>NC_142876.1:105963225-106268064 GCF_051225735.1 Oryctolagus cuniculus
ATTTTTAAAACCAACAGCTCTATTAGCAGTGTCAGAAAATCACACATTCACAGCCACACCGCAGTCAGCTGGGTACCAGTCCCGCGGGCAGATCCGTCTGTCTCAGTAGAGATGGTTCATGCTTCTCCTTCGGATCCTCTGCCTTGGCTTGCCTGCTTGTATTGGATTTTTTTTTTTTTTCCCATCTGCATTTCCCCAGCACTTTACTCATATCGCGTTGTTTATCCAACAAGCCTGAAAGCCTCCGTGCAAGTGGCAGCCTTCCTTGGGTTTGCTGAACTGTGCAGTCCTGCCCCCGCCGGGCAGTCCCTGCCTGCAGGGCCACTGCAGCAGGACGCGTAGCTGTGAAGTGATGAGTCCTTTCTTGACGAGAAATTCATTGAGAAAGTCAGACCCATCTGGGCTGGCAGAGCAGCCACAGCAGCCCGGAAGCTTTGGCTGGGGTTGGCCTGAAACCGATTGGAAACTTGTCTGTCTGTCTGTCTGTCTCTGTCTGTCTGTCTGTCTCTCTCTCTCTCTGATTGGTTCAGAAATAATCTAGCCGCTTGAGAAAATGGGTCATTTTTCTGTTAGGACTGTGCCCCAGTCTTCCTTTTCATACTGTTGTTCTCTTCCTGTGGTCTCCCTGGTCCCCGTCTCTCCATTCATTCATTGCTGCTTAGCTTCTGATTCATCTGCAGGGAGCAGGAAAGTTGCTGTGTGACTTTGTAGCCATCACATGTGATCTTTGGGCTTGCTTCCCTCGTCCTTCTGCTGGGATGCGCATTGGTACTGGTATGTTTCTAATGTTTTATTTCCCCCTAAGGAAAAGAACTATTACCCTCCCCTCAAAAAAAAAAATCAAAATATATAAGAAAGTTTATTTCAGTTCTGACCAGTTTTAAAGGTGTGTTAAACCACTAGAGGGAGCCCATATTGTTCTGATTTCCAAATCCTGTAATGTTTTGACAGCTTGATGTGTGTGTGTGTGTGTGTGTTTTTTTGTTTGTTTTTTTTTTTTTTTTTTTTGGCTATAGAAAGGATACCCTCAGCCAATGGTTTACACACCCATAACTTTTAAAATTGTGATAAAATACACGTAACACAAAATTGACCATCTTGGCCATTTTTTCCCCTAAGATTTATTTATTTTATTTGAAACAGTTTTGGAGAAAGAGAGAGGGAGAGAGACAGAGAGAGGTCGATCTTCCATCTGCTGGTTCATTCTCCAGGTAGCTATAATGGCCAGAGCCAGAACCTTCATCTAGGTCTCTAATATAAGTAGCAGGGGCCATCCGCTTGGGCCATCGTCAGCTGCTTTTCCCAGCCCTTTAGCAGGGAGCTGGATCAGAAGTGGAACAGCTGGGACTCAAACTGGTGTTCATATGGGATGCCTGTGTCGTGAGTGGTGGCTTACCCTGCTATACCCCAATACTGGCTCCCATCTTGGCCATCTTTAACTGTAGTCCTAAGTCATAATGTTCTGCAGCCATCACCACCATCTGCTTCCATAACTCTGCTTACCTTGTGAAACAGAAACTCTACCCATTAAGCAATATCTCCCCTCCCCCAGATCATGCCAGCAACCATTCTTTCTCCTTCTATGACTTGACCTCACAGAGTACCTCATACTTGCATAAGTTGAATCATGAAGTATTTGTCTTCTTATGACTGGCTTATTTCACTTCACATAACTTCCTCATGGTTCACCCATGTTGTAGCATATGGCAACACTTCTTCCTTCTTCAGGCTGAATACTATTCCATGGCATGTTGTATTAGCTTTTTGTCACCCTAACACATACCTGAGAGAAACTACTTAGGAAGGCAGGAAGTTTATTTCTTTTTTTATTTTTTTATTTTTATTTTTTGACAGGCAGAGTGGACAGTGAGAGAGACAGAGAGAAAGGTCTTCCTTTGCCATTGGTTCACCCTCCAATGGCTGCTGCGGCTGTTGCGCTGCGGCCGGCGCACCGCGCTGATCCGATGGCAGAAGCCAGGAGCCAGGTGCTTTTCCTGGTCTCCCATGGGGTGCAGGGCCCAAGCACCTGGGCCTTCCTCCACTGCACTCCCTGGCCACAGCAGAGAGCTGGCCTGGAAGAGGGGCAACCAGGACAGAATCCGGCGCCCTGACCGGGACTAGAACCCAGTGTGCCGGCGCTGCAAGGCGGAGGATTAGCCTAGTGAGCCACGGTGCCGGCTAGGAAGTTTATTTCTGCTGGTAAGTTTTGGTTTTGGAGGTTCACAGTTGGGCAGTCCCAGTAATCTGGCATCTGATGAAGGCAGTGAGTGGCAGAGTGAGGATAGGCAAGAGAAGTGGTGAGCCAGGAGGCAGAGACTCCGTATGGTCTCTGGTTATGAAGTCACCAGTCACCGGGATTCACTCCCAGGCTCCACCTCCGGAAGTTAATATGATGATATCATTTTCCAAGCCCTCCTCCTCTTCAGACACCATAACTGGGTTAAGTTCTAGTCCCATGAACATAATATCTGAGGCCGAAATTATTATCCAAACCAGAACACATGTACTTAAAATGTTTTGCTTACATATATGTTGATACTTGAGTTGCTTCTGTGTTTTAGCTGTGAATGATGTTTTATGAACATGGCTGTACAAATACTTTTTGAGACTCTGCTTTCAGTTATTTTGAATATATACCTAGAAGTAGAGTTGCTGGATTGTATGGTAATTCTATTTTTAATTGTTAAAGAGCGCCATACTGTTTTCCAAAGCAGCCATACCATTTTACGTTCCCATGAATGGTGCGTGAGGGTTCCAGTTTCTGCATATCCTCATCCACATATATTATTTTCTTTTTTAAAATAGTAACCATTGTAATGGGTGTGAAGTGGTCTTTAGGTTTATTTTAAGAAGAAAAATGGAAGATGACCAGATGAGGACAATTGCTTATACACACAGTGCTCCTGTAGTCCACGTCACGGAATGTGATGTGGGTGAAGTAGCTGGGGACAGGACATTTTGACGGCCTGTCGCCGGGGCCCATGGCTCTCCCCCTCCCCTTTTGTAACACTCAAGATAATCTTCCACGCCTTTCCTATCCCCTAGTCCTTGAACAGATGTGTCCTGTTTAGCAGAATATCTGTCACGTGTGGACACTGCTGAGCTGGGCTCTGTGGCAGGTTGGAAGGTGACTAACCAGCGGTCCTTCCTGTCCGGGTCACAGCCTTCACCATCCGTGCGCCGGGGGGTGTGTATTGGCCTCGTCCAGCGTGTTCTTCCTTTGCCCTGCCCTGCCTCTGCCTGGCGAGCTTTGCCCCCTGGTTTCTCGGATCCCCCACGCTTCTTCAGTGTGCCGAGGTTTTCTCACTCTTCCCTTAGTGGAGTCGTGGTATCCCATCTCTTGACATCGTTGGTGTTGATACAGTTTCACTTCTCCTATTCCAGAGAACAGCTGATGTATTCAGCGAGAGATGTGAGTTGGGTCAGTGCTGCACACAGTACCCCAATCTCCCAGCCCTCTTCTAGACCTTTTGTAAGAAGCTTCACCTTTTGGTTGTGTTTCTGAACATTATTCAAGTTGGAGCTCTAAGAAGTTGTATAGTTCTGGAAGCTTACATGTCCTTTCCAAACCTTTCTAGATTATTGCAGCTCAATTCAGAGTGTATTCACTGGGAGAGTTTCTATAATGGCTGTTTGTGTGTGTGTGTGTGTACTAATGCATATATTCAGTGTTTAAAAGGCAAATCCTGTTTTCAGTTGATTACATTCAAGTGTGGTTTTTACTGTAAATATCTGTAGAGTTATGGTTTACAACAGAAGCTTAAGAGATTAGACTGCCACATTCCACTGATTATAAGGGCAGATTAAAAAATTATATAATTATCTGAAAGGCAGAGAGACAGAAAAATGCAGAGGGAGTGCACTGATCTGCTCGTTCACTCCCAGGTACCCACAGCAGCCAAGGTTGTGCCAGGCTGAAGTCGGGAGTCTTGAACCCAGTCGGGTCCTCTCATGTGGGTGGCAGAGACCCAGCCAGCTGAGGCCTCAGCTGCCGCAGGATGTGCTTTATCAGCAGAGTGGAATGGGGACTGGGACTGGGACTGTAACCCAAGCAGGCACTCTGACTTGGGATGCGCCTCCCTCCCAGGTGGCATGTTAACTGCTCTGTTGAATGTCCACCTCGCGTTTTAATACCTCTGGAGTGGAATGTGTTTTACAGTGGCTGTGAGGCCAGTGCCTGCTGTGATGTGGCTACCGTTGTCAGTAGGTGGGCAAGCTTGAATGATCACACATGGGCGTTCCTGTGGCGTGATCTGGCGGTTGCATGAGTCTTGCATGGTGCTGCAAACCTTTCAGTGTCTGCTTTTGATGAGACCAGGAGAGCACATGAAAGTGTTGAGATTTCAGCTGGCATCGAGTGCTTGGACAGAAATCCTGGATGCAGTGAGGAAATACTGCTTTAAGAAACACTCTTACCTACCACCAGCGCCGAGCCGAGGCCACACGAAATGATACTGCCTTGCAAAGCTTGGGCATTGTCCACTCTGAGATGAAACTTGCTTTAGAGGTGTTTGAACTCAAAAACAAAAACAAAAAACCTTAGGAATCTATTAGCCAGTGTATTATGCCTATGGATACACACACACACACACACACACACACAGAATGATGACTGAAAAAGGCATGTTTAAAGATGTGTAAGAGAGCTCCTTCTCCACATGAGAATACAACGGCATAATGGGCAGCATTTATCTTTCTTAGTGGTCCTTCAGAGCACAGTGTATGTCAGTGGCTGGCCCTTTGATTAGATCAAGGACGGACTTAGTGGGGAGTGTGCTCTGCCTCCGGTTTCTAACTTTGTTCCTCTCCGGCACCCGGTTTTTGCACTGCTGCTGATTGAGCTGTCGAGTTCAAGACTGCCTACTGAAGTGCTGTGCGTCCTTTGGGGCTAACACTGCTCAGCTCAGCCTTGTCCGGTCCGCGCTGCCCTGTCTAGAGCTTTTGTTGACAGTCAGTGGCCTCAGGTGGGAGTATGCCATTTGAACTGCACTTGCACATGTGTTGCTGTAGATGCGCTTCCATGTATTTATCTGTTTTGCATATGTGTTGCTGTGGAAATGTGTTGTATTTGTTGATAACTGACTTCTCCAGCTGTAATAGATGGTCAGCGCTTTGCAGCAGGGTCTGTGTCTTCCAGGCTCTTAAGTTTTTGCCAACATATGTAGAATTGCTGTATACTCACTAGGTAGAATCTTGCTGAGTGTAGCTCCACTCCAGATTTTCCTAGCATTGCCTGTGCCATGTATCAGAAACGTGAAGCTGTCTTATGTGAAAAGCAAGGACAAGCCCTCTGTCCAGGGGCTTCTCCAAGGGAGCCCTAGGAACTCCAGTGAAAGCCATTAGTGACCCTTGGTTTTGCACCCATCACCGCAAGCTCCAGACACTGCCACCTCAACACTGCCGCACTGCAGAACCATTTGATGGTGAGAGGATGTGTGTGTATATTGTATACATACAGCACGGATCTAGTCATTTGGAGCCTTGAGGACAGGAAATGTTAAAGCATCCCATTTTCCTGAATTTTCTTCCCCTTTGGATCACATGTGATGAAGGAGTAGAATAAGGGGGAGGGTTGTAGCACCAGGGAGTCTCGGCTGCCGTGAGCTGAGTAGTCCTGACTGCAGGACACAGGGAAGGAAGTGGCTGGTTCCTCTGTGCCAAGCCTCACACCTCAGAGCTTCTGAACCCCACAGCCACTGGTGTTTACTTCCCACCTAACCATCATGTGCCATCCCATCCGAGTTTCTCTTGCTTCGCAGCACATGCGAGAGGCCAGGTCTGTGCCACCACCAAGTGGGAGTGCTCCCCAGTGAGGTCACGCTGCCCTCTCTGCAGTTTGGTGTCATCAGCTGCATTCTGGGGAGGGTTCTGCCTGCTGCTGTTTGTGTCCCATCTTGTGCACAGGCATCACAAGCCCCCAAGGCCCGAACACCCAGGGGCTTCCCAAGAAGTGAGAAGGAATCCAGCTCCCCCCGTCTCCCTGCTGCACCTGCCGCCAGCCCAGTGACGGCTGGGCCAGTCCTGAGGGCCTCGTCCTGCTGCGCACGTACTTCACAGCACAGACAGGCTTTGCTACTCATGCTGGGTTAGCTGTGTGTGTGTGTGTGTGTGTGTGTGTGTTAATAAAACAGAGTATTATAAAGACACATTTGTGGTGAATTTCCTGTGCCCTTGCTGCAGGGAGCAGCCCCCCAGCTCCCTCCCCAACAAGACAATGAAGAATATGAAGCATGGGCTGAGAGCGCCCAGGGAGTGGTGGGGTCGTCTCTCCTTCTAACTCCAGGGACTTGGGCTTCTTGGGGGATTTCTGTCTTAGGAGGCAGCCTCACATGATCCAGAGCTGTGCGGCTAGGGCAGGCTTTTCTTCATTTTGTATATTATTAATGTTTTCCAGCTTGATGTTTCTAATTGCAAAAGAATTATGTACTGCATGCAGGTAAAGAATATGAGGGTGTCCTGATACATGCTTGCTCACGTATGTGCCCATAGATGAGAGGGTGCATCCTCCTGCTCTGGGGGTGGCCATGGGAAATATACGCTTACCACGCACTGGGCAGAAATCACCAGATAAAGAAAGCTTGCCCACGTCCCCGCCTTTCTCATCTGCCAAGGGGAATTCTTCCACAAGTCCTGCACCCGCTGTTGGAAGCAGGGTTGTTCTTTGACTCCAAGGATGCCAGAGGTCAAGATGGTCAGAGCGTGTGGAGTATTCCAGAGATGGGGTAGGGTAGGCCTGGACTCAAAAGGCTAAATCACTGTCCGTCTCCAGGAAGAGAGAGGGAACAGGCAAGACAGCAGACCTCAGAATAGGGTTTGAGTTTCGGCATGGACTTGGTTTCCTTGGGTGCTGTGATTTTGAGCGGAGGAGCACAGGGGATGTTCAGGGAAGAGACAGGAGGGAGAGCTGGAGGGAAGAAAGGCAGCTACAGGCAGGACCTGCGAAATGAACAAAGGGCAGAATTGCTCTTACATGGCTCAGACACAGAGTGTCCGCAGTGCGTTGGGCTGCATTTCCTGCCCAGCGGTGGCAATGAACGCTTTTCCTGTTGTGTTTCACGGCTACTTGGATTTCCTGAATTTTCTTTTCAGTGGTTCAAGGACTTCATATGTTAACTCTTTGACAGTCCCATTACAAGTACTTTCTGCCTATTGTTTATCTCCTAATTTCGTCCCTGGCATATATTACAGAGGTGCGTCTCCCCCACCCCCGGGTAGAGTCCATGTTTACTTATTTTTTTTCTTTATTTTTCCTGGTTTCTTCTGACTTCCTGTCTTCAAGACTTGAAATAATCCTTGTAATTTCTTGTAATTTTGTTTTGTTGTCTTGTTTGATGTCTTATTTATGTCTGGATGTCAATTCATTTGGAAATTTCAGTTTTTGAAGTAGCAATCCAACTTCATATTTTCCAAAGAATAGCCATTTATGCTCATACCACTCAATAAACCATCATTTCCAGTACCCTAGCGTCCCACCAGTACCACAAACATTTTGAGTCTCGATGTCACTGATCTTTTTGTCTGTTTTGAGCATCCCTATCTTTTACTGGAATTGTAATAGTAGGTTTTAGTATCTGATAGGACATATTTCCCCCCTAAATTTTCTTCCTCCAGTTTTCCCCTAAAAGGTTGTTTGAAATTGTTTTTCTGTGTAAACTTTGTAATTATCTAGTTGAGTTTCAATAGAATTTACCATGTTCTGGTTGAAATTGTATTGAATGTACATGTGAAGTTTGGACAGAGTCACATTTTTGTGGTAAGCTTGCACAGGTGCATTCTTCCTCGACGATTCGTTACAGCAGAAGAGCTCTTCAGTAAAAGGAGATTTTTATTCATGAACACTTAGCTAGATGATCATTTATTATCACAGTCTTATTTGATCAAGGCCATTAATGACATTGGAGAATAACAGCAGATTTTAGATTTTAAAGATCTGTAACACTTTAGTATCCTGGTGCCTTATAGTAGAAAGTTCATATTAGAACAGGAGTAGATGGTTAGCCTAATGGTTAAGATGGCTGCATTCCACATCAGAGTGCCTGGGTTCGGTTCCCAGCTCTGCCTGCTGATTCCAACTTCCTGCTCATGCAGACCCCAGGAGGCAGCAGTGAGGGTTCATGTAGCTGGGGTCTTGCCTTCCACATAGACACCTGGTTTGAGTTCCTGGCTCCCTGCTTAGCCCCCAGTCTAGCCCTGGCCATTGTAGTCATTTGGAGAATGAACCAATGGATGGGAGCGCTCTGTGTCTTTCAAATAAATAAATAAATCTGTGTTAAAGCAAGAGAACTAAACACTAATTCACTTCTGTTGTGGGCGTCACTACTCTTTTTGTCCTTTGTCTTATGAGGAAGAGAGAAGGACCTGCTATGTGCTTTATTTTGTCAGCTGGAAAGGAGGTCATTTTGTAGCAAAATACTCCTCTAGCTCAAAGGAGAGGAAATGAAAGTAATTTTCTCTGGCCTGCCCTCTCCATACCAGCTCATTAGACCACACCTGCTCAGCACCTCCAGTGAGAGTTGTCGAGGAGTTCATTCTGTCAAGCTGTGACCGCTGCCATCTTGCTTTGAGAACTTGCTGCCTCTTCCTGTGCCCTTGTCTGCCGCGGTCCCTCTGCGAGGTGTGCCTTCACCTCTCACCGAGCCCTACTCCACAGTGCGAGAAGCTACAAGCAGGTCATGCGTGTGAGCAGTTCTGTGGGCGCTGGTGGCTTGCGAATCCCCTGAGTAGCGTCAAGTGCTTGAGGCAGTAGCAGCGTCAAGTGCTTGAGGCAGTAGATTTTAGTTTTATGTGTACTTTGCAAGTTTAGGAAGCTGGCCAAGTGTCGTAGATGGCCCCAGGACACAGCAGCATGAGAGATCATGTGAGGATCTAACTGGAAGCTCAGGTCAGGTCCTGGGGTGAAATACCATTTTACAATGCAGATGCAAGGGGCAAAACACACCACTGATGGAAAAATGGAATGATCCCCCAGACACTACCAAATGTAGTTACTGAACTCGGTAGAACAAAGGCTGACGTCCTAGAAGGCGATCTTCACCTGGGGTAAGGACCACAGAGGACATCCCACAACCAGTGTACAGAGAGAAGAAACAGGGTGGTGATTTGTTGTTGTTGTTGTTTACAAAGGAAGTGGTTATCTTAGGGACTTCCTGCTTCGTGGCTTTGATGCTCATCACCCATCCGCATCCCAGAGCACATAAAATTGTTAGTTCCTAAGAGAAGATATAATGAAATAATTTTTCAACAGGACCAGAAATTGAATCTCCAACGAGCCAAATTTAATAAGCGCTCTCTCTCTTTGCATCCATGTCCTACTTATTGGATTGCTTGCCCATTACCTGTTTCTTCTGGAAACCGACTGCCCTCTCTCGCCCCCCGCCCTCCAGTGACCAGTGCCGCCAGGCACCCCCATGGCTCCCACTCCCCTTGCCCGGGTTCCCCGCAGTGGTGAGTACAGAAGCACCAGCCAAGCAACCCCTGCCTGCACAGTCTGAAATTGTCAAGCAGAGGAGTCCGGCTTGGTTCGCCCACTGCCCTGGAGAAGTCGGGAGCCACTGGCTGTGGCCCTTAGGGTCGCACAGGCCAGGAAGCAGAGGGCCCCTGGGGCAGCAGAGAGGCTTAAAGAGGAGTCCAACTCAGAAACAGGCCCCGCCCGGAGCCGGATGCAGTCGCTCTGTCCTTCTGGAGGTCTCGCTGTGTTGGCAGAAGTTCCTGCGCGGGTGAAGTCGTTCACAGTGGAAGTCTCCGGGCTCACGCTGGGGAGCAGCCAGTGCGTGTGATTATCTGAGTTTCCGCTCCAGTGTGTGCAGGGTGCTGCTCTCCGGACCTGCTGCCCGGGTCCCACACTCTCTCCCCAGTTTCTTGAGCGTTTTCTCTGCTTTGCTCCCCTGCCCCCAATGTGAATCCCCCGCCCTTGATTTGCAGGTGAATGGCAGGCAGGGATCCCCAGGTACCTGCACACACCTGTGTGCCCACTTGGCACTGCATTGAGAGGCTGTTGCAGGCCGCTCCCGGCTCCTTCACCGGGGCTGCCCTGTCTCTCTGGAAGCGTTCGCAGGCTGCTGCCCACAGCCTCTGTGGGCTCTCTGTGGTCCCAGTCAAGGGGCCTCACACTTGCAACACCTGTTCTTTAGGTCTGTGAAATTTCTTGATTATGTCTTGGAGAAGTATTTGTCCTCCATCCTCTTTCTGTGTTTCTGGATCTCTGTGCCATTTTCTGGACTTAACCATTTGTTGTGTCCCCCCCACCCCCAAGCACCTGGCTTTGCTTTTCCATACTCTAACCTAAAAATAGAGATAGAATGTGGAAGTCTAGTGATCCCTAAGATTTCCACCACCACCACCCCCAACTACAGTTGTGTCTTAGGAACCACAGGGAGTTAGTCCCAGGACCCTCTGCCAAGATTCTTTGATGCTGCCCCTGTAAATGACATAGCCTTTGCGTGTAACCCACACCCATCCTCCTGGATATTTTAAATCATCTCTAGATTACTTATGTAAGTAGTTGCTGTAATGGATAATTTAGGGAACAGTGACAACAAAAACGTCTCTACAGGTTCAAAACAGACACAGTTTCTCTCCAGTGTTCTCGACCCCTGGTTGGTTGATTCCACAGATGAGGACCCCACGAATACAGCAGGCCTAACTGCTTGACTTCTCAAGCTTCTGCCAAGTGGTAGGCCACAGCCAAGTTATTCTTAAGGCAGCCTGCTATATATGCATGGCGTGAATGGTCCATATTTGAAAGTGAGCAAGTTGTATCAAATAAGAACCTGGCAAGGGGTAAAAGTTAAGCCTTTATATAAAATATGACTGTGCTCGAAAACATCTCCCCTTAAGAAGGCAGCCTGTGCTGGCCAGGCCTCAGCGTGCATCGAGCCCCGATTTCTCTGACTGTGAGGATGGTGGAATTCCTCATCCACGTGTAGAGAGAGAACTATGGTGTCATGAAGAAGGGAGAGATTCTGGAATCTGACCAGTAAGATCCTGGCCTCAGATCTCACCAGCTGGGGCGGGTTAGTTTTTCAGAACTCAGGGTCCTAGTCTATAAAATGGGGATGTAATATAAAGGGGTGTGGTTAGACTTGGGCCCTTTATGAAACACATGGCTCCATGGTTAGGGCTCAGTAGCTGGTTTCAGTATTGCCCAAGTGCATGCAAGAGGGTGCTTGAAGGAGGACATTTTAAGTCACTGTTTGCTGAGTAACCCTGCTTCCATCCCCAGAGCTTCAGGGTGGCTCCTGCAGCCGACTCAGTGTCCCTGTAACCTTGCCCAGGGTGTGGAACCTCTCTGCCCCTCACTTTCCTCATCTGACTACTGAGTACACATAGGTACTACCTCATCGTGTGGTTGAGTGCATTCAGTGGATAGAAGCATGGAAAGTGATGAGAGGAGGAACCAGCACTTGGAAAGCTCTTTGTGACGCGTGGACTTAAAATCCAGTGACTGCTTCCCCAGAGACCTGGCCAAGGCCCCATGGCTTCCAGATGATCCACTCTTACCTCCTGTGCATGCTAGGCGTGTAGGTTTACTGCCCCCTGCGAAAGTCAGAGAGTTCTGTCCAAGGAAACAAAGTCCTGTCCAGGGATACTTGCTCCATTTGCTGCCCGTATCTAGGAACAAGCCCCTTCCGTGTTAAGGCGATGCTTTGTCCAAACAGGAAGGCTTGTCTTCCTGTGTGCTGTGGCGCATGATCCTGCCCCCAGGTCCTCTGACAGCGCACAGTGTGAAGATAAGGGGTCGTTTGTCATCCGGCCATTGCCTCCTGCTCTGAGGTTACTGCAAGCATGGTATCTCGGCCTGGGATCAGAGGAGATAACTCGAGTTGCACTTGCCTTGAGATGGTTCCATGTGATTCACAGATGACGCTCATGTGGAGATGTAGTGATTTGACGCTTAGAGAGCAACCGTCAGCTCTTTGCAAGTGCTGTCTCAATAAGACGAAGTGGGGAGTAGAGGTGAACAGGTTGTGACTTGTTTTATTTTCTGTTTCTACCACGAGGGCAGTGGAAGCTGTTCAGTCAGTATCTGTGGGGGAGTGTTTGGTGTGGCTGCTTGGGGTGCCCCTGTCACACATGCGAGCTCCTTGATTCACATCCAGGCTTTGCTCCTGATTCTGATCAGATCCCTGACACCCACGTGGGATACCCAGATTGAGTTCCCTTTATTTTCTTTTATTAAACTTAAAAAATTATTCATCTTCATTTTTTACTTGCAGAATAAACAGAGAAATCTTCCATCTACTGGTTCACTCTCCAAATGCCTGCAATAACCAGAGAGTAGGCCAGGATGGAGCCAGGAGCTAGGAACTCATTCAGGTGTCCCACATGATTGTTAGGGACCCACATACCTTAGCCATCATCTACTGCTTCCCAAGGTGTGCATTATCAGGAACCTGGTCAGAAGCAGAGTTGTTGGGGTTTGAAGAAGGCCCTCTCAGGCAGTATGTGGGCATCCCCAACAGTGACTTAACCACTGCTCCAAAAACCTGCCCAACTGGACGAGAGCTCTGTCTTGTCTCTTCCAGATAAATAAATAAATGCTCATTGAGCAAATAATTTGTAAATAATTTTCATATTCATATATGATACAGGGAAAACATAACCAGTACAGTGCTTTTGACACTGTGCTAGTTTTCTTAATAGTGTGCAATACTGCATCTTTTCAACATCATGTAATGTACTGATCAGTTTTAGTTTGAGGGATGAGGACGGATTTCTCTTTTGCAAGCCAACAGGTAAATAATAGGGGTTTTCTCTAGGAAGAACAATGTACAATTGATGTGGGCCACAGGGTAAGGATGGAGGGAAGATCTACTTTTCAGCGTACGCTGTGTCTTGTTAGAAACCATGCGTGTCCCTCACTTTCCCAAAGGAACAAAATTGAGCCATGGTAAAGAGAAAAGTTGCCCACTTTGAAGGGCACATGTGATATGATAATTATGGTGCTGTTTACATAAGTAGTTGGGCAACTATGGTAGCTAACCTTCGAAGGTAAATCCAGTAATGCTGGAAATAGGAGATCTTTCCAAAGAGACTTTGTAGATTGTTCTGTGAATTGGATATTGTAAGTGGATCCCTTGACTTCTCTTTGGGAAAGATCTGGCAATCTGTCTACCATGATCATCTGCCTCCAGAGGTATGCACCTATCTGGTAGATGCTTGGTAGACATTTGCTGTCAGTAGGGAAATCAGAGATTGGTGAAATTACTTAATTGATTGGCATATTGATTGTTGATCACTGTATTATTGATTGATTAGTAAGAAGGCTTACAATGGTTTTTTCTTCCAAAATCCTTAGTATGGTCATCCATGAATTCAGAGCTAGGCTTATTGATTCTGTTTTAAGTCACTCTTTAGTTATCTTATTTAACTAATTTGCTCTTTATTATTTATTTATTTAATTTATTAATAGTAAGTATTAATTATTAAATTATCTCAGTACTCTTTAATTATCTCATTATTTTAATGCTTAATAATGGTACAATGTGCTCATTCAAAATTCCACAAAGTGATCTGACTCAGGGTTTCCTGAGTTGGTGGAAGAGCTAAGGAAGATGTAAACTTAGAGGATAAATCAGTGAAAATTACAGAAAGAAAAGAAAAGTAAGGAGAAAATACTATCAGCCCATGACTTCGCTTCCTGAGAAAGTTGGGAACCAACTTCAGTGATGCTGGGAGACCGCTGCACACCTTGACAGTTGAGAGCAACATCAGGTGTGGGAGAAGCTGGGGCCCTTCCTGTGCTGCGATTCAGTAATGTTTAGAGACTGGGGACGGGAGGTCCCGACAGTAAACGCAGCCTGCGAGACAGTAGTTCCTTTATGGGATAGTTTTGTTTCTCACTGGTTTTTAATTAGATGTGATTTAAGCGCATGCTAATTATAGAGGAAAAGTAGGAAAGCTAAAAGAACATCACTCAAATCTAATACCCAGATAAAACCAGCTACCAACATTATAAGATAATAATGAGTAAATAGTATATCAAAATATGGGATTCTAAAGTAAATCAAGTAGAACAAACATGAGAGGATAGAGGTGTTTCCTGTCATGTGTTTTAAAGCTACGCTGAGGAAGGATGGTACTGGCCCCAGAGTGGGCAGATGAATGGAGCAGAACTCAAAGTTCACAAGCCGTCGAAAGTAGAGCTATGTTGGTATCCAGTAGGTTTTTGATCAACATTTTCTGTCAATGGAAAATGGAGAATTGATTATTAAATAGTGTGGAGACACGGGGCAAGCTGTTTGGGGACAGTGATTAAATTCAGTTTGACTAAATATATAAAATGTGAAAACTGAAATCATATAATCACATAATCCTAGAAAGAATTCTAGATAGTAATTTTTGGATGGGGGAAGCTTTGACTATAAGAATGACACCAAAGGAGGAAACTCTAAGAGGAAAAATTGACAGATTCAAGACTGTGTAGAAGGCATGTAAGGTTCAAGGCTGAGAAGGAGCTATGTGTCCAGCATCAGGTAATTGATTAGCTGTTGGCCTATCCTTATTATGGAAGAGCCTGCCATTATAAAAGTGAAATTGTACAGAAGTATCATTGGGAAGACAGCCATGACAGCTATGTGAAAATTTTGTAAATGTTTGGACATATGCTTTTTATAGGAAATGGCCTAGAAGGATGCAATCCAAATGTTTACAGTGGTGGTTTACTCTAGCCAAGATTTATATAATTTTTCTGCACCCCCTACCCTCTTGTAGTGATTGTATGTTGAATAATCATGTCCAAATAAAAAAAAAAGGGCAGAAAGACGTTCAACAAAATAATTGGTGATAATAGGATTGGAGAAAAAACTGTATCCTCAGCCACTCTCTTGAGTAGATAGCATTAATTTCTTAGAAGAACTTTTTGGTGCCAGACATCTGCTTTATGTCATGATAGTGACATGTGTTTATATGGAAGCTTGGATCTATCCTGACCATAAATGCGAATTTCTTTAAATACAAGAAACACATGTATGTATTAAAACAACTCTGAGATCGTGTTTTCAAAAATATTTGATTATATTTGACGTTGAATTTACGTATACGTGTGTTCTTTTTAACCAGCCTTGCTTGCTTCATTTCTCTGAATTAAGCATCAAAGAGCTGTTTTTAACATGCACATTTACCATGGAGAACCACAGTTAGTGAAAATGTCTCCTAAGGAAAGTTTTGGTTTAGCCAATTAAAAGTGTTTACAAGTCAAAGTGTAATCAAGGACAGATTGTTTTAGCTTATTGTCTACCAAGAAGCCTTTAGCTGGTGACATGAAAAGCCCTCATTTTCTGGGGAAGTGTTGTCCCTCCTGCTTTGAGCCCGCCTGTGTTTTACTGCCTTAGCAGGGGTGGGGAACCTTTTTCCTGCCAGGGGCTATTTGGATATTTATAACATCATTTAATCAACTTAATGATTAGCCTTGTATGTACAGTTACTGAATTTCAAGACCTATCTCTGGTTGCCTTGGCATTGCCAGACCAAATGATTTTACAGGCCTCACATGGCCCTTGGGCCTAATGTCCCCTACCTGATGAGAGGAACAACATACAGGCTTTGGATAAACAAGTCAAATAGACTCCCTGAATCTATCACTGTGCTCTTGGGAGTTGACATTGTTCCAGTGTGGGAAAGGAGAGCTCCGCCTGGAGCAAGTGGCACATCCACTTACCATTCAGCCTCGTGGAGCCCTTTATACCCCAGGTGGAAGGGAGTCAGGGCCCATCCTTTTGCCTTTGCTTGAAATGTTTCGTACTAAAACCAAAAGGTCTCTGTTTTACACACTTTGAGTCACACACAGTCTAAAAATACTCTTCCAGCCGTTGTTCCAAAACCGACCACGCAAGCGGGCAGGAAGGAAGGAAGGATTTGCATGTGTTTGCTTTGGCCTCTTCTCAGCCCAGCTGTGTTGTGGCGATACCCGGGTCATCTGGGCTGCTGCTCTCAGCGTCATCACCAGGGCTCTGTCACCGACGACAGAGCTCTCCATCTTCGGAGGATGGAATTTTCCTTATAAAGCCTCCTCTCCCCTCTCCCGTGTAGTTGCCGTTTGTAAAGGAATCACTCGGGATCATTCATCCAAACAGTATTTAATAAATGCCTAGAGTAGCCTCCCACAGTGAGGAAGTTTTCAGTCTGAAATGTCAGTAGGACTGAGGTTAAGAAACCCTGGGTCCAATGAATTTTCCTCAGTCTGTGCAGGAATTGTATTGGGTACTAAGAGAAGAATGAATGGGATTTTTCCTTCTGCCATTCTGGGACATTCGGCACATCAGAAAAATCCACAAATGACTACAGTGGTGTGAGCAGTGGTCAGGCCCTGACTGTGCCCGTGGAACTCCGTGCTCCACAGACGGGCGAGGGTGGGGGTGGGGCAGCTAGAGCGGTAGCAGGATGAGGAAGGGCATGGCCACAGCATCCAGGGGGAACCACAGAGAGCAGGCTGGCCAAGCCCAGAGCATCTACGCTAAAACAGACCAGAGGGATGTGGTATGGAAAAGACCAAGCTTAAAGCAGACCACAGAGCCACACCAACCACCCGCTGTGCGTGAATTTGACTGGATCCTGTCCGATAGGAAAAGAACTTTAAAAAAGACATTGTTGGGACAAAGCCCTCACAGAGAGGATTTCACAACACATTGAATTACCAAGATTGGTTTTGTTATGATTTTTTCCCCAAGTTTTTATTTGAAATTTTCAAACATACAGAATTTCAAAAGAATAGTATTGAAAGGTTGTTTACTTTTCACCAATACTCAATGATTGTCATACACGTTGGTCATTTTGCCACATTTGTTCTCTCTGCTTACTTACACATGCAAACCTACAAGATACCTTTTTAAAATGAACTCATGAAGTTGCAGAAATCAAGCCAATTTACACTATCGATTTCATCACACAGCTCTGTAAGAATAAAGATATTCTATTTAATCACATTGCCTTGTTCACAACATGGAAATGAAGCTTTCTAGTGTCTTTCACCACCTGATCAATGCGCACGTTTCCCCATTGGCCCCAAAATGTCACTTCACAGCTCTCTTGCCGCCCCCCAGGTGCCAGTCACAGTTCATGCATTTGGTTGGCGTGCATCTTTGATCTTCTGTAAATCATTGCTTTTTTTTAGACTTACAGAATTTCTTTTGAGAGGCAGAGAGAGAGAGAGGAGAGGGAGGAGAGAACACACTCTCATCTGCTGGTTCACTTCTCAGATGACTGCAGTAGCTGGGGCCGGATGGTGGCCGGAGTCAGGAGCCAGGAACACAATCCAGTCTCTCATGGCAGGAACTCAGTCACTTGCGCGGCCACTGCTGCCTCCCAGTGTCTGCATTGGCAGACAACGGAAGTCAGAAGCCAGAGTCTGCAACCGAATCCAGGTCTCGCACGTGGGCGGCAAGGACCCAGCTACTGTTGAGCCTTCACTGCTTCCTCCGGGAGTCTGCACTGGGAGGGAGCTAGAGCCAGGAGCTGGAGCGGGAAATCACACCCGGCCCTCTGATGGGGGTGTGCCCACCATGCTACGTCCCAGCTCCTGATCTCTGATTTCAGTTAATTGATTAATTTATTTGAAAAGCAGTGCAACAGAGAGATATATCTTCTGTCTGCTGGTTCACTCCCCAGATGGCCACAACAGCTGGAGCTGGGTCAGGCCGGAGCCAGGAGCCTGGAATGCCGTCAGGGTCTCCCACATGTAAAGCAGGGGTCCAGGTACTTGGGCTGTCTTCCACTGTTTTCCTAGGCATATTGGCAGGGAGCCGGACTGGAAGCGGAGCAACAGGACTTGAACTGGGCTCCCTATATGGGATGCTGGTGTCCCGGGCAACAGCTGAGCTCACTGCAGCACAGTACCAGCCTCCTGATCTTTTCCAGATTTGAACAGTCGCATCACACACCATGGCCAAACATGTCAGTAATTCTGTTTCATTTTTCAGATTTTTAAATGTTTTTTAGCTTACATACAGGAAAATTCACACTTCTGATATTCAGATACCTAAATGCACGTGACGACCATCACATTTAAGGAATGCCCTCAGCTGCCCCTTGATAGTCAAGCCCTCCTCCCTTTAACACCACTTACCTTTTCTCCTTCCCTGCAGTTCTGCCTTTGCTGGACTTTGCTAGCATTGGAATCATGGAGCGTGTGGCCTGTTGAGTCTTTCATTGGGCTAATACACTTGAGATTTAGCCGTGCCACTGCCTTAAGCAGTGGTTTGTTCTCTTTCGTTGGTGAGCAGCATACCATTGTGTGGATGTACTACAGTTTGTTTATCCATTCTTCTTCTTCTTTTTTTTTTTTTTTTTTTTTTTTGGCAGAGTTAGTGAGAGAGAGACAGAGAGAAAGGTCTTCCTTCCATTGGTTCACCCCCCTAAATGGCCGCTACAGCCCATGCTGTGCCAGTCTGAAGCCAGGAGCCAGGTGCTTCTTCCTGGTCTCCCACGCGGGTGCAGGGGCCCAAGCACTTGGGCCATCCTCCACTGCCCTCCTGGGCCACAGCAGAGAGCTGGACTGGAAGAGGAGCAACCAGGACTAGAACCCGGCACCCATATGGCATGCCAGCGCTGCAGGTGGAGGATTAGCCAAATGAGCCACAGCGCTGACCTGTTTATCCATTCTTTAAAGAGGGATGCTTTCATTGATAATGGTCCTTGTGATTTTGGATGGGGCTGCTATAAACATTTTCCTGTAGGAGTAGAATTGTTCAGTCACATGGTAAGGGAATATTTGACATTTAAGAAGCTGGCGTTGTTTTCCATAATGGCTGTAAGGTTTTTTGTTCGCACCAGCAGTGTGTAAGAGTTTCAGTTGGTCTGCAGCCTTGTCTGTCAGCACTTGGTACTGCCAGGTTATTAATTTTAGCTTCCTGATAGGTGAGCTGTGGTATCCACACTTTATTTCCCCAATGCCTAATGATGTTGAGCACCTTGTCTTTGTGACCTGCATGTCTTTGAGACTAGATCTGTTTTCCTGTAGGTGTTTCCACAGTGGGCTCTGATGGTTTCCTTTCGTGTTTTGCTTTGTTTTCGTTTTCATTTCTTTTTTCTAGTTCCTCTGCCTCCCCCATATTACATTGGAAGTTGTGTCTAAAAACTTGATTAGATCCAGTTTAAACATTCTGGGCAGGAACATTTCATTGATGATACAAATGTGAGTGATTTTGTTAGAAAATGCATTGGAGCTGACTGGAGGCCATTTTGGATGAGGCTGCTAATGTATGTTGCAGCTTCCTTAAGGACGAGAAGGGTGTCCATGGAGAATGGTGTCTCTGGAGGGCTGGCTGATGTCTAGGCAAAGGTAGGTGGGTTGGACCTCGAGCAGAGGGAATAGGTACCAGATGCCGATCCAAATGCAAAGAGGAGAGGAGGGGTACAGATGGCTTCTTGGGAAAGCTACTGTTCCTCTGTGCAGTTACATCAAGGGCAGCGCTGAGGAGGAGGAAGTGGGGGAGAGAGGCTAGGAGAGCGGGGCACGCGGGGACCAGGGAAAGACAGCACGTGCCCCGCCCTGAAAGCCCCCTGGAGAACATGAATTTAAAGTGGGGTCGCCCACAGTTGTCTGTAGTTGTTGTAGACGTGTCAGTGTTATGACATGAATTTAATCATAAGACTTTGCTTTCAGGGATTTTGCCAGCATACGGAAGTATGCATCATTTATAGGAAAACCATCATGAGAACTGGGTACAGTATAGAATTTAACTCCCACACCGTTTACCCAGGGTTTTTTTTTTTTACCTAAAGACTGTAAACCATCCTGTCTCTGTAGTTGGGGGACCTGATGTAATTCTAGATTGAGAGCAAAAAGTCTAGACTTTGACGGAGTATTCCATTTCCTAAACATAGAATTTAACAATTTTAAATCATTGTCCTCCCTCAAATATGACAAAAACTTGTCTTATTTGTGCTTGATTTCTTAAATGCTTTTTAAATTGGATACACTTTTACTGTTAGTTAAGCCTGGGATTGAGTACATGATGTTTCTGTAAATAGATTTCCAATTGGGGAAACAGTATTCTCAGTATTTCTGGGTCATCACACCAGTGTTATGTAAGAGAAGAGCTGATTGTAGCATCCCTTGGAAAACGTTTTAATGGACAAAGATTACTTTTACAGTCAGAATATATCCACATAAAGAAGTCCCATTAAAAACTCCGCAATCTGAAATTACAGTGAAAATTTTAAAATAATACACTTTATTTATTTTTTACTTTTACAGAAAGATGGCACAAGAAGTGCAGAGTCTTCACAGTCCCCTGGGCACCCTGCTCTGTGCTTGTGCTAGCGGGGTACACTCGGTGCAGCTGAGGACCCAACAGAGGTGTTGACTAAAACCCACATGACATTAGGGTTCAGGCTTTTATTGGATACTCTGTGGGTTCTGACAAACAAATGGTGTCACATATACACCATTACGGTATCCTACCATTGTGAAGATTTTACCATCTTCAAAGTTCCCATTGGCCCTGTGCTCCCCTCCTAACCCCATCCCTGGCCATGATCCATCTTTTTGCCCTTTCTCTACTGTGGCCTTTCCCAGCATTTTGGAATCAAGTTTCAGATTTGCTCCTCTGACTTAGCCGCATCTCTGTCAGGTTTCTGCGTGCCTCTTCTTCACAGCCACACGGCTCCTTCCTTCACTTGGCTGAGCAACAGCGTGCCGTTGTACTGGTGAACCGCACTTTGTTTACCCATTCCCATCCTGAAAGATATCTTGCTTGCGTACAGTTGGGGCAAGTATGAATGAAGCTGCTATAAATTACAATGAACTTTCAAAAATACAGTTGTTCATGTTTCTCTTAAGCAGTGTCTGCATTTGTTAGGCCATTACTTTGACTGATTGACTCCAGAGTGTCCATGTTTCCTCGTGACATCAGGCATCACAAAAGCTCCTTCCCTACTGATGCTTGCAAGCCGTCTATATAACAGCTGTGTTTTGTTTGAAAAAAGTATAAGGTATACGTGTGTCTCTCTGTGTGTATATATACATATACATACATACACACATATATAGATACACACATGCATACACACATGCATAGATATACACACAGAGACATAAGTGAACCCCCATAAGAACTCTGAAGTACTTCAGTCATTAGAAGTTAAACACTGAGCACAGAGGCAGCTTTAGGGAGCACCTGCAGACTTAAAGTCATGAGCTTCCTTCGGACGGGTCCTGGAGAAGACGTCTTTGACTTTGATGACTGTAATGAGTTTCTTATTTAGAGTGGTATAATTTCTGAACATAGAAGTCATAGCTCTGGATGCTTCCACTTTCACTCCTAGCAGTCCAAGTAACAAAACAGTGCTGTTAACAGGATGTGTAGTACTGTTAAAGAGGATAGTCAAAGTTCTAGTTTTCAGGTCCTATTGATTTGGTTCAATCAGTGGGAAATGAAATCAGTGTAAAACTGAAAGAATCATTGGAGTTGGTTGGGGGTGGGAAGGGAACAAACCACGAAAAGCAGTTGTTGGAGGTAGGCTTGAAAACCACCTAGAGGTTTAGAGGAGAGATTTGCTTATCACCTCCACAGCCTGACCTTCTGAGCTCGCCTGCTTTGAAGTCTGCATGCATCCGTTACAGCAGTTGGCACCTAAGGCGTGAGGTGAAGTCTCATTGTGGTTTTGATTTGCATTTCCCTGACAGCTAGTGATCCTGAGCATCTTTTCATGTGTCTGTTTGCTATTTGAATTTCCTCTTTTGAAAAACTCCTGTTGAAGTCCTTTGTTCGTTTCTTAACTGGCATGTTTGTTTTGTTGTTGAGTTTCTTTATCTTTTATATATTCTGGTTATTAAATCATTATCAGTTGTATAGTTTGCAAATAATTTCTCCCATTCTGTCAGTTGCTTCTTCACTTGGCTGAGTGTTTCCTTTGCAGTGCAGAAGCATCTCAATTTGATGTAATTCCATTTGTTAATTTTGGCTTTGATTGTGCATCTGGGATCTTTTCCAATAACTCTCTACACCAGAATCTTGCACAGTTTTCCTAATGTTCTCTATTATTTGATGGTATCAGGTCATAGATTTAGGTTTTTAATCGATTTTTAATGGATTTTTGTGTAAGTTGTAAGGTGGGGGTCCTGCTTCATACTTCTGCATGTGGAAATCCAGTTTTCCCAGCACCACTTGTTGAAAAGACTCTCCTTGCACCAGGGATTGGTTTTAACTCCTTTGTTAAAGATAAGTTGGTTGTACAATCCCATCAAGGTGGCATGTACCAATGCCATCTCACTAGTCCAAGTGATCAATTTCAGTTCACAATTGATCACACTGATTGGTCTAAGAGTCAAAGGGATCACACAAGCAAGACTAGTGTCTGATAATACTAACTGATAGAACCAAAAAGGGAGAGAACTATCCATCACGGGAAGCGGGATACACAGTAGACTCATAGAATGGTAGATGTCCTAAATAGCACTCTGGCCTCACAATCAGCCCTTAAGGCATTTAGATATGGCTGAAGAGACCATGAGAGTATTTTAAGCATGGAAAGCCAAGACACCCTGGAAAAAAAAAAAAAAAAAAAAAGAAGACCTAAATGGAAGATCTCTGTGAGTGAGATCCCAGTGGAAAGAACGGGGCCATCAAAGAAGGAGGTACCTTTCTCTGAAGGGAGGAGAGAACTTCCACTTTGACTATGACCCTGTTGGAATAAGATTGAAGTCGGCGAACTCAAAAGGCCTCCATAGCCTTGGCAACTCATGACTAGAGCCTAGGGAGATTACTGACGCCATAAATAAGAGTGTCAAATTGTTAAGTCAACAACAGGAGTCACTGTGTACTTACTTCTCATGTGGGATCTGTCCTAATGTGTTGTCCAATGTGAAGTAATGCTATAACTAGTACTGAAACAGTATTTTACACTTTGTGTTTCTGTGTGGGTGCAAATTGATGAAATCTTTACTTAATATATACTGAATTGATCTTCTGTATATAAAGATAATTGAAAATGAATCTTGATGTGAATGGAATGGGAGAGGGAGCGGGAGATGGGAGGGATGTGAGTGGGAGGGAAATTATGGGGAGGGAAGCCATTGTAATCCATTAACTGTACTTTGAAAATTTATATTTACTAAATAAAAAATAAAAAAAAGATAAGTTGGTTGTAGATGCTTGGATTGATTTCTGGTGTTTCTGTTCTGTTCCATTGGTCTATCCGTCTGTTTTTGTACCAGTACCAGGTGGTTTGGATCACAGCTGCCCCACATCATGTCTTGAAGTCTGGTATTATGATGCCTCCAGCTTTGTTTTTGTTAAGATTGCTTTAGCTATTGGGGATCTCCTGTGTTTCCATATGGATCTTAGCATCATTTTTTCTATATCTGAGAAGAATGTCCCTGGTATTTTGATTGGTATCACATTGAATCTATAAATTGCCTTCAATATTATGGACATTTTGCTGATATTGATGCTTCCAATCCATGAACATGGAAGATCCTTCCATTTTTTGTATATTCTATTTCTTTTTTTTTTTTTAATGATTTATAATTCTCATCATAGAGATCTTTGACATTCTTGGCTAAATTTATTCCAGGGTATTTGATTTTTTTATTGTTATTTTGAATTTCAGCTGTGACATTGTGTATGCAAAGGCTATGTTTTTATACATTGATTTCATATCCTGGCACTCTACCCAACTCTACCATGAGTGCCAGTATTCTCTTAGTGGAATCTTTTTGCATTTACTAAATATAGAATCATGTCATCTGCAGATATGGATAGTTTGACTTCCTCCTTCCCAATTTGTATTCCTTTGATTTCCTTTTCTTGCCTAATGGCTCTGATAAAACCTCCAGGACCATATTGAATAGCAGTGCTTAGAATGGGCATCCTTGTCTGGTTCTGGATCTTAGTGTGAATGCTTCCAAGTTTTCCCCATTTAATAGGATGCTGCTCGTGGGTTTGTCATAAATTGCCAGATTGTGTTGAGGAATGTTCCTTCCATACCCAATTTACTCAAAGTTTTCATTATGAAAGGGTGTTATGTTTTATCAGAGCCTTTCTCTGCATCTATGAGATAATCATATGATTTTTGTTCTTCAATTTGATAATGTTATGTATCACATTGGTTGATTTGAGAATGTTGAACCATTCCTGCATACCTGGGATAAATCCCACTTGATCCAGGAGAATGAGCTTTCTGATGTGTTATTGTATTTGATTGGCTAGTATTTAGTTTAAGGTTTCTGTGTCTATGTTCATAGGGATATTGTTCTGTAGTTCTCTTTCTTTGTTGCATCTTTTTCATGTTTAGAAATTAAGGTGATGCTGGCTTCATAGATGTAGTTTGGGAGGATTCCCTCCCTTTCAGTTGTTTTGAATAGTTTGAGAAGAATTGAAGTTCATTCTTCTTTAAATGTCTGGTAGAATTCAGTAGTGAAGCCATCCAGTCCTGGGCCTTTCTTTGCTTCCCAGGAAGGTCTCTATCACTGATTCAACCTCCGTCTTGGTTATTGGTCTGCTTAGGTTTTCCATGTCTTCATGACTTAATTTTGGTAGATTGTATGTGTCAGGAATCTGTCCATTTCTTCCAGGTTTCCAGACTTGCTAGCATACAGCTCTTTGTAGTACCTTCTGATGATTCTTTTTATTTCTGTGGTGTGTCTGTTGTTACATTTCCTTTTTCATCTCTAATTTTATTGATTAGGGTCTTCTCCCTCTTTTTATTTTTGGTTAGTTGGGTCAATGGTGCGTCAATTTTATTTACTTTTTAAAATAAAACAGCTTTTTGTTGTGCTGATCTTTTGTGTTTTTTTTTTTTTTGTTTCAATTTTGTTTATTCTCTAATTATTTCTTTTCTCCTACTAGTTTTGGATTTGGTTTGCTGTTGTTTTCCTAGGTCCTTGAGATACACTAGTAGCTCATTTATTTGGTGCCTTTCCAATTTCTTGATGTAGGCACCAACTACTGTCAACTTTCCTCTTAACACTATATCCCATAAGTGTTGATATGTTATATTGTCATCCTCATTCATTTCTAGAATTTTATTTCTCTCATTTCTTCAGTGGCCTACTGTTCATTCAGGAGCATGTTGTTCAGTCTTCATGCATTTACATATGTTCTATAGATTCTTGAGTTGTTGATGTCCATCTTCATTCCATTGTGGTCAGAGAAGATGCCTGGTATGATTTTGATTTTTTTGAATTTTCTGAGACTTGTTTTATGGCTTAGCATGTGGTCTATCCTAGATAAAGTTCCATGCACTGGTGAGAAAAATGTTTATTCTGCATCTGTAGGATGAAGAGTCCTGTAGATATCCATTAGATCCATTTGGTCTATAGTGTTGATTAACTGTTGTTTCCTTGCTGATTTTCTGTCTGGTTGATATGTTCATTGCTGAAAGTGGGGAATTGAGGTCCCCCATTACTATTGTGTGGGAATCTATGTCTCCCTTTAGACCCATTAACATTTCTTTTACATATCCAGATGCCCTATAATTAGGTGCATATACCTTTGTAAGAGTCACATCTTCCTGTTGAATTGATACCTTAATCATTACATAGTGTCCTTCTTTTTCTCTTTTAAGAATTTTTGTGTTACAGTCTATTGTGTCTGATATGAGGATGGCTACATCAGCTCTTTTTTGATTTCTGTTAGCATGGAATATTTTTTTCCTCCCTTTTACTTTCAGTCTGTATCTTTGTTAGTAAGATGTGTTTCTTGTAGGCAGCAAATAGATGAGGTTTTTTTTTTTTTAATACATTCAGCAGTCTGTGTCTTTTAACTGGAGAGTTGAGGCCATTTAAACTCAAGCTGACTATTGATAAGTAACAATTTGGCCTTGCCATTATCCCATAAATATTCCTATTGTTTACTTTGATTTCCTTTGTACTTTTACTGGTAGATTTTCTGCCTTCACCTTCTTTTGTAGTGATGACCATGTTTCTGTGTTTCTGTGTGCAGCACATTCTTAAGCATCTTTTGTAAGGCTAGATGGGTGGTGACAAAATCTTTCTGTTTATTATGGAAGGTCTTTATTTCATCTTCACTCATAAGTGAGAGCTTTGCAAGGTACAGTATTCTAGGTTGACAGTTTTTTTGTCTCTTTAGACTTTGAATATATCTCAACATTCTCTCCTAGCCTGTATGGTTTTTGATGAGAAGTCAGCTGTGAGTCTAATTGGGGATCCTATGAACATAATAAAGCATTTCTCTCATGCACATTTTAGAGTCTTTTCTGTATATTTTACTGTGGAGAGTTTGACTACAATGTGTCGTGGTAAAGATCTTTTCTGGTCATGTCTAGTAGGAGTTCTGTGTACTTCTTGTACTTGGACATCCCTTTCTCTAAATTAGGGAAGTTTTCTGTCATTATTTCACTAAAAAGCCCTTCTAATCCATTTTCTCTTTCCATGTCTTCAGGAACTCTTAAGACCCTGTGTTGGATCATTTGATAGTATCCCATACTGTTTTTTAGTTTTCTAATTTCTCCTTTTTTTTTTTTTTTTGGTCTGACTGTAAAATTTCCAGAGATTTGTCTTCTAACTCAAATATTCTTTCTTCTGTTTCATTGTCTACTCTTAAGGCTTTCCACCATATTTTTATTTGTTCTATTATATTCTTCATTTCCAATATATTTTTTGACAGAGTGGACAGTGAGAGAGAGACAGAGAGAAAGGTCTTCTTTTGCCATTGGTCCACCTTCCAATGGCCACCGTGGCCGGCGCGCTGCGGCCGGTGCATCGCACTGATCCAAAGCCAGGAGCCAGGTGCTTCTCCTGGTCTCCCATGCGGGTGCAGGGCCTAAGTACTTGGGCCATCCTCCACTGCACTCCCGGGCCATAGCAGAGAGCTGGCCTGGAAGAGGGGCAACCAGGACAGAATCGGGCGCCCTGACCAGGACCAGAACCCAGTGTGCTGGTGCCGCAGGTGGAGGATTAGCCTATTGAGCCACAGCACCGACCCAATATTTTGTTTTGATTTCTCTTTAAAATCTCAATTTTGTGGGGAAAATTTTCATGCATGTGATGTACAGATTTCTTTGTTCATGAATTTGCTCCTGATTATTTCTTAAGTAATCCTGTGATCCATTTTTTTGCATTCCATTCTGGCATTTTGTCAATCTCTTCGTCTTTACATTCTAGTATTGAAGTGTTGTGTTCTTTTGGGAACATCATGTTTTCTTCCTTATTCTTGTTTCTTGAATGCTGCTGTGTTTATTATAAGGCATTTGTGGTGATATTTGCCCCCCCCCCCCCGCCCCGTGATAGATTTTGTCTTTGAACTATTCCTCTGTGGCTTAGTGGAGTGCCTCTCTTTGAGTGAACACACAGAGGTGGGTGCTGGGTGTGGTCAGCAAGCTCTGCTGCATGCTCCAGGGTGAAAAGAGTGTCCAAGGTGACACCCAAGTTGGGTGTGGGAAATCTTTTTTTTCCAAGCAGAGTAAAGGCTTGTTCTGCTCTGTTGGCGTATTCTCACGCTCACCTCCTCTCCTTAGAGGAGACCAGTGCCTGGGCACTAGTCCCAGTGGGTACAGTTTTCATCTGTGCTGCCACAGGAACAGTACAAAGGATCTGTGCAGTCCTTGGTGTGAGCTTGGATCCTGCAGCAATGACCCACGTGAAGGAATCGGGGAACCCCAAGCATGTGAAGCTGCCACAGTGACTGCCCGAAATCACACACGCCCTGAGCCCTCCCACACAGCACACAGTGCACCCCCAGTCATGAGCTTCCGGCCCCATCAGTTCTCCCAGCCATACTCAGCTGTCTCTTCCCAGCTGGTTGCTGGGTATGTGGACACGACCTGGCTCAGCTGTTAGGTCTGTCCATAATGGCACCCACCCTCTCTGGATCAGTTATAGAATTCTGGTGCTGGGTGACTGGGGAGAGAGAAACGTGCCCCTTTTCCTCCTGCTAGGTTGGCAGGTACACTGTCCCCCACAGGGCTCCAAACCATGCCCACACCAGGCTCTTCCCAGAGCTTTATTGCCAGTGGCTTGAGCTGTTGCATTCTGGTCTCACCTCACTACAGAGCAGGTGCTGAGGCGCTTGGCTGCTTGGGTCCTGAGCTGTGCACGTCCACACCCTCCACATAGGTCTCCAGTGTCCCCCCAGTTTGCATGGAGTTTCCTCTGCTGTTTTCTCCCTAACTTTTCCCTGAGACTGCACTCTCTCCACTTTTTATTAAACTATCCTCCCCTAGACTAGAGCAGTAAGCTCCCTCTCTATGCCACCATCTTGAACTGTCCTTTTTTTTTTTTTTTTTAAGATTTGTTTATTTGAAAGGCAGTTAGAGAAAAAGATCTTCCATCTACTAATTCACTCCCCAAACTGCCACAGTGGCCAGTGCTGGGCCAAGCTAAAGCTGTGAGACTGGCTAAACCCTAATGGGAGATTGGGTACCCTGGTATCTTGTTGGTTGCTAGGAATTTGTAATTCATAATTCATAAGAGGACTCCTATACAGGTATTTATATGTAGAAATACTTGCAGAATATTTTGTTGCAGTAGAAAATAAAGAGAGAAGGGGTATGAAAGAATTCTGTCAAACGAATCAAATCATTTCAGCCTCCCTTGGAAGCCTTGGCCAGACTACACTGTCTTGTGCTAAGAACATACCTGAGGGGAAGGGAACACAGGTATCCTGGAATCTTTGTTCAGCTTCTCCCTGGAGTAGGCTTTGATGCGGGTGCCTGCCTCTGATCTTCAGGGAGATTCTTCAGTGAGTGCCATAGGGATCTTCTTCCTTGGCAAGGACCCTCTGGGTCAGCGTTTGTAAAAGGTCTCCAGGATTCTCATATTTTTTGTTTTGCAAATTACAAAGATGCTACTAGCACAGGAGGAGCGTGTCCTCTGTGCATTCTGAGCTCACAAGCTGGGACCCTTCTTTTCTTGTTTGCTCATTCACTCTTCTCAGTAGCTAGGAGCTCGGTGTAACTGGACAGAAGGGGGCAGAGAAACATAGGTGATTGTTGGCAGATCTCAAAAAGCTCCCACAGGAGCAGGAAAGCTCGATCCTATCAAAACCCAAGGCCCCATGTTCACCACGGCCAAGCTCTCCCCGAGCTCGGAGCTGCCGGTGCTGCTCTCCAGCTCAGAGCCACGTTTATTTTAGAATGTCATTTGTGGGATGACAAAGAGGTGGGGAACAAAAAGCCCACGATGAACTAGGATCTTGCAGGAAGCATAGTTTGATTTCAAAGTGAAACATGAGCAGATTTTTGCAGTAAATTCTTCCCACCAGGGTTAATTCAGATAAGTATGGTTAGCAGACTGCGGGGGGGGGGGGTATTTCCTGTGCTAAGTTATTAGTCACAGTGTCAAGTTCAATTCCATAGGAGTCTTTTTATCTGCTTTTCCCTCTGAATTTATTTCAGAACATAATCAAGGCTTTTACTCTTCATTAGATTGAGGGTGAGCTAATTTCGCTTTTGGCAACTGTTACCCCAGTTCTTATTAAACACCATCCATAAATTGAAACAGTGACGGTGCCAAAACACATCAAGTGGATAGAATGATAATTTACTCTTGGGTGCGTCGTCATGGGGCATTAGAGATGGCTCTGGAGCAAGACTCACAAGTCACGAGTGCCGGTGAGCTCTCAGTGTGAAGACCACATAGCTACTAACCACGCTGCATTCCCCAGAACACTGCTGTCCACTTCCGCTGTGCCGTACGTCACCTCCGACACACAGTGCTGCTGCTCCTACTCCTTGCTTCGCGGCACAGGTGTCCTTGCTTGTGTCTCCTTAATTCCCCCCTCTGATGCCCGGCCCCAGGTCTGGTCACCCTTAACGGTATTTTTAATTTACGTCTTCACCATCTACCTTCCACTCATGTGTTTGAATTGTGCTATATAGTGTCTGTTTTCATCAGTGAACAGGGTTTTTTGGGCTGTAGATCTCTATTTCTTCTTCACTCAGTATTAGGTTTCTTGTCTATGTTGCCATTTTAAACCTGGTTCATTGCCTCTGACCGCAGCATAGATTTCCATCTTCTGGGTATAGCAAGAGTGACTCATCCTCACTCCCCGTGATGCACAGCTCCTGGCCCTTAAGGCCAGTGCCACGTGCAGAAACACAGCCATGAATTTGCTTCCCTGCAGATGTGTGCGAGACCCTGTGTTGGAGTGCAAGGGAAGAGAATGCCTAGGTCTAGCACAACTATTTTCTGTACCTTGAAGGTAAAAGTCAGTGTTATCACTGTGGCGCTTTAAAATGCACCTGCTTTATAGAAAAGGTGGCGTTCAGAAGTACAGCTGAGATTAGCATTAATTACAGACCGCACTGTCTGGAGGTGGTGTTTCTGTGGTGGCCTTTCCCTTTGCTCCTGGCACTTCTGCAGGTGTCGGTGACTGTGCCGCACCTGCTGAGTGCGGGCTTCCCAGGGATGGAGCCAACGCGAGTCCCCGAGGAGCAGGCACAAGTAGCTCCTCATTTTCTATTTAAAGAAATTAATTATTGCATCCTGTAGCAGCTACTGAGGTGGATTTTTTTTCAGCCTTAAGTATTTGTTTTTCTTTGTCTCCATGGGTCATAAGCGTCCATGCCTTGTTCCTGTCACGTTCTGAACTTGCTCCAGAATACTAGCACCTGCGACATGTTACTCTTGAGCCAGTACCACCGCATGCACAAGATACAAGAATTTTCTTGTAAAGATTTTTGTTCATTTTTTTGAAAGGAAGAGTTACACGGGGAGGTGGGGGGCAGGAATCTTCCTTTGGCTGTTTCACTCTCCAGATGGCTGCAACAGCCAGAGCTGGGCCACACTGAAGCCAGGAGCTTCTTCCAGGTCTCCAATGAGGGTGCAGGGGCCCAAGCACTTGGGGCATCTTCCATGGCTTTCCTCAGCCCGTTAACAGGGAGCTGGATTGGAAGTGGAGCAGCTGGGACACAAACTGGCATCCATATGGTATGTTGCTGTTACAGGTAGCAGCTTTACCCACTATAATATATGTATATAATATATGTATATATAAAGATTTATGTATTCATTTGAGAGGGAGGGACAGAGGGAGGGAGGGACAGAGGGAGGGAGGGACAGAGGGAGATCAATCGATCTTCTATTGCTGGTTCATTCCTCAGATAGCTCCATTCACCAGAGCTGGGCTGATCCAAAACCAGGAGCCAGGAGCTTCTTTCAGGTCTCCCACGTGGATGCAGGGGCCCAAGCACATGGGCCAACCTCTGTTGCTTTCCCAGGTGCATAAGCAGGGAGCTGGATCAGAAGTGGAGCAGCCTGGACAGGAACTGGCTCCCATATGAGATGCCGGCACCACCGACAGTGGCTTTATCCACTATGCCACAGCACTGGCCACATGACATTTTTAATGTCATCTCAATCTTTTCTCTAAGACCTAGACTCAGTATCTGCTGATTGTAAAAGGGGGAAAGAATTAAAAAGATGTGAGCCAGTGTTTGTGGGCTGGTTCTGTTTGGAAAGGTTGTAAGTGTAGCTTATTCAGAGACCTAGAAAAAGTCCCAACAGGAAGCCTCAGTGCAGCTGTGGGAGGGGCCTCAGGGCGGTCAAAGGCAGAGGAATAACCAGCCAGTCAGGTCAGTTAAAGGAGATGACGCTAGTATTTTTCACTTTGTGTTTCTGTGTGGGTACAAACTGTTGAAATCTTTACTTAATATATACTAAACTGATCTTCTGTATATAAAGAGAATTGAAAATGAGTCTTGATGTGAATGAAAGGGGAGAGAGAGTGGGGGGTGGGAGGGAAGTTATGGGAGGGGAGCCATTGTAATCCATAAACTGTACTTTGGAAATTATATTCATTAAATAAAAGTTTAAAAAAAAAATAGGAGATGACGCTCAGAAGGATCCTGGAAGATGCCCCCAGGGAGCGGCCCTCTTGCCGTGCTGACCAGCCCGTTTCCGGTGTGCAGCCTGGCTCACCCCCAGCCATCGTCCCCGGTTCCTGAGCTTCGGAACCTGGCTCACCATCCTGTCACACAGCCTCTCTAACCCACATCCCTGCCCTGGCTGCAGACCGCCTTGACCTCTGTCTTCCTCCTGACGCCACCCCACCCCTGCAGTCATCCTGCTCACCCGTGGCTGGCCTCAGTTTAATTCTTAGTCCCTGACCTCCATAGGCATCTGTGTCCCTTGGCTGTGCATGCGTCTTTCCTGTGCTCCCAGATGACTGCTTTGTGCCTTCTCAGACCTCCAGGGTGTCCTTCCCTTCCCCCACTCTGGAGTTGACCTTGCTCTCTGCTTCACTGAGACAACAGAAGCATCGGGTGAACACTCCCATCAGCCACACCTCCTACTGCTTCCGTGCCCATAGGTTTGACCTGTCCTCACCTCTCTCAAGCCCACAGTCCCGCAGCCTCCCTCGCTGCCACCTTCTCCCAGCACTTTCTGTTCCCTTCTTTGTGTCATAAGTGATGCCACTCTGACATACTACATATGTTCCTTACTTAGTTGGATTGTGGGCTTCAGTCCAGTTCTAATGCTGCAGCACCCAGAACAGTACCTGGTGTGTGCTCAGTACCTGGGGAGTGTTTGGTGAACGAATGCATTTGAGTAATCTCCTTAAGAAAGGTGTTAAATCAAAACTTTAAGAGATCTTGGAAATAAAAGGTTTTTATTGTGCTATTATAGGTGCTAACCAGAAATTAAAGGACCAATCCTGGGACAAGTTCCCAAAGGCCCCAGCGGCACGGGCTAGACAGCAGTGGGAACTGTCCACTAGATCCAAGGAACCAGGCTGCTTTATAATGAAAACCTAGGAAGAGGAAGACATAAATTGCCTGCAGCTACGCCTGCGCTGGTTGTAGATAAGAAGGCAGGATAGCGTGAAGTGGAGGAAGTCCTGGGGTTGGAGGGTGGTCTACAGAAGTGTCGCTGCTGCTGCTTGGTGGGTGTGAGAAGCAGAACGCAGTGTGTCCCCTGAGTGGCAAATCTCCACAAGGGAAGCAGTGTGGAACTGGTTTTTTTTTTCCCTTTTTTTGCCTTAGCCACAAGCTGTTAATACAGATAAACTCCTCTTGTCTTTTTTTTTTTTTTTTTTTTTTACAGGCAGAGTGGACAGTGAGAGAGAGAGACAGAGAGAAAGGTCTTCCTTTTGCCGTTGGTTCACCCTCCAATGGCCGCCGCGGCCGGCGCGCTGCGGCCAGCGCACCGCGCTGATCCGATGGCAGGAGCCAGGAGCCAGGTGCTTTTCCTGGTCTCCCATGGGGTGCAGGGCCCAAGCACCTGGGCCATCCTCCACTGCACTCCCTGGCCACAGCAGAGAGCTGGCCTGGAAGAGGGGCAACCGGGACAGAATCCGGCACCCCGACCGGGACCAGAACCCGGTGTGCCGGCGCCACTAGGCGGAGGATTAGCCTAGTGAGCCGCGGCGCCGGCCTCCTCTTGTCTTTTTCTCCTTCATCCTCTGGTCCTATAACTAAATTTGGGATGTATCCAAATTCTTCTCTTTCCAAAGGATACACTGTATGATATGGGCATAAGCATAGACTTAGAGACCAGTGGAATAGAACTGAGGGTTAAGAAATAAACCCTCACACAGGCAGGGGTGTCAGGACAGTTTAATGGAAGAAAATAGTCTTCTCAACTGATGGTGCTGGGCGTACCAGATGCCACACGCAGTAGAAGGAACCTCGGTCCTTACCAACACCATGTACGGAGCTAACTCAAATGGATCAAAGACCCAACTGTAAGAGCTAAGACTGGGAAGCTTAGAAGGAACACAGATGTAAAGCTTTGTGGCTTTGAACTTGGCAATGGTTTTTTAGATAGGACATCAAAAGCACAAGCAACAAAAAACACAAGTAGATTAACTACACATCATCAAAATTATAACTTTTAAGATTTTATTTATTCGTAAGGTGGAGTTAGAGGGAAAGACAGAGACAGAGAGATCTTCCACCTGCTGGTTCACTCACCAAATGACCGCAACAGCCAGGGCTGGGCCAGGCTGAAGCAGGAACCTGGAATTCCATTGGAGTCTCTCATGTGAGTGCAGGGACTTAAGCTTTCAGGCCATCTTCCACTGCTTTCCAAGGCTCATTATCAGGGAGCTGGATTGGAAGTGGAGCAGCTGGGGTCAGAATTGGTGCTCACATTAGATGCTGGTGTTGCAGGTGGCGACTTAACCCCCTGTACTATAACACTGGCCCCAAAATGACCACTTTTGTACTTCAAAAGACACCATGAAGGAAATGAGAAGACAGTCCTAGAAAGGGAGAGCATTTTGCAAATCATAGATCTGTCTGGAGACTCATTTCTAGAATATATAAAGAACTACCACAGCTCAGAATTGAAAATGAACAAGAGATCTAAATAGACATTTCCCCAAAGAGGATTTTAAAATAGCCAGTAAGCACATGGACAGGTTTCACATCATTAGCCATTGATGTAGAGAACTGAAAATCACAGCGAAGTATCACTTGGTGCTCACTTAGGTTGGCTCTCCTCTATAGGACAGAAAGTAAGGGGTGTTGCTGAGGGTGCAGAGGAATTGGAAGCCTTGTCCGTTGCTGCTTGGATGTGAATGAGGCCTCTGGGAACAGCGTGGCGCTTGCATACAGCCACCATATGATCCACCCATCCCACTCCGAGGTTGGTGCCCAAGAGAAGTAACAACGTGCGTCGACACAGGAACTTACCGTGAATGTTCTTCCTAATAGCTCCAACGCAGAAATGATCCAAATGTCCATGAGCTGACAGATGGATAAGTAGTGTGTGGCATATCCTTAGGATGAAATATCACTCAGTCATAAAAAGGAGCAAAGTACTAATACATGCTACGACAGGGATGAAGTTTGAAGACGTGATGCTAAGTGAAAGAAGGAAGTCGCCAAGGACCACGTATTGTTAGATTCCATTTATGCAAAATACCCAGAACAGACTAATTCATAGATACGGAGAGTAGCCTAGTGATTGCTTACGTCTACTAGAGAGGGTTTGGGGATGTGGTGGCTAAGCGGCGCAGGTTCTTGAGGGAGTGGAAGGCAAATGTTCTAAAGCTGATTGAGGTGATGGCGGCACAGCCCTCTAAATATGCTAACAGGTTTTGAGTCATACACCTTAAACGGGAGGATTCTTTGGAATGTGAATTATGTCTCAATAAATCTACTTTAAAAAATAGTATTTTGAAGTCTAGAGAGTATTTGGGAAACTTACTTTAGAATTGCTCTATGGCCTATGTTATTAGTAACGTATCTTTAGTATTTAAGGATGGATTGGACTTTTAAATTTTTAAAAAATTATTTGAAAGGTAAAATGACAGAAAGAGAATCTGCTGATTCGTGCCTCAAGTTCCCGCAACTGCTGGGCTTGGGGCAGGCCAGAGTCGGGAGTCTGGAACTCAGTCCAGATCTCCCACTTGGGTGGGCAGGGACTCACGTACTTGAGCCTTCAGCTGTGGCCTCCCAGCGTGTGCCTTCCTAGGAAGCTGGAATTGGGACTAGGGCAGGGACTCAGCCCCTGGCACTCTCGCTATGAGATGCAGGCCTCCCAAGCAGCATCTTCACCGCCGGGCCGAACGCTTCCCACTGGTTTTGACTTGTAGAATAACCAAAATAGTTTAATACCAAATCCTAGGAGTCCTCAAGTGGCTAGATGCCTCCAAGAGTCAAAAGCAGAAAAAGCAACACTAGAAAGCCACAGAGCTTTTCTGATTGTCAGTTCTAGTTCTCCATAATATTCATAGAGCTTCCCAGACATTGCCCCAAGAGCCACAGATACTTGAACATGCGAGTTCTCGTGCACTTGTTTAGAATTTGTCTGCATTACTTTATGGTCTCACGTAAGTGTATGTGGACTCGCCTGCTAGATTGCAGGGTCTTTAGGTACAAAAGTTTTGTATTTCTTTTGCATTCTCCTTCACCTCTGCTCTGTCCCACCATCCCTAACCACCACACCCAGACAAAGCTGTAAGAAGCGGCTTTGGAATCCTCACGACGTGGTCACTGTCACAGGCCAGGTTCCCAGGAAGCACACGCTGGGCCGGAGCCTGGAGTGCAGGACTTCTGGGGAAATCTGGAGGGCATCACGACCCACAGAAGCAGCCAGACCGAGCAGCAGATGAGTCCCAGAAGAGGCCTCGGCTGATTCTAGGGCAGCCCTGACATGAGGATGGCGGGGCCGTGGTTCTCCCCCTTACAGGACACACGTGCTACAGGAGAGGGTGAGCCATGGGCAGGATGGCCTCAGCTGAGGTGTGCCTGCCAGCAGCCTGCCTGCAGCGGGCAGTGGTGCCTTGGATTTTGATGGGGCAGCTGGCGGCATATCCAGTCGTCTCTACACATCCCTGATACTGCAGGTGCTTCTGTGAGAATGTGCTCCAGGGCCATGGCTCAGAGAGATCTGGACGTTACAGGAGTGCTGTGCTGTACTTTGAAAGCAGGGAAGGTGTCTTCTTACAGATGGGCACTCAGTGTGAGACTTTAAGGATCGCAGCGTTGTACTATAAAGTCTCCGCTGTAGGAAAGAATGTCTGGACTCGGCAGATCGCTCATCTGTGTGTAGGAGTTCATCTGTGAGTGGATTAGAAGCCTTAGGAATGTATGGCCCAAATGCAGTACTTTTTAACTGACTGCTCTGTGGTGTCATCAGTAAAGATGACACCAATTTTCTCATCAGTGTTTTCTAGAGTTCAGAGTATCCTTACGGTGGCTTTGGTTCATGTGGTCTTGAATATTCTGTTCAGGACTCGTATTGTAAGCTATCACTTGATTTTTAAAAATCTGTCACAAATCCCAAAATTATTAATATAACATTTCCTTTTTACAACCAGCAATTTCTCTAAGCCAGATACATACTTTGCACAGACCTCAGGGATCGGATTTCCCATGCTTTTCCTTTTATTTGTAGACCTACTTGATTCTAAACACAATGATAAAATTAGTAGAGCAAAAGTCAACTGCTTCCCTATATACCAGCAAGGAAAAACTGGAATTGACATCAAAAACATCATCATTTATATACATTAGTACCAAAAGACACTTAGATATAAGCCTTTAGGCTTGCATAAGTAGAAGAGCTAGATAACAAAAACTATAAAGCCATAGTGAAAGAGATAAAGGAAAATTTAAATAATTGGAGAGAGACTTCATACTCAGGAAGAGGAAGACTCTTTTTAAGACATCAGCTCTTCCAAACTTGTTGTATGGATCAAATGCATTCCCAGAAACAGCTTCATAAGTTATTTTGTGACTATCAAAGAGCTGATTCTGAAAGAACTGAAGGAACCAGTGTATTCATGAAGAAGAGTGAAGTTAGGACACCGACACAACCCAACTTCAAGACAGCACAAAATTACAGTCATAAAGACAATGTGGTAATGGTGAAAGAATAGGGAAATAAATCAAAGGTGTAGAACACTGAGCCAGACTTAGATGTTCTCAAATTAAGAGCAAAGAGAATTCAATGGAGAAAGGGTAGCCTTTCTAACAAAGGATGCTGGCACAACTGGACATCATATGCCGAAGATGAATCTCGCCACAGCCAGTAGGTCTTTCACAGACTACCCAGGATTGATCAGAGATCTCAGTGTGAATCACAAAACTATAAACTTTCTAGAAGAAAACCGAGGAATAAACCTTGGTGACCTGGGTTTGGCAATGACTTTATAGATGCAATTCCAAAAGCGCAAGAGAAAAACTAAGTTGGACTCCTTTAAAATCAAAAACTTCTGCTCTGCAAAGCGATACTGTTGAGAAAATAAAAAGAAAACCCACAGACTGGAGGGAAATATTTGCAAAACATGTAGTAAAGACTTTGGGTCAAAAATGCACAAAGAACTCTTTGACACTCAACAAGAAAGAAACAACCCATAAACAAACAGTCCTGCAGCTCGTTCACTGCCCGTGGGGATGCAGAGTGGGCCAAGCCACTTTTTAGCACAGGTTGGTGGTTTCTTAGACAACTAAAAATCCTCCTTCCCTAGGATCCATCAGTTTTGATCCTTGGGATTTACCTAGATGAGTGGAAAAAAAGTCACAGCCACACAAAAGCCTTTACATTGAACACTGACAGCAGCTTTATTAATCGGCAGCAACCAAGACGGCCTCCAGCAGACAGCTAGATAAAATTCCATGGTACATTGAGACAGTAGAGTGCTCTTTAATGTCTCAAAGAAATGAGCTATGAAGCAGTGAAGACATGGAAGAAGCTTCAAGTTAAAGAAGTCAGTCTGAAAATGCTACCTAGTGTATGATCCCAACTACAAAAGAAAACCAGTCACAGCCAGGAGTTAGGGGAGGGGAGCAAAGGAGGAAAGGCCACATGAGGAGGTGAGCCCCTGGATTTTTAGGGTGCCTAAACTATGGCATGGGCTACTGTGAAGATGCAAGTATGATGTGCATCTTATTTAGCTCAGGCTGCTATAACAAAATACCACAGTTCGAGCAGGGGTGGGGAACAGCCAGCCTGCAGGCTGAATAAGGCCCACAAAATCTTTTGGTCTGGCCCTGCCAAGGCTGCTGCAGGTGGAACTCAGAACTCCTTAAATCTACTGCACGCTCATTTTTAAGCAGATGATCTTACAAATATACAGAAGAAACATTGCCCAGCCCTGTTAGAGGCTGGGAGTTGGAAGATGAAGGTGCCAGTCGATCTGGTTTCTGGTGAGGGCCCTCTTCCTGGCAGCTGTGCAGTTGCAGGCAACTGTGTGCTGGTTGTTTTCTCACATGGTGCAGGGAGGGCACTGTTGCATCTCTTTCTCTTCTGAAAAGGCATGAATGCATCATTGGTGCTGCACCCTTAGGACCTCAGCTAAACCTGTTAACTTCCAAGGGCTGTCCATCCTTCCTAAAACCGTCTCTTTGGGGTCAGGACTTCGTGGTACAAACTTTGACAGGGCATAAACATTCAACATTGGTCAGAACCAGAAGAATGAACCCTGATATAAACTGTGAACCCTAGTTAAATAATATATCAGTATGGGTGCATCAGTCATAACAAATGGACAACTAGTGCAAGATGTGAATAATAGGGAAAACAGGAAATGGGAGGTATATGGGAACCGTGTTTACTTTTTGTGCAGATTTTCCACTCTGCAAAATAAAGTCCCTTAATTAAAAAAGGACATCATTGGGCCAGCGCTGCGGCTCACTAGGCTAATCCTCCGCCTTGCAGTGCCGGTACACCGGGTTCTAGTCCCGGTTGGGGCGCCGGATTCTGTCCCGGTTGCCCCTCTTCCAGGGCAGCTCTCTGCTGTGGCCAGGGAGTGCAGTGGAGGATGGCCCAAGTTATTGGGCCCTGCACCCCATGGGAGACCAGGATAAGTACCTGGCTCCTGCCTTCGGATCAGTGCGGTGCGCTGGCCGCAGCAGCCATTGGAGGGTGAACCAACAGCAAAGGAAGACCTTTCTCTCTGTCTCTCTCTCTCTCACTGTCCACTCTGCCTGTCAAAAAAAAAAAAAAAAAGACATCATTAATATTTAACAAGTTCCAGTATAAATTAGATTAAATGTAAGCTAAAAAATGAGTCCTTTGTACTTAACATAGAACTGAATCTGTGTGCTCTTTGCTTCCTCTGTTTGCTTTTTCCTTCCTTGGATGGTCTCTGAACCTTCCCAGATGCTTTTCATCAGAAAGCAAAATGCAGATGGCTATTAAACGTGGGGATAGGTGCTCAACACCGTTTAGGGAAAGAAAGGTAAATTGAAACTGAACTAAACACCCATGGCCACTGATCAGATGAACAGAAATCCATGAGAGGAATATGGACTTGGGTCACCCAGGCTGCAGAGGTGGGCGCAGGCACACTCAGACTCAGCGGCTGGGATTGCGTGTTGGCTCAACACCATGTGTGGAACAGTTTGACAAGAACCTATTTAAATCACAACCACCTGTGCCCTTCAACCCAGCAGCTCTGCCTTCAGAAATTTATCCCATAGACAGACTTGGGTGTGCAAAAAATGATAAATGTTTGAGGATATGTATTGTAGCATCCTTAACTAAATACTGGCAGTGTTGCACTAACAAATTACTGATGCTGCCTATATACCAATGTGGAGACAGCACTAACAATAGTAAGGACTAAAAAGCAAAATGCAGAGCAGTTTTGATGTATAGTCCTTTGATGTAAAAATGGAGAAAATATTGGTATATTCCTGTTTTACTTATGGGCAAGTGACACAGCATTGAGCAGACAGGGGCTCGGACAGCAATGGGCTTCTTTACCATATACCTTTTTTTCTCTGACCATGTGGCTATATTACCTTCAAATGTATGTTTCAAAAAAAGTACAGTGGGCCCTCTGTATCCACAGATTCAATCAACTGTGGTTTGAAAGTATTCAGGAAAAATGTGTGTGTGCTGAAGATGGACAGACTTTTCACATGTGTCATTATTTCCTAAAGAATACAACTGTTTACATAGCACGTGCTTTGTGTTAGGAATTACAAGTCAGTTAAAGTATACCGAGATGCACACAGGATATATGCAGCTGCTACGCCATTTTATGTCAAGGACCTGAGCATCCATGGATTTGGGTATCTGTGGGGTTGCTGCAGCCAATCCCCCATGGATTGGGGGACTGACTCTTGACACATTTTACAATTTTTTTCCATCTTCTCCAGAAAAGAAGCTTTTTGCTGTTGTCAGGCCTTGGAAATTATTCTTACCGACCCATGGATAGCTGTCCTGCTTTGGGTGTTTCCAGTGTGGTGAGGTCTGAGCTGTTGACCTTGGTTGTTACTGTTTCATAGGCATGATTGTCTTGCAGCCCTGGTGCAAACATGACCTTGTCTGAGTGGTTCAGAATTCGTCTGTGTTGTTGACAGTAGTGTGTGTGAGCACATCTAGTTGATTCCATGAAAAGCCAGAAGCTGTTTACCATATTTTCTTTAAGAAGGTGTACCAGTGGAGAACAGAAAATTTCATCCATGATCTTTTAACAAATGTGTGGTTATAAAAAAAGGTTCTCTGTTCCCTGCGACACTGGCTCTCGGTTGTGAAGTTAGGTTTTGTGAGCTGGCTGTACTTGATGCCTCCCCGCGCTTGTGCATCTGCTGCCTGTACCCCATATTTCTCGTGCTGCTTTGTGCTGACAAAGATGTAAAATATTCCTCAGGGCACAAACATGGGATATTGTTGATCGGTTCTGCTGGGAGTAGGCCTAAAGGTTGTGTCCTGATGGAGCCCGGGGAGCGGGGCGGGCGGGGCAAGTGTTCCTTGCAGAAGCCGCCTGTGCTGCTGTGAACCCCCGCCGCACAAGCAGGTGGCCGAGGATGTCCCGCCTTGCTGTCACCCCTCGTGGGAACCCCACACGCCGCGTTTCTCCCTCAGCCAGGCGTCAGGCCCTCCCTCGCGTCAGCATTTGGACAGCTCCTGGGAGTCCAAACAGGGGCATGAAGCCTCTTGCCTCTGCTGCAGGCAAACAAACATCGTCCAGTTTGGAAGACACAGGTCATCTTCAGGGTTTTTATTGTTACCTGGGAAGTTAGTTGGAAAGAGTCTGCTAAGTTGTTTGCAGGTGGCTTCTTTTTCAGATGGTTTGTTTGGAACCCTAGTTGAATTCTTTGTGTTTTCACCTGAAAATTTTCAGGAAATACATAGGATAAAATGTAAAATAGTTTCTATTTTCCCCATACATCATTTCCCTTCCCCCCTTTTAATTTTTTTTAAAAAGATTTATTTATTTATTTGAAAATCAATGACAGAGAGGAGGGAGAGACAGAAAAATCTTTGATCTGCTGGTTCACTCCTCAAATGGCAGCAACAGCCTGGGCTGAGCCAGGCCAGGTTGAAACCAGGAGCCACACACCATCTGGGTCTCCCACATGGGTCGCAGGGACGCCAATAGAGTTCACTGGGCCGTGGCCTGGATGTAAATCAAAAGCAGCAGCAATTGCACGTCCTGCAGTTCAGAACCTGGAGTCTCCAGGACCCGAGCCTTGAGGCCCAGGCTGTGCCAGGCTGAACGTGTGTCCCCCCAGCTGTTCTAGAGGCCCCACCCTCACCAGGGCCTGGGCACCCCATTCCACATGTGTGTGTGTCCAGTGTGACTGGCCCAATTAAAGTGGATGCAGTCAGTACACAGTAAAACAAAGCTGTGGTCTCCTCCCGGGCCTTAGCATTTCTGGGCACACGGTTACTAAGCGTTACTTGGTTTTTTTCTTTTACCTTGTCAAGTGATCAAAATAATTGCTGATGAAAAACAAAGCAAGGTCGCAAGGTCAGAAAACAGCCCTCCCACAGGTTTCACTTGGTTTTCCCGTTGTCATGTCTGGCCTCGGAACTGCTTCCTGCCTGAAACGTGGCTCTGAGTGGGAGGGAAGGAGGCCTCCAGGTGTGAATTGCGGGCATGTGTTCTGTGGCAGCAGGATTGACAGAGCCTTGAGAGCCAGCTGTCTGACACCAGAGATAGATGGCAACCTCCCCCCCACCCCCAGTGCCCTTCCCCTGTGATGGTCAGCACGTCCCTGACCCGTCCTCGTCCCTCCGAGGCACACAGCTAAATGTGTTTGTTAATCTTTGACATTTTTCTTTCTGTCCTTCCAGTCTCATTGGCATTTGCTTTTCCAAACCATGGTTCTCTTAAGTGGCAAGCCAGAGGAGGAGGAGGTCATAAACTGTCTATGTTTTTGGCCAGTGCCACAGCTCACTTGGCTATCCTTGGCCTGCGGCGCCGGCACTCCGGGTTCCAGTCCCGGTCGGGGCTCCAGGTTCTGTCTCGATTGCTCCTCTTCCAGTCCAGCTCTCTGCTGCGGCCCCGTAGTGCAGTGGAGGATGGCCCAAGCTCTTGGGCCCTGCACCCACATGGGAGACCAGGAGGAAGCACCTGGCTCCTGGCTTCAGATCGGCACAGTGCACCGGCCGTAGCAGCCATTTGGGGAGTGAACCAATGGAAGGAAGACCTTTCTCTCTCTCTCTCTCACTGTCTAACTCTGACTGTCAAAAAAAGCCTATGTTTTTGCAATGATCACTTCTCTTATCTCTCATGTGTCACCTCTCCTAGTGTTAGCCAGTGCCCTTTTTCCCCTGCCCATTATCTGTAGACTTCATCTTCCCCTTGGCCTTTAAGCCCAACTTAGCATTGCATGGACAGAACTTGGGATCTGGCCCTGCAGGCTGCCCAGAGGCCCAGGCTGGCGGGGTTGATAGCAGTTTCCTGCCAGTCCCCTTGCCACTGTCACCACAGGGAGTGAGCCTGGACACACAGGGCCTGGCTAGAAGCTTATGGCAGCAGGCAGTACTGGGGGAACCTCACCAGCCCACAGCCCAGGAGCTTGCGTCCTGCCGTGTGCCTGCCAGATGCCCTGGTGTCCCCACGGTGGCACCTGGGGAGGCTCTGCGGCTGCCCTGAAGCAACGACAGGAAGGGAAGGGACGGCGGGGACCCCAGGTGTCGTCTCGTATCCATGTGAGTCAGCTGAGTGATGAAATACTGAGGTTTTCAGTCCTGCTGCACACTTTGCACTGGGGATGTTGAACTCCAGCCCGGGAGCCACATCCTCCTGCTGCCTCGTGGTGAAGCTGTGTGGGCTCACAGCTGCACCACCTGCTTGTATATTGCTTCTGGCTGCTCTTAATGCCGCAGGGAGGAACAGAGTTGAGTAGGTGGGGGAGAGACAGAGACAGAAAAAGACACAGAGACAGACACGTACAGCTTCAAAGCCTAAAATGTTGACCGTGTGGCTGTTTATCAAGTGTGCTGACCCTGCTCTAGACTAAGGGCTGTTTTGTGACAGGTATCACATTGCATCAGTGGTCTCTGGGTGGTGTAGGCTATGTGAACAGTGTGCGAGTCCATGGTGGCTTTCCATTTGTGTCTAATTTTTTGTAACACATGATTTTGTAGTTTTCAGGGTACATATCTTTCACCTCCTTGGTTAAATTAATTCCAAAGCATTTTATCCTTTTTGACACTATTATAAATGGGGTTGTTATCTTGATTTCATTTTTAGATTGCTCTTTGTTTATTAACTTTGTTTCTTGCAGCTTCTACTGAATTCATTTATTCTAAAGATTTTTGTGTGCACAGTGTTGGGATTTTCTAAGTTTATGATCACATCATCTGTGAACAGAGATAATTTCTCAACTTCCTTTCCAATTTGGATGACTTTTTATTTTCTTGCCTAATTTCTCTGGCTAGGACTTTAATACTATGTTGGATAGAAGGATCAAGAGGCCAGCGCTGTGGCTCAATAGGCTAATCCTCTACCTAGCGGCGCTGGCACACCAGGTTCTAGTCCCGGTCGGGGCACCGGATTCTGTCCCGGTTGCCCCTCTTCCAGGCCAGCTCTCTGCTGTGGCCCGGGAGTGCAGTGGAGGATGGCCCAAGTGCTTGGGCCCTGCACCCCATGGGAGACCAGGAGAAGCACCTGGCTCCTGCCATCGGATCAGCGCGGTGCGCCGGCCGCAGCGCGCCAGCCGTGGTGGCCATTGGAGGGTGAACCAACGGCAAAAGGAAGACCTTTCTCTCTGTTTCTCTCTCTCACTATCCACTCTGCCTGTCAAAAGAAAAAAAAAAAAAAAGGATCAAGAAAGAGTACCCTTGCCTTATTCTTGATTTTGAGGCAAAAATTGATTTCTTTACCAGTTAGTCTCATGTTAGCTGTTGGCTTTTCATACGTGGCCTTTAGTCTGTGGAGGTATTTTCTTTCTCCTCCTAGTTTGTTGAGGGTTTTTACCCTAAAAGGGGGTTGAATTTTGTCAGATACATGAGTACTTCAAAAAGTTCATAGAAAATTGAATTAAAAGTTGTTTGTTTGGATGTAAAAATTTTTTAGATCAATGCATTTTTTTTTTATGATGCCTGTTTTTCAAGACCTGTTTAAAGACCTCTTAGACTTTTTCTGCATCAGTTGAAAAGATCCTGTGGCTTTTGTCATTCATTTTGTTAATATGATATATTATGTGGCTGATTACCATTTGTCATTCCATTCTTGCCTTCCAGGAGTAAATCATGCTGGGGCGTCATGGTGTGTAACCTTTTTAATGTGTTGTTGAATTTGCTTTGTGAGCATGTTGCAATATTCATGAGGGATGTTGGTTCATAGTCTTCCTGCGTTTTGGTCTAATTTTGATATCACAGTAATGTTTACCTCATAAAATGACTTTGGAGTGTTCTGTCCTCCAGTTTTTTGGAAGATTTTTGAAAGGTGTTGGTGTTAATTCTTCTTTATATGTTTGGTAGATTTAGCTAGTGGAGTCATCTGGTCCTGGGATTTTGTGGGTAAATTCTTTTTTAAAAGAAAAAATGATTATTTATTTTATTTGAAAGGTGGAGTTAGAGAGAGAATCAATCAATCAATCTTGTATCTGCTGGTTCACTCCCCAAATGTCTGCAAAATCCAGGACTGCTCCAGTCCAAAGGCAGGAGCCTCATCCAGGACTTCTGTGTGGGTGCAGGGGCACTTGGGTCATCTTTCACTGCTTTCCCAGGTACATTAGCAGGGAGCTGGATCAGAAGTGGAGCAGCCAGGACACATGCCTATACCCGTATGGGATCCCAGCGACACAGGTCATCCCTTTACCTGCTACACCACAACACTGACTCCTGTTGGTAAATTATTGGCTACCAGTTCAATCTCCTTTCTAGTGTGGTCCTGTTCACATGATTTTTTCTTCATGATTCAGAGTTAGGCTTGTGTGTTCTTAGGAATTTATCACTTTCTCTGAGGTTATCCAATTTGATGGTATGAACAGTCCTTTTCATATCTGTGACAGCAATGTTCTGTCATCTGTAAATTTTAGTCTGTAAATCTTTTTCTTCATTAGGCTAACTAAACATTTGGCAGGTTTTTTCATCTTTTCAAGAATTTTTTTCAGTTTTTCTTATTATCTATTTTTCGCCAGACTTTATTATATCATTTCTTCTGCTAACCTTGGATTTAGTTTTTCTTTGTAGTTCCTTGAGGTGTCAAGTTAGATTACTGAATTGATCTTTCTTCTTTCATAATACAGGCATACCACTAAGCTTCCCAAATAGCACTGCTTTCCCTGCATCCCATGAGTTTCCCAGTGTTGTGTTTTTGTTCTCATTTGCTTCAAGATTTTTTCCAATTTCCCATGTGATTTCTTCTTTGACCCGTTGGTTATCCAAGAGTGTGTTAATTTCTACAATTTGTCAATTTTTCAGTTTTCCTTTTGCTTTTGATTGCTAGTTTCGTTCCGCTGTGCCCAGAAAGAATCCTTGATGTGTTTTCAGTCATGCTACATTTGTTATGACATGTTAGTCTTGTTATCTGTCCTGGGAAACGTTCGGTTTACACTTGAGAAGAGTGTTTATTCTGCTGTTATTGGGCGAAGTGTTTTGTGTCAGTCTCTTGGGTCAAGTTCTCAACTTGGCATTGTTTATGATGTCTTCAATTTCCTTTTTCATCTTTTGTCTGGTTATGCTGTCCATGACTGCAAGTGGGATATTGAAGGCCATTGTTACTCTGTTTCTGCCTTCAGTTTTGTCAGGGTTGGGTTGGTGTATCAGGTGCATGTGTATTTATCATTGTTACATCTTCCTGGTGATCCTTTTACCCTTGGGCAATGTCCTTCCCCATCTCTTGTGGCAGTGGTTGACTGGGAATCTGTTTTGTTTGATATAACTGTGACTACCTTTGCTCTCCTGTGGTTACTATTTATATAAAATATCTTTTTCTGTTCTTTCACTTTGGTTCTTAGTGTCTTTATACCTGAAGTGACTCTCTTGTAGCATATAATTGGGCCTCATTTCTTTTCATCTGTTCAACTATTCTCTGTCTTTTGATTGGGAAGTTTAATCCATTTATATTTAAAGTAATTCTTGATAGGGCAGGCTACCATAGCTATTTTGTTGTTTGCCATATGCCTTGTTGTTATTTTATCTATATTTTCCTCTCCTACTGCCTTTCTTTGTGTTTTTGTTGATTTATTATTTATTTCTTGATTCTTTTCTCATGTTCATGTTTGTATCTTCATAAGTATTTTCTATGTAATTACCCTGGGGATTACACAAAACATCTCTAGCTACTTCTATTTTAAAGTGACAGTAACTTCAGTAGCATACAAAAACTCTTTAACCTCTCTATCCCCCTTGTCACTTTGTATTATGAATGTCAGAAATCACGTATTTTGTTTCTGTTACTACTGATTTATGCTTTTATCTTTTAAATTCTGTGCCACAATTCAAAGTGATTTGTGTGCCACCTATACATTGTTACAGGGCTCTGTGTCTATATATCATTTCCTTTACCAGAGAAGGTTTTTTTTTTTTTTTTTAATGTGTTTGTGCTGCTGCCTTGTGTCCTTGAGTTTCAACTTGAAAAATTCTCTTTAACATTTCTTGTGACTCAGGTCGGCTTTTGTTTATTCTGGAAGATCTTTATTTCTCCTGCGTTTTTGAAGAGCAGTTTTTCTAGTTACTGTAGTCCTGGTTGGCAATTTTTGTCTTTCAGCCCTTTGAATACATAATCACATTCCCTTTGGCCTATAATGTTTCTGCTGAGAAATTGGCTGATAATTTTCTGAGAGCTGTGTAAACCTGACAAGCTGCTTGTCACTTGCTGTGTTTGGAATTCTTTTTGTCTTGGACTTTTGACAGCTTTTCAGTTTGGTTATCATGTGTATGGGCTTTTTGGGTTCATTCTAGTTGGAGGCCTTTCAGCTTCTTGAATTTGCATATCCACTCCTTTCCTTTGCTTTTGGAAAGTTTTCAGCTGAAAACTTATTTATTTATTCGAAAGATAGAGTAAGGAAGGGTGGGGAGAGAGCAAGTGAGCGAGAGCAAGCAAGTTTGCTTCCAGCTGCTGGTTCACCCCTCAATTGACTTCAGCAGCCACAGTTTGACCAGGCTGATGCCAGGAGTCCACAAACTCAGTCTGAGCTTCCCACGTGGGTGGCAGGAACCCAAGCTCTTGAGCCACTATCTGCTGTACCCCAGATGTCATTAGCAAGAAGCAGGGTTGGAGGCATTGAGTTAAACTTTGTTCCCCCTTTTCTCTCTTCTCCTTCTGAAACTCTCATATTTTCTTCACTTGTGCCATCAAGATTACTTCACGTTTCTTTGTTCTTTTTTTTGGTTTTATTCCTATAACTCAATAATTTCATGGCATAACAGATTAAGCTGCCAGCTGCAACTCCTGAATCCCATATGGGTACCAGTTCATGCCCTGGCTGTTCCATTTCTGATCCAGCTCCCTGCTCATGGCCTGGGAAAGCAGTGAAAGATGGCCTGCATACCTGGGCCCTGCCACCCATTTGGGAGACCTGGAAGAAGCTCCTGGCTTCAGCCTGGCCCAACCCTGACCCTTGTGACCATTTGGGGAGTGAACCAGTAGATGGAAGACCTCTCTCTGAAACTCTGCCTTTCAAATAAATAAATATTAAAAAATAATAACTTCAAGTATCCTGTGCTTAAGCTTACTTATTATTTGCTATTGAACCCCTCAGGGGATTTTTTTTCAATTCAGTTATTATATTCAGTTCCAGAATTTCTGTTTGGTTCTTATTTTCATGATTTCATTTGGTTGCTTGTGTTTGCTTGTAGCTGATTGAGCTTCTTTTAGACTTGAATTCTTTGACAGATAATTAATAGACTTTCATTTCTTTTTTAAACAATTTTTTATTTAAGGTAAATAAATTTTGTGTATTTCAAATATAGAGATTTAAGGACATAGTGATACTTCCTACCCTATCCTCCCACCCACCCACACTCCCATCCTACCTCCTCCTTCCCCTTTTATTCCCTCTTTTAATTTTTGCAATGATCTACTTTCAGTTTACTTTATACTCATAAGATTAACCCTACACCAAGTAAAAGGTTCAACAAATGGTAAGAAGAAAAAACACTGTTCCTCAACAGTAGAGACAGGGGCAATAAACCATCACAGATCTCAAAAATGTCAATTTTACTTCTATACATTATATTTTTGGTATGCAGTTAGTTACTACAGATCAGAGAAAATATATGGTATTTGACTATTGGAAACTGGCTTATTTCCCTAAGGATAATGGTTTCCACTTGCATCCATTTTATTGTGAAAGACAGGATTTCATTTTTTTTTTTTACAGCTGAGTAGTATTCCATGCTGTATATACACCAGTTTCTTTATCCAGTCATCAGTAGATGGACATCTGGGTTTGATTCCATGTATTGGTTATTGTGAATTGAGCTTCGATGAACATGGAGGTACAGAAAACTCTTTCATGTGCTGATTTCATTTCATTTAGGTAAATTCCCAGGAGTAGACTTGATGGAACATAAGATTGAGCTATTTTGAACTTTCTCAGGTATCTCCATACTGTCTTCCACAATAGCTGTACTAGTTCACATTCCTTCCAAACACCGGGATTAGGTTATCTTTTCCCCTGCATTCCCACTAGCATTTATTGTTTGTTGATTTCTGTATGAGAGCCATTCTAACTGGGTAAAGTAAAAGCTCAGTGAGGTTTTGATTTGCATTTCCCCGCCGGCTAATGATCCTGAACATTTTTTTCATTTCTTTTGAAAACTGCCTGTTCAAGTCCTTTGCCCATTTCTGAACTGGGTTATTTGTTTTGTTGTTGTTGAGTTTCTTGAGCTCTTTATAGGTTCTGGATATTAATCCTTTATCAGTTGCATAATTTGCAAATATTTTTTCCCATTCTGTCAGTTGACTATTTACTTTGCTGAATGTTTCTTTTGCAGCACAGAAGCTTCTCGGGTTGATATAATCCAGTTTGTATGTTTTGGCTTAGATTGCCTGTGCTTCTGGGGTCTTTTCCAAGAAGTCTTTGCCTATGCCAATGTCTTACAGAATTTCTCCAGTGTTCTCTTCTAATAATTTGATGGTATCACGTCATAGGTTTAGATCCTTGATCCATTTTGATTTGATTTTTGTATAAGGTGTAAGGTAGGAGTCTTGTTTCACAGTTAAACACTGGAGATCCAGAAATGGAGCACCATTTTTGAGGAAGCTGTCCTTTATCCAGGGATTGATTTTAGCTCCTTTGTCAAAGATTAGTTGGATATAGATGTGTGGTTTGGTTTCTGGAGTTTCTATTCTGTTCGATTGATCTACATGTCGATTTTTGTGCCAGTACCAGGCTGCTTTGATTGTAACTGCCCTGTAATATGTCTTGATATCTGGTATTGTGATGCCTGCAGCTTTGTTTTTGTTGTATAGGATTGCTTTAGCTATTGGGATCTCTTGTGTTTCCATATGAATCCTAGCATCATTTTTTCTAGATCTGAGAAGAACGTTGGTATTTTGACTGGGATCACATTGAATCTGTAAATTGCTTTTGGTAGTATAGACATTTTGATGCTGTTAATTCTTTCAACTCACAAACATGGAAGATTTTTCCATTTTTTTATGTTGTCTTCTGTTTCTTTCATGTTTTGTAATTTTCATCATGGAGATCTTTCACCTCCTTGGTTAAATTTATTCCAAGGAATTTAAAGTTTTTTGTAGCTATTGTGAATTGTACTGATCTTACAAGTTCTTTGTCAGCCACGGCATTGTCTGTATACAAAGGCCATTGATTTTTTGTGTGTTAATTTTATATACTGCCACTTTACCAAACTCTTCTATGAGTTCCAGTAGTCTCTTAATGGAGTCTTTTGGTTCCCCTAAATATAGAATCATGTCATCTGCAAATAGGGATAATTTGACTTCCTCCTTTCCAATTTGTATCCATTTGATTTCTTTTTCTTGCATAATGGCTCTGGCTAAAACTTGTAGAACTATATTTTTTTAAGTTTTTTTTTTTTTTCTACTTGAAAGAGTTAAAGAGAGGCAGTGTAGCCGGCACCGTGGCTCAGTAGACTAATCCTCCGCCTTGCGGCGCCAGCACACCGGGTTCTAGTCCCGGTCGGGTCACCGGATTCTGTCCCAGTTGCCCCTCTTCCAGGCCAGCTCTCTGCTATGGCCCGGGAGTGCAGTGGAGGATGGCCCAAGTGCTTGGGCCCTGCACCCCATGGGAGACCAGGCTCCTGCCTTCGGATAAGCGCGGTACGCCGGCTGCAGCACGCCGGCCGCAGCAGCCATTGGAGGGTGAACCAACGGCAAAAGGAAGACCTTTCTCTCTGTCTCTCTCTCTCACTGTCCACTCTGCCTGTCAAAAAAAAAAAAAAAAAAATAGGCAGTGGCAAAGAGAAAGAGAGGTCTTACACCCACTGGTTCACTGCCCAAATGGCTGTAACAGCCAGCCCTGGGCTGATCTGAAACCAGGAGCTTCTTCTGGGTCTCTCATGTGAGTGCAGGGGCCCAAGGACTTGGGCTGTCCTCCTCTGCTTTCCCAGGCCATAACAGAGAGCTGGATCAGAAGTGGAACAGCTGGGACTCAAACTGGTGCCCGTATGGGATGACTGCACTGCAGACAGTGGCTTTACCTGCTACACCACAGCACTGGCCCCAACTATATTGAATAGCAGGGGTGAAAGTGGGCATCCTTTCAAGTTGCTTCCAACTTTTCCTATTCGATAAGATGCTGGCTGTGAGTTGGTCATGAATTGCCTTGATTGTGTTGAGAAATGTTCCTTCTATACCCAATTTGCTTAAGGTTTTTTATCATGGAAGGATGTTGTATTTTATCAGATGCTTTGCCTGCATCTATTGAGATAATCATATGGTTTTTGTTATTTGGCTTGTTAGTGTGATATGTCACATTTATTGATTTGTGAATGTTGAACCATCCCTGTGTACCAGGGATAAATCCCATTTGGTCCAGGTGAATGATTTTTCTGATGTGTTGTTGAATTCTATTAGCTAGTAATTAATTGAGGATTTTTACATCTATGTTTATCAGGGATATTGATCTGTAGTTCTCTTTCCGTGTTGCATCTTTTTCTGGTTTTGTAATTAAGGTTATGCTGGCCTCATAGAAGGAGTTTGGGAGGATTTCCTCCCTTCAGTTGCTTTGAATAGCTTGAGAAGAGTTGCAGTTAGTTCTTGAAAAGTCTGGTAGGATTCAGCAGTGAAGCCTTCCAGTCCTGGGCTGTTCTTTCTTGGGAGGGTCTTTACTACTGAATCAATCTCTGTCTTGGTTATTGGTCTGGTAAGATTTTCTATGCCTTCATGACTTAATTTTGGTAGATTGTATGTGTCAGGAATCTATCCATTTCTTCTAGGTTTTCCGATTATTTGCTGGTATGTAGTTGTTTGTAGTGATTTCTGATGTTTGCTTTTATTTCTGTGGCATCCTTTGTTACATCACCCTTTTCATCCCTGGTTTTACTAATTTGGGTCTTCTCTCTCTCTCTCTTTTTTTTTTTTTTTGTTAGTTGAGCCAATGGTGTATCAAATTTTTTTTTTATTTCTCAAAACACTAGCTCTTCATTTCACTGATCTTTTGTATTTTTGTTTCAATTTTGTTTATTTAATTTTAATTATTTCTTTCCTCCAACTAATTTTAGGTTTGGTTTGTTGTTGTTTTTCTAGGTCCTTAAGATGCATTGATAGCTCATTTATTGTGATTACTATAAAATTCTCTCTTAACACTGCTTTTGGTGTATCCTGTAAGTTTTGAAATGTTCTATTGTCATAATCATTCCTTTCCAGAAATGTATAGATTTCTCTTGATTTCTTCTATGAGTCACTGTTCATTTAGGAGTGCGTTGTTCAGTCTCCATATTTTCTAGAGATGCTTGAGTTAATTTCTAGCTTCATTCCATTGTGGTCAGAAAAGATGCATGGTATGATTTCAGTTTTTTGAATTTGCTAAAACATGCTTTATGGACTAGCATATAGTCTATCCTAGAGAAAGTTCCATGCACTGATGAGAAGAATGCATACTCTGCAGCTGTGGGATAAAAGCCTCTGTAGGTATCAGTTAGGTCCATTTGGTCCATAGTGTCAACACTGTGTATAACTGTTGTTTCTTTGTTGATTTTCTGTCTAGTTCATCTGTCCATTGATGAAAGTGGGGTGTTGAAGTCCCCTGTTGCTATTGTATTGGAGTCTATGTCTCCCTTATGATCCATTAACATTTGTTTTAGATAACCAGGTGCCCTGTAATTGTGTGTGTGTGTATTATAGTTGCATCTTCCTATTGAATTGATCCCTTAATCATTACATAGTGCCCTTCTTTGTCTATTTTAGCAGTTCTGGTGTTAAAAGTCTGTTTTGTCAGATATTAGAATGGCAGTACCTGCTGGCTTTTGCTCTCCATTAGTATGGAATATCTTTTTCCATCCCTTCACTTGCAGTCTGTGTGTATCTGTGTTGGTGGGGTGTGTTTCTTGTAAGCAGCCAATAGATAGGTCTTGATTTCTTATCCATGTAGCCAGTCTGTATCTTCTAATTGGAGAATTTAAGCCATTTGCATTTGAGATTACTGTTGATAACTAACTTGGCTCTGCCATTTCCTATTGTTTGCTTTGGATTTCCTTTGTGCTTTTACTGGGAGATTTTCTGCCTTCACATTCTTTATAATGATGACTATATCTCTGTGTTTCTGTATATAGCACATCCTGAAGGATCTTTTGTAAGGCTGGACAAGTGGTGATAAATTCATCTTCAGGGCTGGCACCGTGGCTCATTTGGCTAATCCTCCACCTGTGGCGCCGGAATCCCATATGTGTGCCGGGTTCTAGTCCGGGTTGCTCCTCTTCCAGTCCAGCTCTCTGCTGTGGCCCAGGAAGGCAGTGGAGGATGGCCCAAGTGCTTGGGCACCTGCACCCACATGGGAGACCAGGAAGAGGCACCTGGCTCCTGGCTTCGGATTGGCATAGCTCCAGCTGTAGCGGCCATTTGGGGGATGAACCAGTGGAAGGAAGACCTTTCTCTCTGTCTCTCTCTCTCACTGTCTGTAACTCTACCTGTCAAATAAATAAATAAAAAATCTTTTAAAAAAATTCATTTCTGTAGACTCGGCTCCTGGAGATGTGTGTGCTTTTGATAGGGTCATGTTTCCCTGTTTCTTCATATCCCTATTTTACTGTGATTTGGCCATTTGAAAAGCAGCTATCTCTGCCAGTTGATTTCAGACTGGCTTTGTACCAGAAGATCTTTAACAATCAGCTCAGCTACAGAGAGCCTCCCAAGCCATTTCTGATGGGTGTGTGTTCTCTGGGCTTGGGTGTGTAATTTTCCAAGTAGAAACGTTTGCCGGTTCATCTCTTACTGCCTTTGCTGCCTGTCCACAGTACTGCAGGTTCTCTGGAGCTGTTGGAATTACTGAGCTCTCATTTGTTCTTAGTAATCCCTAGGCATATAAAGTGTGCTGGTTGCCCATGACTCTCAAATCAGTCCAGACACTATGCCACAGCACCGGCTCCTACCTCCGAGTCTTAAGTGTGAGTCTGGCATAACCTTGGGCCCCGCTTGGCTGCTCTGTTGAGCCCAGCAGCTGTGCGCCAGGAAATCTCCCAGCAGATCTCTTGTTGTAAGAAGGATCTCAGGCTCTAGTGCAGGAGTAGGACCTCCAGGCCCATTGGCACCACAGCCTCAGCTTTCCTGAAGGCTGCCCTTGAATGCATTCACTTTGTTGCTGACTCCTTGGTCCTATCTGTTTCTTTCATGGCATCAAATCTGTCACTGGCGCTTCTCAGGGGAGACCTTGGGAGGACCTGCCTTTGTCTCAGGGGGCTTGATCTGCCCCTTTCCCCTTCATCAGTCCAATCCTCAGAAGTGGTGGCAGTTTCTCTTAATTTCCAACCTCATTCATTAGATACAAGTGCCATTTCTGGGAACCCTTGGGAGGTGGGAACATAGATGTACTTGCTCGGGCCACCGTCTTAAAAGGAAAACCCTAGGATGGCTTTCTTTTCTTTTCAAGATTTATTATTTATTTGAAGAGTTAGGGAGGAAGAGAGGGAGAGAAAGACAAAGCGATCTTCCATCCCCAGGGCTGAGCCTGGCTGAAGCCAGGAGCTTCATTCAGGTTTCCCACCTGGGTGTTGGGGACCCAAAGACTTGGGTTATCTTCCACTGCTGTTCCCAGGCTATTAGCAAGAAGCTGGTTTCGAAGTGGAGCAGCTGGAACATGAACTGGGCCCATGTTAGATGCCGGGGTCGCAGGCTGTGGCTTTACCCACTGTGCCACAATGCCAGCCCCACCGAAGGTGGCTTTCTAGAGAGCATAATTTCATAATTTTTAGAAATTCTCTGCTCTATTAATAATTTTTGAAAATTGGCAGTTGGCATTTTTTTAAGAAGGCTCTTTTGTGCCCATGTGGCTGAGCTCTGAATGGGAAGCACCGATGCCACAGACACCACCACTGTAGGCATCAGGTTAGCCTCTGAGATTTCTGAGGAGCTGACTCTCAATTTGCATTTTTCCGTTTCAGAAGAGACAAGGTTGGGGACACACTGCCACAGAGCACAGGTGCAATAGCCGATCACATCACGAAGGTTTCTTTTTGGTTTTACAACATAAATTGGTTCTGCTCCGTCTCTGCACCTGGCACAAGCCTCCCAGCGCCTCCCAGCCCTGCGGTGGCCATGGGTGAGCCGCGGCGCCGGCGCCTCTGTGTGTATTGGTGTGAAGATTCTGCCCCTCTCCGCACCCTAGCCCACGGTTGCATTTCTCCTTTACTCTGCTCGGGAGATCATTTTGCCAGTTTGACCTCAGAAGACCGGTGGTGGAGGATCACAGACTTGGCCCGTATGTGATATATTTTCATAGACAGGCTTTTCCGCCCACCTGTTCTTTCCAGGTGTATCTTTCTCCAAATGTGAGTAAATTCCTGTTTGATCTCCGGTTTTTTTATAGACCTAAACAAGCCAAGATAGCTGAAATACTTTTTTAAAGGAATTTTACTTATTTATTTATTTATTTGAGAGTTAGGGTTACAGACAGAGAGAGGGAGAGACAGAGAAAGGTCTTCCATCTGCTGGTTCTCTCCCTGGATGCCTGCACTGACCAGAGCTGATCTGATCCGAAGGCAGGAGCCAGGAGCTTCTTCTGGGCCACAATCTGCTCCTTTCCCAGGCCATAAGCAGAGAGCTGGATTGAAGAGGAGCAGCCAGGACACAAACCAGTGCCCGTGTGGGATGCCGGCACTGCAGGCGGAAGCTTAGCCCACTACGCCACAGCGCTGGCCCATGAAATCTTTTTTCCCAGATCAGTTAACATAAAGCAGTTCCCAACCGGGGATCAGGGTGGTTGTGTGGGAAATCTAAACTATTTTAAGAATTGATCTTTTTGAGACACAGTGTTGTAAATGTTACTTAGGTTTCTTGGATGGAGCACATGATTTCCTTCATCCATTGTGACAACGTAAGTTCTGGGTCCTGTGTAAAAGAAACCAGGAATAAGAAGGGGTGTGGGGGGGGCGGGTCTCATTCATCCCTTCCTGGCCGCGCAGAGGTGACCGCGGTGTCTGTGCTTCTCCCGCTTCCCGGAAGCTCGTCCGCTGCTGCAGCTGTTTGTGTCTCCGCTGTGCTGTCTTCCCACCCCACTCCCAAGTATTCACGGCTGTTTGCCGAGACCTGATGAGGGCAGGGGAGTGTGGACGGGGAGAAGGAATTTGCGAACACCAGCTGATTAATCAGCCAGGGGCTGGCGACGCTTGGTGCAGCGAGTAAAGCCGCTGCCTGCAGTGCCGGCATCGCCAGCATCTCATATGGGCACTGGTTTGAGTCCTGGCTGCTTCTCCTCTGATCCAGCTCTCAGCTAATGGCCTGGGAGGGCAGTAGAGGATGGACCAAGTGCTTGGGCCCCTGCACCCACATGGGAGACCTAGAAGAAGCTCCTGGCTCCTGGCTTCAGATCGGCCCAGCTCCGTCCATTGCAGCCATTTGGGGAGTGAAGCAGTGGATGGAAGACCTTTCTGTCTCTCCCTCTCTCTGTCTGTGGCTGTACCTCTCAGATAAATAAATGTTTGAGAAACAGTGAGAGGAAATAGTCGGGCACATGAGGGGTGGTTAGGGAGCGGTGGATGGCGGCTCCAGGTGAGCAGGCTGGCCCCACCTTTCGGCAGAATGAATGGATGCCAAGTGACCAGTTCCCTCCACTTCTTTCACACTCAGACTCCAATCAGAACGCCCAATTCTCTGAACTGCAGGTGGCGTGGTTTCAGTCTGGGTGGCAGGGAAGCAGCGTGAGCCACCGCCTGCTGCCTGCTGGGATGTGCACTAGGAGGAAGCAGGATCTGAGGCAGAGGAGTGAGGACGTAAAGCAGGCATCGCAGGCGGAGACAGAAGCTGCTGCACCAGACCCCCGCCCCGCAGGGGAGATTCATGAACATCCCACGTGGAAACCACACCCTCCACATCCTCGTGGCCTTGTCCTGCTCCCGAGGAACAGCTGCCATGCTTCCCAGGTGCCTTGCCGCCAACATGCCGAGCCTTCCTTCGCAGGGTGGTTTCCCAGTTTCCCACCAGGGCACTGGGGAAGATGTCATAGGGACAGATTTGTTAGGAGAATGGAGGGGGCTGCTGACCTGCTCACCGTGGGGGTCTGGCCACTTAAGGCCTCACAGTTTCTGAAGAACACCTGAAATTTATTTCCAGCCACTAATTTGAGTACAGTCGTGACCTAATATTTCCACAGAAGGTATAAAATTATATCTCAGCGCCGTGGCGCACTAGGTTAATCCTCCACCTGTGGCACCGGCATCCACCTGGGCGCCAGGTTCTAGTCCCGGCTGCTGCTCCTCTTCCAGTTCAGTTCTCTGCTATGGCCTGGGAAAGCAGTGGAGGATGGCCTAAGTGCTCGAGCCCTGCACCCACATGGGAGACCAGGAAGAAACACCTGGCTCCTGGCTTCGGATCAGCATAGCGGCCATTTGGAGAGTGAACCAACGGAGGGAAGACCTCTCTCTCTCTCTCTCTCTCTCACTGTCTGTAACGCTACTGTCAAATAAAAAAATTATATCTCAGTATTTTAATATTAAGAAAGGCTGGTGAAGTTGAGCGTTTTCTGAATAATTCATTTCTCCTCGTTGGTTATATCCGGGTCCCTGTCAGCTCAGTTCCTCCGGCTCAGGATTCCAGTGGGTGTCGCTTGGTCTGTGCTGTCTCGCCTCCCTGTTTGTCCTGCTGCAGATCTCTAGCGAGTCCCTTGCAGTGTCGTCTTTGGCCATGGCCGTGACGTTGCAGTGAAGGCTGCCTGTCCCCGGTCCTCTCCAGGTTTCTTGTGAATACCCGGCCGTGCGTGGCCGGCCCTGGTTTTCCAGTTCTCTGATGGAATGGTGGCTGGCTTGGCCTGGTGCCGATTGCCTCACTGGTCCATGCTTCTCTCCTGAGAATAGCACTTGTCATGTCTCCCTCGTCGTCCTTTGGAAAATACCACAGTAAAGGATTCGCATTTTTCAGCCATCTCCGTTGTCAGTAATTCAGCATGACATTTCTTAAATGCTGTTCCCTCTCCTTCATCCATTTTTCTTAATACCTTTTTAATTATTTCTTAGCTTAAAAAATTCACAGCTTTTAATACTTAGCCATCCATGGCAGCATCCCAGAAGCAGCTGGACTCTTAAGACTGTTGAGGTGTGGGGGGTGGGGGGAGAAGGTAATCCTGGATCCCAAAGAAGGTGCTAGATTTGGGGAAGCTTCAGTAGGTGGAGGCTGCACATCGGAGGGGCAGGAATACCTGTGGGTCAGTGCCGTTGGCTCAGTTACAAGTCTCATCATTCTGTAACAGAGCGCCTGCGCAGGGAGCTGGTGCAGATGGGAAACAGAATGGCCAGGTTTGGTGTTTCCCAGATCATACTGATAGACTCTGCGTTCTGTGAACCTGCCCTATGGGGCATGGAGTTTGCAGTGTAAGGTCATGATCAACCACAGTCAGTCAGCCAATCAGTATTCACATTGATTATCACAGCACCAAAGAAACTGAGCCAGGCACTACTGGGGACATCGAGAACTCCGGGGACCTTAGGCTGAAGACCATGTGTGTTCCGTCCAAGTCAGCCTGAAGCCCAAAGCCCAGAGCGGTTTTGCACTCTCTGAATTAAGGCACATGTAGAAAAATGTTTTCTTTGGAAATAAACTTGATTTTTTGATAAAACATATTTTGATAAAACACTTGCTGTTGATGGGTGAGAATAAAACAAATGGGTCAACAGTTATTGAACAGGCCACAGTGAGGTAGTCTACATGTAACTCACTGGCCTGCTAACCTTTGATGCTCTTCAGGCCAATGATAACTAATTACAAAATGCCTGATTTGCTTATGGCCTTGTCTAAATAACGTCAGAGTTTGTGAAATGAGGAGGCTTCCATAGCCTTGGCAGCTCATGGGAAGAGCCTCGAGTGATCACTGGCATCATAAATAAGAGTGTCAATTGTTAAATCAACAACAGGAGTCACTGTGCACTTGCTCCCCATGTAGGACCTCTGTCCTTAATGAGTTGTACTATGAGAATTAACGGTAAAACTAGTCTTCAAACAGTACTTTATACTTTGTGTGTCTGTGTGGGTACGAACTGTTGAAATCTGTACTCAGTATAGAGTTGGTCTTCTGTATAGAAAGATAATTAAAATGAATCTTAATGAAGAACAGGATGGAAGAGGGAGTAGGAGGTGGGATGGTTTGGGGGTGGGAGAGCGGGTATGGGGGAAGAACCACTAGAATCCAAAAGTTGTACTTAATAAATTTATATTTATTAAAGAAAAGCTTTCTATAAAAAAAAAAGCAAAGCAAAACAAAAGAAAATTGCGAAGGACCCGGGTTGTTGGGTGCCAGTTTGCTTCCTTGCACAGCCGGTCTGCCGCAGCACATCAGTGTATCTTCTTCCTTGTTTCAGCATGCCCTCCTGGCTTTGAAGTTCATACTCGCGTTTGCCATACCTGATAAGCCCCGGCATATCCAGATGAAACTGGCCAGGCTGGAATTCGAGTCGCTGGAGGCGCTCAAGCAGCAGGTAAGAGCAGCTGTCTTGTCAGCTGGGTGCATTTCAGCAAGTGACAGGAAACAGTTCCAGGAGTCACTGTTAGCACGGCCAAGCTAGCACTCAGCCAGAGAACAAGCAGAGATATGTAAGCATCACCCCAGCACGGCTCCCCACAGTTTATAAAATGCTGTCTTGTAAAGAAGCATTAAGGGAGGAGAAGGAAATAAAAGAAACCCCGAGAAGTACCCTGCAGAGAAGGAGAAATGAGAACATGTGGTAAACGCACCCACATGGCCGTGAAAGGAAATACTTCGTCAGTGACTTCCATGTTCTACCAGGGACCAACACAGTGAAGGGGGCGGGGGACGAGTCTGGCTGAATTCACCACTTGGTGATTGTCTGCTTGTAGGAGAGCGAGAACAGAGAGGCAGAGGTTGCTAGTTGGCCTGAGCTGCTTATCTCCAAGGACGTGGGAACTGCAGGCAGGAGGAGATCGGGAAGGCGTGGCACCTAAGAGGCCCCTGTTTGGGTCCAGGACCTGGTAGATTCACACAGTCTCTGACCTGCAAGCCACTTCACTCAGGAATATCCTGGTGTGTGGGGATCTGGGAGGAGGAGGCTACCTGAGCTGACCCTCTGACAGAAGCCAGGACTCCGAGGGCAGTGTCCCAGATAAAGAGCCCCACACTGGAATAGTCCCCACTGCCGAGTGGGTGGGGCGACCCCAGAAGAGCACTCGTAATCAGAGTCAGGAAAGGAAAAGCTGGCCTTCCATCAGAGCAGGGCATGTGGTGGAGGCTGGAGGCTGGCGGGCCCCTGTGAGCCACATGTGGGCCAGCCCGGGGGTCGGGGTCTTTCCCCATGGTCAGACCCCAGGTAGAGAGGCAAGTTACTATGCTTACCTAAAATCATTTATTGCCTTTCATAAGGAGTAACCAATTAGAAAAGATGAGTGAAGTAAAAACAACCGTTTTCAGGGAGAAAACCCAAATATAAAGCCTTCAGATGGTAGCTTCTGAAAACAATATGGATTTTTGCTATGAAAAACACTTTTTAAGAACTCTCCTAGAATCAGAATGTTCAATCTCAGTGCCAAGTATGTAGAAATAAACATCTGAGAATAGCAAGGAAAGTTTTGGAAAAGAAAAAAAACCTGGAGATAATGTCTCTGCCAGATGTGAAAATGCACTCTGAGCAGCACACCCCTTACGGCGGTGCGTTTAGAGTTAGAGGAGCAGACGGGGAGTCGGACAGAGCAGAGTTCACACTGGGGTTAAGTAGATGATGAAAGTGACAGTTTGTGTCAGTGGAAAGAAGGATTATTTGTTCCACGATTTGGTGATGAACAGCTATTTGGGGAGATTACTGTGCTTTGTTACACCTCCTTCTTTATAAACCCCCATCACCAAATTCACATCGTTGAGAGATTTAACTGTTAAAAACTTGAACCAAAAAGCAGTGTATGAAAAGCCTGTGTAGACCTTCCTGCCAGAAATGCCTTCCACGTGAGGACAGAAGCCATAGTCAGATGCCGATCAGCATGATTTAAAACTTCCACTTGGCAGAACACAAGTCAAGAGATAAATGGGACAGGCTGGGGAAGAAATTTCATATGGGGCGAAGAGTTAGCCTTGAACTCAAAAAACGTTTCCACGGTTCGTCAAAAGAGATGTTCAGTCCCGCTGAGAATGAAGGAAAGGTAGCTTCCAGCCGCAGTGAGATGCTGCCCTGCACCTCTTCTAGCAGAGACCTGCTGAGAACCCCATCCTCTTTGCATGTAGGGAAATGGACTTTTTTTTGGTATATGCTAGAGAGAGGTGAAAGTGAGGTCAGCCTTTCTAGAGTACAGTCGAATCGAAGTTGAGATTATTCCGGAACATTAAGTAACTCTTGTTTCGGTTGTATCTGCAAAGTATACCAAAATACAGCCTTTAAAACATTTTAAAAGCAAACATCTGAGATGATGAAATTTCTCAGTAGGAGAGTGGTTAAGTAAATTACGGTGTATCTGTATAATAAAATTCTGTGAATGTGCGTTTTAGAGAAAGATCTCTCGCTGCTGGGTGTGTGTGTGTGTGTGTGTGTGTGTGTGTGTGTAGCCCACCATCACATTGATCGTCAGATAACTCCTTGAATTCCCTTAGACCCTTTCCAGGCATTTGCAGGTGCCTCTTCCGTGCCCGCCCCCTCCTCCTTCGGCCTCCTTTTCTGCAAATATCCCCGTGCATTTGTGTTTAAAGAAAAGACCAAAAAATGTCAGCAGCAGGTGAAGTTGCTGGAGAAATGCTTGTTTCCACTTCAGGGGTCTTGGAGCATGAGGCCGTGGACCAGGCGTGGAGGCCAAGTTGTCAGGCCAGGCCAAGTGAGCCGTGTGATTTCCTCAGGGAGGGGCAGAGACCCCCAGCAATGCAGGACAAACCCACACGGTGCTCCTTTGACACCCAGTCAGTATTCGAAAGTATTGGCTCAGCTTTCGTGTCGGGGAGGGGCTGAGAGGCCCTGGGTGAGGGGCAGAGAGGAGGGATGAACCAGAGGGGTGGGCGGATCACAGCCCTGGGTACGGCCAGGCCCCTCAGACTGTGCAGGGGTGAACGAGCTCAGTTTTCAGATGTCCAGCTGCCGCTCGTCCCAGCGCTTTCCTGAACCCCGGTTCTCCTGTCTGTGCAGCCTCTCCTTGTCCCGTTCCTCCCTCCCACCTGGCAGAAGAAAGGCGCACCTCTTTCCTGTCTTAGGCCTGCCTGCCTTGTGCCCCGTTCCCGGGATGAAACCTGCCAGGGTGGCAGAGAACCTCTTCAAAAGGGGGGTGCCATGGGCTGAGCTGCCTCTGACACAGGCGCCCGGTCTCCTGCCCACCCAGACCAAATCTGTCCCCTGAAGAGACGCATTTCTCAAGTGTATCCAGAACTCTGCTTCATAATGGCTCGTCAAAATGTGTGTGTGTGGGGGGGTGGGTTTTTAAGTCATTTTTGCACCAGCAATGCTTCAAATAACCAATCAGTCCTTTTAAATACTCAATTGGGAGCCTTTGTATCCTGGGAAATTTTGAAAGGATTTGAAGCTCCAGTTTATGAGTATTTTACCACAGCAAAGTGAGAGTGCTTCACAGGCATGTGAGGGACAGATACACACACATGCGTGGGAGAAATAGAAAGAAAATATAATTTCAAAGCAGGAAAGGGGAAAAACAAAAATTTTACTAACAAGAGTGTGGTCATGTAAGTTTTAAATAGGTGATGATAGCGTGAGCATCACCATGATATTTAAAATGCCTCAGTATCTTTAAAAGAATGGCTTCACACCTGGCTCCTGGCTCCTGGCTCCTGGCTCCTGGCTCCTGGCTCCTGGCTCCTGGCTCCGGATCGGTGCAGCATACCGATGGCCACTTGGCGGCAGCGGGGGGGGGGGGGGACCTCCCTCCCTCTCTCCCTCTCTCTCCCTCTCTCTCACTGCCTGTCAAAAAAAAAAAAAAAAAAAAAAAAGGCTTCATAGTTGAAGTGTCAATATTTGCCAGATGCTAGGAAATACATTTTTGCAGCTGTTTAATTTATGATGAAAAATTCTGGATGCCTATTTAAAATTCTGTGCACATGGCATCTGAAACTTTTTAGGGCCTAAGTAAGCAGAAAAATAATTGTGCATTATTGTCCTTGCAAGACTTTCAGTTCATCAGGCTTTATCTCTGGTAATTTTTGTTTTAGAAAAAAATATTTATTTATAGTTGAAAGGCAGAGAAACAGAGCAGGGAGTGGGGGTGGAGGGGAGATAGAGATCTTCCATCTACTGGTTCACTCCTCAAATGACTGCAACAGCCAGAGCTGGGTCAGGCCAAACCCAGGAACCTGAAGTCCAGCTGTGTTTGCCACATGGGTGGCAGGGGCCCAAGTACTTGCGCCATCTGCTGTTGTCCCGGGCGCTTTAGAAGGGAGCGGGATTGGAAGTGGCGCAGCCGGGACTTGAACCAGCGCTCATATGGGATGCAGTCATATGGCACTGCAGGTGACCACTTAATTGGCTGTACCACAAAACTGGCCCCCCTCTGGGGATATTTTGTAGATGGGGCAGCAACTTCCTGGCTACTGTGTGCAGATCTGAACTCCAGCTCAAGGTGATACCCTGCACATGTCAGTTAAGCTTTCCTGTCAGGATTTTTAGTTACTGCATGTTCGTCTATAAAAACAGGTTTTTAAAATTGACAGTGGATATTATCAACATGTCCCCATTTCACATTGATGTGAAATGCTTGCTACAGTTCTGCTGGCTGTGCCACTGGGGGCGCCGTGGGCTGCTGTGTTTGTCATAGATGTGGCTGCACAGCCGCTCAGTTCATCTCAGCTCGGAGACCCCTCCCCCCGTCTTCAGGCACACTCTGCCTGTGAGTGTAAGACGTATTTAAACTCATCTCCTTGGGCTTGCTGGACAGGCATGTCACCCTGCCCTGCGTGTGCCGCTTGGTTGTGTCTGGCCATGGGCTTGGCGGGAGCCACGGTGCGTGCCGGCGTCAGGATCCCCTAGGGCCCTGCAAACCCAGGAGGAGCATTGCTCCCTCCCTGTCTGTGCGTCTTTTCTGTTTCTTTAAATCCTCCAGCTCAGGATAAAAGTCCCAGGTAACAGCTGGGCAGAAGGCGCAGCGGCTGGCCCCCAGTGCGGTCCCCGGTCCCTGCGCGGCCAGCACCGATACAGGCTGCTGCAGTCTGTGCTGCCCCCAGCCACACACATGAATTCTCATCTCCCTGGTGGCCCAGGAGGTCCTGGGCAGTCTAGGACTTTGCGAAAACTTCCACTAACCAGTGACATTTGGGGTCCACTTGCTGAGCTGGTGCCGTTTTAGGACACAGAATTTTTCCTCCTTTTTCTCATACCTGACACTTGCCTGCTTCATAACTCAGTGTGGCCTTGGGTCCCGGGTTCCTCCCACATCCAGAAGCAGAGAGCTTCTGCTAACTACCCTGGCCGGCGTGTGGGCCCGGATCACAGAGCACTTAATAAAAACACATCTAGAAATAAATCCCGCTGATACCCGGCCTGTCACGGGGCACCTTCTGGTGAGTGGCCGGAGGTCGACACTTGCCATCAAGAAGTTGTTGCCCTCAGTAGAAGCTTGTAATACTGAGGAGTAATCGCCACGTAGTGTTTACATTTCTGTCGCTGCTTTTAACTCAGCTCCCATTCTATGGACAAAGTAGGATGGAGAAATTGAAGTCATCACACATTTCTTCCATAGGATGGTGCCTTTCAAATCTAAAACATCAGGAAGTGCAGGTTCTTAGATCCAGCTCCTGAACATTCTGATTTCCTGATTCCAAGGTGGGGGCCCCAACCCCTCCTCCTGCTGCTCCAGCCCCCGTTTCCCCAAGCCCTGCCCTCCCCAAACAAAGTCGGAACCCAGGCTGGCCAGGCCAGGCAGCTGAGTGCCAAGAATGCACATGTTCTAGACCGATTTCTGCTGCCTGAGGCTTTTTGCACCTCCCTATTTAGTTCTACAAATTGTAAGGCTGAATTCAGTGGACTGTGGAACCAGCAGTGCCAATGGTTATAATGCAGGAGTCCTGGGGCTCAGCTGGTGGTGGGCAGCGTGTGTGGTGGTGGGGGAGAGGGGAGATTCTAGGACAAATGTGGAAAGGAAATGTACCAGAAATGGAGTTTGTTGGGGTATCTGTACGGAAACTATGTGGTGTTTCCGAATACGTAGGCAAATCAGACGTGAAGGTGAGAGGCAAGCTGGGGAGTCAAAGTTTGCTCTGCAAAGGGCATTTTCAGATGAGCCGGCTTTGGTGGCTGAGACCTTTAGGAAGAAGTCTAGACAGTAAATATCAACCCAGCGATGCCCTTTCTTTCTTAAATTGATTTATTCAACGCTCAGGCATGTTAAGAGCCAATTAAGGGGGAGGGGATTAAGATGGTGGAGTCGGGAGGGAGCTTGCTGCTCTAGTTCAGGAGAAGACAGTTTAAAAAAAAAAAGTGGAAAGAGTTCAGTCTCAGGGAAGAGTTAGGGAGAAAACAGCAGAGGAAACTCTGTGCAAATTAGAGGACCCAGTGGATCTGCATGAAGGGTGTGGACACCCACAACTCAGGACTCCAGCAGCCGAGAGCCTCCCCACCAGCACTAGAAAATGAGGTGAGACCATCTGCAGCAGCCCAAGCCACTGGCACAAAAGCTGCAGGGAGAATGTAGAAGGAATCTGGCTTGGAGCCCCATGGGGGATGGTGGACCTGCCAAACCAGAGGAGAAAAACAAAGAAGGGGCCTATTTCTCTCTGCCCGATCACCCTGCAATAGCATCCTGTAACAAGCTGATAGAGAGCAGGCACCATTTTGGACATACATTACAGCTACACCAGCTCACGTCCACGCCAGGCAACCAGCAGAGTGGAGACTCCTGAGTCTGGTGGAAAGAGCAGACTGGGGGTTGGGTGCTCGTGACTGTGGGAGGCTTGTGTGCCAAGACTGTGAAAACACACAGGCTGTGTGAGAGGACTCAGGGGTGTGGCTGGGACATTGGGCTGTCACTGTGGGAGGCTCCATGTGCTCAGGGCTCCCTGGTTACCTGGTGAGAGACATGGCTGGGGAATCTGGGCTTACACTGGGCACTGCACAGATCCTTAGTGTGGGCCTTGTGGCAGAGCTCCCACTGGGGCTAGCCCCCAGGCACTGGTCTTCTGTGAGGAGAGGAGCTCAGCTGAGTCTACAACAGACAAGAACAAACCTCCCCTCTGATTAAAAAAAGAGAGAGAGAGAGATTTACCACACCAAACCTGGGTGTGTCACTTCAGACATGCCCTTCACCCTGGAGCACTGACCAGAGCTCCCTGGCCACACACAGCACACAGCTCTAGGTATTCCCTGAGAGCAGACACTCCACTAATCCACACATACGCAATCCAAAGATAAAAGCTACCACAGCGAAAAAACAAACCAATGAGTATCTCCACAAATACTGAATAACAAATGCACCAATTCAGGAAACAACAATAAGGAAAACATGACACCCTCAAAAGAACGCAACACTTCAGTACTAGATTGTGAAGATAATAAGATTGCAGAAATGGAATTCAAAAAAATTGATCATAGGATTACTTAGAAGTAATCAGAAGCAAATGCACGAACTAATGAAATCTATACTTGACATGAAAGAAGATTTCTCCCATGAATTTGAAATCTTAAAGAGAAATCAAAATGAAATGAAGAATTCAGTAGGACATATAAGAAATGCAGTGGAAAGCCTTCACAACAGAATCAGTGTAGCTAAACAAAGAATATCTCATGTAGAAGACAAAGCACAGGAAATTATACAGTCAGACCAAACACAAGAAGAAGAAATTAGAAAACTAAAAAACACTGTTGGGAATCTACAGGATACTGTCAAACAACTCAACATACAGGTTCTAGGAGTTCCTGAAGGCGTGGAAAGAGAGAAAGGATTAGAAGACCTTTTTAGTGAAATAATAACAGAAAATTTACCTAATTTGTAGAAAGAAAGGGACATCCAAGTACAGGAAGCACATAGAACTCCTGATAGACTTGACCAGAAAATATCTTCACCAGGACACATTGATGTCAAACTTTGCGCAGTAAAACGTGCCGGATAGAAAGGCCAAATTACTTGCAGAGGATCTCCAATTAGACTCACAGCTGTATGCTGGCCCTGTAGGCAGTTGCTCAACCCATTATGCCATAACACTGGCCCCGAGAACTGACTTGTAAGAAAATCAGTGGGGAGCAGTGTGAGAGCCCGAGCCCTTGGGCAAGGGATGGTCCATCTGCTAGGGCCCCACTGCAGGTCCAGGGCCAGTCTCCATCCGAGGAAAGGTGACCCAAAGTTTGTAATGTTTGCAGGATTTAGGTCTGAGCTGACCTCTCCCTTTCTTCCTGTGTCGGGTGGTTTTTCTCAGCCCCGTGCAGGTAGGTAACGACTTGGCTGTGTTACAGTCTCCCACACACTCCCGTGGGCCTGCCGACAGTGGGGCCCACCTCGGAAGGTCCGAGTGCAGCTGAGATGAGACACTGCATGACCCACAGCTGGAACTGGGTGGTGCCGTTGGAGTGGGGCCCCCCGGGAGACAGTGGTCCCTTGATGGGTGAGTCAGGATCACACCTCTGCAGCAGGCCCACCTGTTTGCATGATCCTAACCCAGCCAGACCACAGTAATGGCAGTGAGGAGAGTAGCCATGGGCAGTGCAGTAGAGGGAGCATGCGGCAGGCATTGTTCTCATCCTGTGCCTGTGCCAGGGAGTCTTCAGAACAGTTTTCCCGGTGGGGTCTGCTGGCTGTTCGCAGGGCATTTCGTGTAGATTTCTTCCCAATTGATAAATGACAGCCTTCTTTAAATACGATTGATGTGCTAACAGATGTGGACTCCTGTGCGTGTCATTGTCCTCAGGCAGCATTCTTCCTCTCGCCTTTGATCCTAGCAGGATTCCCAGCCCTCCTGCTTATTTGCAGCTCTGGCTACCCAGGGACCTGTGCTCTGCAGCCAGTCTCATTGACCCTACCAGCTGGGGACAGCCTTCCCCACACTGGGACACGGAGGCCAGTGCCCGTTTCTGTGCATTGGACCCTTTTGCTTGGTGCTGCTTCTGCCCGTCCTGGGAGAGCTCCCCAGGGGCAGGCGGTGCCTCACCCAGCACAGGGCCTGGTACCCAGGAGACTGGGGATAAATCTGTTTAATCAAACTGAGTATGTTGACTCAATGCATAGTTCAGAAGCCAGTATAGTAAATAAATGACAAATGACGTCCTTGGCCAAAAAAAGAGAAAAGTCCTAAAGTAGAGTCCCTGGTAAAAATGGAAACAGGTCATGTGCCTTTCTGGGGTCTCCAGGGAAGAGACTGCGTTCTGAGCAATTAGGTGTGAGTGCCGTGCATGGGCCTTGATGAAGCCCAGATCCTAATTTCTTCTGAAAAAGCCTGAGAGTGATGTCACTAACAAGGGTACCTCCCTGAGACTGTAAAATGACCCCACGTCAGGCCAGGTGGAATCCTGAGACGGCCCGTGCTTGTGGGCCAGAAAGCCAGGTGACAGTGCACGCTGCAGGCCGTGAAGCGATCCTGATCCTCGCTCACCACTGGTGGGTAGCCTTGCCCTCTGGGCTTAGTGTTCTCACGGGACAAGAATCCCGAGGTCACAGGAAGACTGCTGCCCTTGACAGCCCTCCCATCGTTTTTGTGTGCCCCAGTCAACAATCTGCATACATTGCAGTTTATCTCATTGATTGTCTTACAAGCAGAATGTAAGATTTGTTGCATCACTTTTCCCCCTGATGAAAGAGACATGGCTGAATGAGAGCCAGGTTTATTTTTACTTCTGGAAACTATTGGGTAGACTCTGAGATGGAGTGACATTCAGCATTTTACTGGCTGCTCTACCAACAGGTCCTACGGTGAGTGGGAGGGGCCGGTCCGTGGACTGAGACCTCAGGTCCCCGCTCTCAGCGTGGTGGCAAGGGCTTTGGAGCCTGGTCATATACGTCATTAATTAAGATAAACCTGTATGTGTAAAGAAAAAATAAATCCCTTAATGAGTTTTTCTAAAGGCTTCAGACTTCAGAATGCTTATTATATATACATGAAGATACTTCAGAAAGTTCATGGAAAACAGAATTTAAAAGACAAATGTATTTTGGTATAAAAAATGGAATCTCTGCATGGTTTTTTTTATTTTATTTTATTTTATTTTTTGACGGGCAGAGTGGACAATGAGAGAGAGAGACAGAGAAAGGTCTTCCTTTGCCGTTGGTTCACCCTCCAATGGCCGCCGCGGCCGGCGCACTGCCGGCGCACCGCGCTTGATCCGATGGCAGGAGCCAGGTACTTATCCTGGTCTCCCATGGGGTGCAGGGCCCAAGTACTTGGGCCATCCTCCACTGCACTCCCTGGCCACAGCAGAGAGCTGGCCTGGAAGAGGGGCAACCAGGACAGAATCCGACACCCCGACCGGGACTAGAACCCGGTGCGCCGGCGCCGCAAGGCGGAGGATTAGCCTAGTGAGCCGCAGCGCCTGCTGCATGGTTTTTATAATAAGCATTTTCCGTGATCTTTTTGAAGCACCCTCCTATTTAATACAACAGAACTGTATACTGCGGTGGCAAATGTTATGTTATTTGCATTTACCACAATAGGAAAAGTAATACATTATTTTTTAAAAGATTATGCTGTTAGCTTTAGCAAGGTCGAAGATAATTCATCTGTGACTATCAGACAAGAAGCTCTTGGGCAGGATTACGCTGGACATAGAATTTTTTATATTTATTTATTTATTTATTTATTTCAGAGGCAGAGTTACAGACAGAGGAATAGACAGCGAGAGAGAGAGAGGTCTTCTATCTGATGGTTCACTCCCCAGATGGCCTCAGTGGCTGGAGCTGGGCTGATCAGGAGCCAGGAGCCTCTTCCAGGTCTCTCACGTGGGTGCAGGGGCCCAAGCACTTGGGCCATCTTTTACTGTTTTCCCAGGCCATAGAGAGCCGGATGGGAAGAGGAGCAGCTGGGACTAGAACTGGCACCCATATGGGATGCTGGCACTGCAGGTGGTGGCTTAACCATCGGCCCCCAGACATCGAATTTGTTTGTTGAATGAGTCATTAATTAAATGAACATCATTAGGTGAAAACCCAGTCTCTCTGCTTTTTTCCTTTTACTACATTCCTGTCCTTTGGCCTTGTACTTAGCCTCTGTGCTGCATATTTGCAGATTAAATGTAGGAAACCATTATTAGCTATTTACCATATGTATATAGGATATCATGCTTGATTTTAGTGGTCAGTGTTTAATTACTTATTTGAAACTCAGAGTTACAGAGAAAGAGACACAGAGGTCTTCCATTCTCTGGTTCACTCCCCAGATGGCTGCAGTGGCCAGGGTTGGGCCGGGCTAAATCCAGGAGCTCCATCCAGGTCTCCTGAATGGGTGCAGGGGCCCAAGCACTTGGTCCGCCCTCCGCTGCTTTCCCAGATGCTTTAGCAGGGAGCTAGAACAGAAGGGGAGCAGTTGGGCTCAAACCTGTGCTCACATAGGATGCTGGTGCTGCAGGCACTGGGTTACTTCTGCACCACAATACTGGCCCCAATTGCTCAACTTGGAAACCTTTTATTTAATACAATAAGCAGTAGTATTTTTCCATTGGTTTTCAGCAGTGTCCCATATGACTGAATATTGTGTCATGCGATGAATGAAGGCTGAAGAGATTGGGCTGAAAATAGAGTGATTGATAAACCAGGGAATATAGACTCGTGAAGGAAATCCTTAAGAACTGCCTATTTGGTCATTTCTCTATTTCTCCTAAGAACAGAATGCAGAAAACAAGCAATGATTGGATTTAAGAACTCGTTGAAATACTATCTAATTAAAGGAAAGTAATCACTTCACACTAGTAACAGTTCTGGGGATGTAAACAGTAATATTACCAAGAACACATACCTAAGTCAAAATGAAAACAGGTACTAGCACGGGCGCTGTGGCACAGCAGGTTAAGCCTCTGCCTGTGGTGCTGCCATCCCATATGGGAGCTGGTTCATGCCCCTGCTGCTCCACTTCCAATCCACCTCCCTGCTGATGGCCTGGGAAAGCAGTGGACGATGGCCCAAGTGTTTGGGCCCCTGCACTCACATGGGAGACTCCGAAGAAGCTCCTGGTTCCTGGCTTCAGATCACTCCAGCTCCAGCACTTGTGGCCATCTAAGGAGTGAACCAGCGGATGGAAGATCTCTCTCTCTGTTTCTCCCTCTCTCTGTAACTCTGCATCTCAAATAAATAAATAAATAAATATTTAAAAACACAGATACTGGAATTCAACAAATATTAAGTAGTATTCTGTCTATATTTTTGGGTTTCAGATCCTTAGACTTAATCAGTGAAGGATCAGAATTATTGAAAGAATAATAAAGTTGCAGCCACACTGAACCTATACACAGGTTTTATTTTTCTTTTCAATATTCTCAACATTGAGTAATAGTAACTACATAGCATTGAGTTGTTTTAGGTATCATACGTCATCTACAAATCAGGATACGCAGGGGGATATGGGCAGACTGTATGCAAATGCTCTGCCTGTTTATGCATGGAACTTGAGCATCCACAGAATCTGGTACCTCAGCAGGTCTTGGAACCATTCCCCTGTGGATCCCACGAGATCATGGTGCATTCTGTGATGAAAGCCCAAAAATACAATGACTCATGAATTCCCTGCAACATGTCCTTGTCAGATGTTAGAACTGAAACTACAGAAATGACCCTGTCCCAATCCCTGTTTTCACTGATTAAGGAATACGGTCTCTGACCATGGTTGTTAGCTTCAAGATGGCCACCAGTGATCCTCCCCTCCCCTCCCACTTGGTATCCCGATTGTTGTGCGTAGGCAGTGGAATACTGCAGAAATGATGCTGTCTTTCCTGTGGTTATTGGAATGCATGATGGCTTCTGCCTTCTTCCTCTTGCATCACTTGCTCTTGGGAAGCTGGCCAGGTTGTGAGCACACGGAAGCAGTCAGTGGAGAGGCCTGCACGACTGGGAATATGGCCTACTGCCTACAGCCATGTGAGCAAGCCATGTTGGACCCAGGAGTTGGCAAGCTTTTTCTGTCAAGGACAAGATGGTAAATATTTTAGGTATGCAGGCTAGGGCCACACAGTCTCCATCACAGCCACTCAGTTCTCCCCATTGCGTTGCAAAGGCAGCCATAGACAATGTGCCAATGAAGAAGAATGGCTGAGTTCCACTAAAGTTTGATACGAACAGGCCAGGTGCCCAATGAGGCCTTAGGACCGCAGATTGTCACCCCTGCCTTAGCCTCACGCAAGCCCTCAACTGGCTGCCGTTTCTGCCTGTGGCTCTGGGCCCCAGCCTCCCAGCTGCCTCCAGATTCCTGACACGCACAGAGTGGGACATAGTAAATGCTTGTCTTTTTAAGCCACTAAATTTTGGAGTACTCTGTTTTGGCAATAATAGACAACTAAGGCACCAACAATCCAGGCAAGGAGGCCGGGTGACAAGTGAGCCAGGCTTAACTGTGAGCTGGTGATTGTTGACGGTAGGTGACTGGACACAGACTTCACTATTCCCCTCTGCTTTCATGCAGTACTAAGCTGAAAAAGAAAAAGAAACCGGTACCCAGGAAGGATAAGTGATTTATATAAAATTAGAGTGTCAGTAAATTGCAAAGCCTGTATCACACCTCCAGGTCTCTGGCTCTGAAGTCCTGCGTTCCCTAGCCTCCTCCTCCCAGGGTCAGGAGCCCTGAGTAAAGAGTTAGCTGTTTGGCTAAGCTCCCCTCCCCACAAGATTCTCTAGCCCCTTAGCACCTGCAGCTCAGTACACCCACGATAGTTCTCTGGACTTGGACGGCGCTGCTCTTGTGGAACGGTCTTGGAGAGCTAGTTCCTCCCTGTTGAGACTGCAGACTATAGAGTGAGAGCTGAGAGAACCAGCCTTGTTGAGGCATCTCGGGAGTCCTAGCCAAAGTGGGCCGTCGTGTAGCCATGCTGAAAATGTCCATTTTTATTGAACTTGGCCCTTGACCACGCAGCAGCGAATCATTCGCACACAGTACATAAGGATAGGCCTCTCAGCGTTCTGTATTTGATTTAAAATAAAATCACTCGGTGAAAGTTCCTAGCACAATGTTTGGTACATTGCAGTAAGTTCTAAAACAGTGATTTTTACCTTCCCTTCAAACTCCTCTTGAAACTGGAGATGAGCCTAAAAGTGTTTTATATGGCTTCATAAATAAGTTAATGCACTGATTGTTAGGTACGCGGAACGTGTGTTGGAAATGACTTGTTTTCCTGTCCAGTACATCGTTAGCCTGTACTCCCTGCTTACCGCCCCAGAGTGATTGCTTCTTGAAATTTCTCAGTCGTCTCCCATTAACAGGATGGGTCCAGATTATTCAGATCCTGTGGTTTTTCCAGGTTAGCCATGAAATAATAGGATTTAATCCTGGCTTTTGACTGTGTTATGGCTTCTGGACATTTAACCAGAAGTTCTTGGTGATGCCATTTATAGAAGAGATAAACTTGTTTGAACAAGGCATCCCAAGAACGTGATGGGGGGGCCCAAAGCAGATAGGGGACCTGGCCTGCCACCAGCTTGGGAAATTCAGTTCCCAGGGCCTTTAGCTCCTTTTCCCCTTGAAAAATGTTTGTTGTCTATGTCTTCCTGTTCTGAAAATGTGGTTTGGAGCAGATGGATCCCCACGCCCTGCCCTGTGCGTTTGTCAGGTTTGCTTTTTATTTGTTTTTGTTTTGGGTGGTTATCCTTTTAGAGTCGCTTGCCCTCGTGTACCAGGGAGCTATGCTATCAGGGCTGCGGCTTTCATTTCTTAATCTCTTCCCCCCCAACCAATTGGGGACAAAAAAAAAAAATCTCTTTTCATTTGCTGCTTGGAAAGTAAAAGTCGAAAAGGGGGTGGTCTGGGTGAGTGGGTCTGCAGAAGCTCGGCGTGAACGGTCCTGGGGATTCACGCGAGGCAGCTCTTTAATTTGCATGTCTGGTCTCAGCCACAGGCTCAAGCGCAAGCACATGCCGCTTGCTGGGAAGCCAGCTCTGCCTTGCCGTGTGATGTGCATTACGTTGATTGGAGACAGTGAATCCCGGCTGCCTTTGTGTGATGTCTTGGACTAATCGGCTCACTTCTTCAGATGTGTGTTGGGGAAAACCTTTTCCAAAAAAACATCGGTCTGGCTTCATTTAGCTTTGTCCAGGATAGCTGTCCACAGATCATCTCCGTGAAAATGATGTGTGAGTTTGCCATTCTAATCAGAACAGCTCAGTGGGAACTGTCATGTTTATTTACAGTCTGCACTGAAACGTTGGCCTTCAGTGAAGCATTTTGGTTGAGTAGGTAATCAGGAGGGGCAGGGCATGCGCTCTGTGTGCTTCGATGGCTGTTGGTGTACAGTGCACATATCCAGGGAAGGCTGGCTTTCACCACTACACAGTATCTCTGGGCAAGCTACCAAGCCGGACCGGGCCTCCGTTTCTTCCACTGGAAGTGGACGCGATGATTGGAACAACCACACAGAGTGAGCAAGTGGAGTCAGGCCCAGGTCGGCGACTCGGGTCTGTGGCTTTCCTACCTGCATCCCCACCAGAACATGCAGAATGAGTAGAGTGAATGAGTATACATATCGTGGACTTCTTGACTGTTAGAGAATAAACTAATTACATCCTTGGAGACACTTTTTTGAAGTTAATTTTTTTGAAAAAGATTTATTTGTTTATTCGAAAGGCAGAGTTAGAGTTAGAGAGAGAGAGAGATCAAGACCTTCCATCCACTGATTCACTCCCCAGATGGCTGCAACAGCCAGGGCTGGGCCAGGCTGAAGCCAGGAGTTAGGAGCTTCTAAGTCTCCCACCTGGGTTCAGAGGCCAAAATATTTGGGCCATCTTCCGCTGCTTTCCCAGGCACATTAGCAGGGAGCTGTATCGGAAGTGGAGCAGCCAGGATTCAAACTGGCACCCATATGGGATGCTTAACCCATTATGCTAAAGCTCCGGCTAGTTATTTTGTATCTAAGACACAGAGAGATTGAGAAGAAGCAAGCAGTCAGTGGATCATCTATCTGCTGGTTCATTCCCAAATACCAGAAATAGCTGGGACTGGATCAAGCTTAAGTCAAGAGCCTGTAACTCCATCTGGGTCCCCATGTGGACGACAGGGATCCGTCACCTGCTGCCGCCCAGGGTGCACATAAACAGGAAGCTGGATCAGAAGCGGAGGTGGGATTCGATCCCAGGCGTTCCGATGTGGGACGCAACAGCTGAGCCCACTGCCTCAGAGTGCTCGCCCCTAGGGGTAGATGATTTTGATACTGCATCCCTGGACAGCTCCTCTCGGGCTCAGACTTGAAAAGGCCCATCTGTTATGGTGGTAGAATGCACTGAGCAGTGGAATGGAACTGAATTTGATCACAGAGTTTGTAATAAGAATAATGATGCCAGCTGAGCACGGCAGCATTGGACCTGGTATAGAGAATTTAGTATTCTGTCGAGCTATCACCATTCCTTTTCTTCTTCTTTCTTCTCCATTTTCATTTCTTTCTGTTTTTCAAGAAAGTGAAAATGCTGGGTACAAACAGTTGGCTGTACTTTGAATTTGATGTTATCCGAACCCCTTCCTTTAATCTCCTCTTGTGCTAGTGTGACTGTTTGTCTTGGGGGGAGGGGCGGTGGAGTTTCATTCTAACAGATTATCCTGCTTTCTCTCCTGTTAGCCCGGTGCTGGCACATCCCTTTTCTATTCGGATGGTCCAGCCTTCTGGTCTTCCAAGCTCTTGGTTTCTGCTTCCCACGTGGGATTCTCTATGTGGAAAGTGACTTCTCTCCGGATGGGGTGGGGTAGGGTGTGCGGGGCCCTCCCAGTGTAGGCTGCATTCAGATCCCGCTTCCTCGGTTCTGCCCTACAGCCGGTTTCAGGCCGCCCCTGACCATGCACCAGGTCACTTCTCGGTGTTGCCGCACTGCGTGGCCGGCAGTAGCTATGCAGCCTACATGGAGATAGTACTCAAAACTGATTGCAGGCGGGGAGAGGGCGCTTCTGCCCATGATCTCCTGAGGCCTCGCCCAGAGACAGGCCGAGGAAAGTAAGTAGGGAGAGAAAAAACAGGCGGTCCGCGGGGACGGGTGCGAGCCCCCGACTAGCCTTGGCCTGGGCACTTGTCTCCACTCCAGGAAGAATTCAAGCAAGTAACACGGATGAAGTGAGAGAGAAAACGAGGTCTAGGCGGGGTGGGGGTGGGGGTGCGGGCTGCCGGAGGCGGAGCTGTCCTCTCCTACTGGGCGGGGCTTGAGTGCCGCTCCTTGCCGCGTGCTTTGGACATCTCAGGTGCAGGATGGGGTGGGTGTGGCAACCATGGTAATATTATTAAAATAACCCGAAGGTCCGCCTGCAAGGGGCCAGTCTGCGGCTGCCTCCGTGAACCTGTCCGCTGTGTGCTCGGGCTCTCCTGCGCTTCCGCGGGCCGGAGCACACAGACCTCTCACCGGCCTGCTAGGCTGCACACAGTTGTTTGTCATTTCTTTCTTTCTTTGCTCCAGAAAGAGTAGCAGGGCATGAGAACGCTTGGGGCGCTGCGGCTGTGACGGGGAAGTGCCGCAGTGCGCCCTCTAGGGCCGGGAGGAGAGGGGGCAAGGGGTGGGCCGGGGAGGACCACTGCGCGGTGGGCAGAGCGGTGGGATCCAGAGTGTGCTCCAGGCGCCCCCTTCCCGTTCGCACCGCAGGTTGTGACCTGCTGCCCACTCTAAAGCTTTCTCTCACCCTGCACCCTCACCTCCCTCGGCTCTCCTGGTGCCGTACGTTTGGTGGCAGGTGGGTGGGTGGGTGGGCGTCCAGAGCTAGTACTGTGGCTGGGGGCGGAGCCAGTTTGCGTGCCATTCACATCTTCTTGCATACGCGGGTATTTTTCCATCCCGCGTTTTAGGAGTCCTGTTGGAGACACCAAGTGTCAGTTTGTGACAGTCCAGGGAGACTTGTAACTGACCCCTTAGCTAGAAAATGCATTGCGTGGGTCCTCCTCTCTTGGAGCCCCCTTTCCTGGCTGGTGGGCAGATTTGTGACCTAAATAAATCTCGCTTAGCTCAAAAAAATAATACTTTGTGTACACATGTATATACGCACATTAAAATAACCCTTTATCTCTGCGGTGCTTTCGCCTTGTCCTGGCTGCTGACTCAGGGAGCTTGCACTTCCTCTAGCCTAACTGGACAAAGACGAGCACCAAGTCTCGTGAGGGAATTGCAGCTTGACACCGCGGCCTCCCCAGGAGGAGATGGCTGATTGGCACATGGCTGATCCCCGGGGAAACTCGTTTACATGCCAGACAGGAACTGGGAAATGCACTTGCCTCTGAGCCCTAACGTGCACGTGGCCTGGGGTGCGGGTCAGTGCTCCTCTGTTAGACCTGAAACCAGGTCCTTGTGTGCAGCCCAGGAACATGGTTGCTCTGTTGCAAACACCCGTATGGTGGTGTCACCACGCGGAGAAGCAGCATGAAGCCAGGCTCTGCCAGCCCTGCCCAGAGAGGAACCGCAGGCTCCTTCCTCTGGATTTAAAGATCATTGCACAAAACACCCAAGGAAGATACAGTGTCTCAATATAGAGCTCCGCTCCCCCCATGCTCTCCTGGGCTTCCCCCAGGTTAAATCTCACTCCGTGTGATGCCCATTTGCATTCGACCATCATCAGAAATCAGCGTGGCCTGCTTTTGAAGGGCTCCAAATAAAAGGAGAAGCAAGTTTCCACTATGGGAAGATCCCTGGCCAAGCAGAGAAGTGAAGCGTGGCATCAGAGCAGGCCTGGGGGTCCCTGTGGTCCTTCCTGCAGTCACCAGTGGATTCTAGGTGAGCATCTCAGTCATGTGTGTTCACGCATGCCCAGTGTTCCCTCACCAGCCCTGACAGCATCAGCGCTTTGAAATCGGCTCCCACCTAAGGCTGCAGGCGTCACCGTTGCAGAAATGATGTGCTTTGCGGTGGGAGAAAAATGCCGTGCACGTGGCCGCAAGTTGCTGAGGGCTGCTTCCTGCCGTGCTGTGGCACTTCTGCAGAGCTAACCCAGGGAGGAGGCAGCTAGCCCCTGCTTGCCAGACTCCCAGGACCACACCCATCAGACAGGAGTCATCAGGTGGATGTCACACGGCCCACCTCTGCAAGGCATGCTCGCCACTTGGAAGCATCTTATCCACAGAGCCCTGTTGTGCTCAGGCTGTGCTTTCTCAAGCAATTAAATGCAATCAAGTGTACATGGATTTTCCTCTTCTTTGAAGATTTTTTTTTTTTTGAAGGGCAGTGATAGGGATGCAGAGACAGGCATCTTCATCTCCTGGTTCACTCCCCGAATGCCTGCAATGGCCTGGGGCTTGGCCAGGGCAAGTCAGGAGCCAGGAGCTTCTTCTGCATCTCCCATGTGAGTGCAGGGGCCCCAGCACTTTGGCCATCCTCTGCTGCTTTCCTGGGTGCATTAGCAGGGAGCTGGATTGGAAGTGGAGCAGCCAGGACTTGAACCAGCACTCCATATGGGATGCAGATGTTGCAAGTGGCAGCTTGACCTGGTGTACCACAACAGCTGCGTCTTGGACAGGTACCCATACGGGACGGCAACATGGTAGGCGGCAGCTTCCCCCAACTCTACACCCCTTGATGAAGAATCTTCATACAACAATTTTGTAGTAAAATACAGTTGAAAAATGAAATTTATGCAGCGTGCTTTCCCCCTTTGTTTTGCCTTTCTGTCCTGTTACATTAACTGGGGCGGGCGTTGTGGGGCAGGGAATGGTTAGCCTCACACAGTGTGAAACGCTTGGTTGTCTAGTGCAGGGTGCCCTGTTTCGGTAGAAGATGAGATCCCTCTGCCTCCTGTCAGCCTCCTCCTTACAGGACGGCTCTCCAGGAATCGTAGCGCTGAGAAAAGAAGGCACAGTGTTCCAGTGCGATGTGAAAAGTGGGAAAGGTCAACCCCCTTCCTGGCTCTTTACTCTTAGCCTTGGTAGTGTTTTTTTTTTTTTTTTAAGATTTATTTATTTATTTGAAAGAGTTACACAGAGAGAAGAGAGGCAGAGAGAGGGAGAGAGAGATCTGCTATCCGATGGTTCACTCTCTAGATGGCTGCAACAGCCAGAGCTGTGCCGATCCAAAGCCAGGAGCCAGGATGGGTCTCCCATGTGGGTGCAGGGGCCCAAGCACTTGGGGCATCTTCTACTGCTTTCCCGGGCCATAGCAGAGAGGTGGACATGAAGTGGAGCAGCCGGGTCTCGAACCGGTGCCCATATGGGATGACGGTGCTTCAGGCCAGGGCATTAACCCACTTTGTCACAGTGCCGGCCCCGGTAGTGCTTTTCTTAATGCAGGGTTTTGTTAACACGATGTTAACCCCAAGTTATCAGTCAGATGGGTTGGTAGGGTTTTATCTTACTCTTTGGTCATGTAATATGCAGACGCTTTGTAGACTCTGCTATAATTTTATTTCATCACCGATTCTAATTGTTCTTCATTGTGTCTTAAAATCAGCAGGTAGAGTTTATTCCAGTTCTGGGTAGCGATTGTTATCAGTAGCATGGACTGCACTTTGTTTCTGGAGAAACACGATTCTAGAAGACCTGTACCCTTGGCTACAAGAGAATGAGACTCGTGCACCCCTCACCCCCTGGCATGGCTTCACACTCTCCATTTTCATTCTCATTGCCGGAATACGGGCTGTTTGCTTGGGTAGTGGTGGCGGTGATGGTGATGGTGATGGTGATGTGAGTTTAGGAACTTTGCGGTGGTTCATGGAGGAGGCAGCTTGATCGCAAGAAATGATTGGTGCTGGACAGACAGCGTGACTAGTCGGGAAATAGCTAGAGCTGCGGCTCTATGTGCTGTGGCCTCCTACGAGGAGTCCTCAGCAAAAGGGACAAGCTGGTGGCGGGGGGTCCGTCCTGCGCTCAGCACAGGCACCCAGGACCCTCGGGAGGTGGGGGGGGCCCTGAGTCCTTGGAACGTTCCCACTGTGGCTCCGATTCGTTCATCAGGTAGTCTTTACGTACCGTGTGAGTGTTGTAAACTGGGCAACCATGGGAGGAGCAGATTGGGAAGTGAGGCATTTTGGGTGAAATTGCAAGTATTAATTACAGTTCTCCAGTAGCCAGACTCTGAGATTCCCGGCTTTAGTTCCTCCAAAGAACAGCATCGAGTTGAAAGTCAAGCTCATTTGCAAAATTAGAAAATACACCGCTGGGTCACCTTTGTAGCTCTACTGTCACTTGGTTATTTTAAAAGTACAGAAATCATCCTAAGGACGACAATAATGTAACTTAAACTTTTAAGATTAATTAGTATCCTGTTTCAGTGGATCTGCTTGAGAAGAACTGAGATTCTTTTATAACACTTGGGATGTCTCTGTGACCAACAACCACTAATTATAGTAACAAGCGATGGGTTTGGAGTGGAGGTGGTTTTGTTTTCTAAAGAATGCCTCTTCAAAGCCCAGTTAATGAATTTGCTTATTTGTCCAGTTGTTTTTATTTGAAAGGCAGACAGAGGGAAAAAGAGATCACCCGTCTGCTGGTTCACTCACCAAATGCACGCAGCAGCCAGGGCTGGGCCAGGCCACAGCCAGGAGCTGAGAATTCCATCCGCGTCTCCCTTGGGAGTGGCGGAGACTCCAGTAGCTGAGCCTCAAGGGCTGCCTCCCAGAGCGCATGAGCAGGAGGCTGGATTGGAAGCAGAGGCGGGACTCCATCCCAGGCACTCGGCCGAGGGATGCAGGTGTCCTAGGCAGTGCCCCAGTGCCTGCCCCACACACTGTGGTTCTGGACGTCTGGCTTGTGGGTTTTCATGGTACCGAGCCTTTGCTGGTATTTTTTGAAGGGAGCCTGCCTGTTAGGAGTTGTTAATGGGCTCTCAGCCTCTGGCTGCTCTCCCTGCCTCCATCCCTCGTCTCCTCTGTCCAGCTTCCCAGATATAAATATCACCCTGGAGCGGGCCTGCCCAGCATCCATCCTCAGTGCTCCATTCTTCGCGAGAAACCTCTGCCCTCCACAGGCTGTGTTCCAGCCTCGCCTCCCTGCCCAGGCCCCCTCCAGCTACGTGGAGCTGCACCCTAGAACATTCCACGTTCTTTGCCTCTGCACATGTCCTCATCCTATAAGCTGCCTCTTCTCCTCTTACCTTCCTAACTACTCTCCCCTTCTTTTTAAAGACTCGTTTCATGGATCAGCACCACAGTGATGCCCTCCGTTGTGGGCACTGGTGCTGCATTGTGATCCCGGGGAGTGACTGGCCGTGTTCCCTTGATAGCTGCTCCTGGTGGGCCTGCACTAAGCAGTGACATCTTACCCCTTGACCTGGTGGTCCCAGGCTTGCACCTGTGCTCCCCAAAATGGTGGAACATGCCCTGCTGCTTGGGGCCGTGCTGTTCCCCTGATGAGAGATTGCTAGAGACAGGCCCTTCCTGCAGCAGAGAAGGGAAGTGCAGGTGAGAGAGAGAAGCGTTCTAGTTGGGGTTAGAACACCTGCAGTCAGCTGGCGCTCTCCTCAGATCCTGGGACCTTAGCAGGGGTTCTAGGAGCTTGTGAACCTGAGGCCCAGATTCCAGCTGACCCTGGGCGTGGAAAAGCCACACAGGCTCAGGCAAGTCTTTCCACTCTTGGTTTTGGCATCTTCGTGACTCAGCTAAGGAACTGGAGCAGGCACCGCCCCCCCCCCATCCCACCTCTCCTGCTCCAGGGCAGTCTTTTCCAAGGAGACTCAGCTTGTGCTTGTGGGGTTGTGGGGTAACCGGGGGGCTGCTCCCCCGGGGTTCAAGTGACAGTCACATGAGCCACTGCACCTGGGTATAAGGCACCTGTGCTCCCAAAGATGAGGAAGGCACTGGGACTGGTGTGAACAGAATTCAGTGCGCGTGTCATCTTTGCGGTAGAGTTGTGATCTGCTTTTAACTCTGCAAAGGGACAGCTAGGCCCTGAGGGCTGCTGAGGATACATTGGCTTTGAGCGAGGCCTCCGATACTCCTGTCTGCTGTGAGACTGTCATACATTGCACGACAAGTGGTGTGATGCATCATGGGAGCCCCTTCAGTGTCCTTCTTAGCTGGTCCTGTTAGGTCTCAAATATGAATTGGAGGTGGTTTCCCCTGGGCTAATCCCTTATCAGAGTACCACGGTGACTCTTGGCTCTTGTCATGACCTTTGACACTTCACGCCATTGCACACTGTGCTTCTGGGCAGACATTGAGCCTGGAGCGGAGGGCTGTGCCCAAAGAAGGCGAAAGTGATAAAAACCTAGCAAGATCAGATAAGTTTCTCAAAAATTAGGCAATGATGAGTATACATTTAATTTTCTTTTTTAAAAAAAAGATTTATTTAGGGGCTGGCGCTGTGGTGCAGCGGGTTAAAGCTCTGGCCTGAAGCGCCGGCATGCCATATGGGCGCCGGTTCAGGTCCCGGCTGCTCCACTTCCGATCCAGCTCTCTGCTATGGCCTGAGAAAGCAATGGAAGATGGCCCAAGTTTTTGGGCCCCTGCACCCGTGTGGGAGACCCAGAAGAAGCTCCTGACTCCTGGTTTTGGCATGGCACAATAAAAAGATTTATTTATTTGAAAGAGATGTCGTCATGCCCACTCGTCTTCAGAGGGCGTGTTTTGCACCACGGCTTGAGCTGTGCTGTTGGGACACTGACTGTGTGGTCCACAGACCTAAAATATTGACCATCCGGCCATTCAACAAAAGTCTTAGCAACTACTGTTCTACGTGTTCAGCATAACACCAAAAAAAAAAAAAAAAAAAAAAAATCCGAGCAGTTATCCTGTGGAAGTTGACGGGTGTGGTCCTGAAATTCGTGTGGGAATGCAAAGGGCCCAGACTAGCCAAAACTTTGAAAGAGAAGAGAAAAATTGGAGGATGAACGCTTCCTGACTTCCCAGCTTGTTGTCAAGCCGCCATGATCACAACGCTAGGGGCAGGCTAGAGCGTCCAGAGAGAGCCCCTCACGGATCTCTCGTGCCACTGACTTGTGACAAAGGCTCCGGGGACAGTAGAGAAAGGCTGGTCTCGGAACAAATGCAAGACCCTGGAGAGGGCCCCCCACGTCTTCCCAGCATGCATCGTAGACCGAAATGTAAAACCGAAAGCAGTGTGTTTCCCGGCAGGGAAAGTGGGTGGAAGATCAGATGTGTGCGAGCCCGTGTTAGGTAAGAAACTCCTCAGCTGTGACTCCTCCGTAAGAGAGCAGCTCGCCGCTGAGTCGTCATTGCAGGTGGACACGTGTGCCCTTTGAAGGCCCCGCCCTCTGCAGAATGAGCGAGCTGGAGGAAAGCCGGCCCTGGGGGCCTCTGCCACTCTGATGGCGCCCCCTCCGCGCTGAGAGCCCCGGCCCCACCTCGTGCCTTCTCTGCCATGTGGGGACAAAAGCTGGGCGGCAGCCAGAGCCAGCAGACTCACGGTGTCCTGGATCCACACGCTGGCTCCAGAAGTCCAGAGGAGGTGCTTCCCGGGAATGCCAGAAAAGACGTAAACTGTGGGAAGTGCGCGGGACAGTGATTGGGAGCGAAGCAGCCCTCGCAGGGTTCAGACCAGACTTTGCCGTAGCAGAGCCTCAGGCCCGTGCCCTGAGCTTCTCGTGTATCAGCTGCTGCATCTGTGCAATGGGAGGCGTTGTCAGCCCTGGAGCTAAAGGGTGCAGGGGCCCCCACAGACCTAGAAACCTGGTGGCCTCCGGTCACTGTCACTGCAAGTACGTGATGCTGCTTGGGGAAGGATTCCATAAAATGTGACAACGAAGCCCAAGTGCCAGGACATCGGGCTTTGTTTCTCCTGTCATTCCCAGCCAGTCTCCTTGCTAGGAGCGCAGGCCTGGGCTCTAAGTGTTTAGAGGGAGTACACATCCCTGCGCAAAATGGAAAAAATCCCAGAAGGGAGCCAGGAAAACAAATGCCCTGATGAGGCTAAGACAGGAGGTGAGGGAAGAATCTGACGCAAGGGAACAGGAGAAATGCAGGCTGCGGGCGGCGTGTTTATGGCAGGAAGGTCGTTCCCATAGAGGGGAAGCCTTCGTGGAAGAAAAAAGGTCACAGCCAGGTCAGAAAACACCTGTGCCGGCCGCGAGAGCCTGTGAGGACCGGAGGAAACCAGGCAGGCAGAGCCGTGGTTTCTGCCAGCCCCACCCACGCCCACCTGTGACCCTGACCTCCCAGGCAAGTGAAGTATGGAAGAACAAAGTGGTTCCTGTAGCCGGTGCATGCTTGCAGCCTGCCCTGCCCCCGGAGTATGCGCTCTGCCTGCTGCATTCCCGGGCTGGGCAGGGGTGCAGAGGGCACAGGGGCGGGGGGGAGGGGCTGAGGCATCGGGCTAGCTTCCTGGCCCTCGCCGGGATCTACAGGCGGTGGGAGAGACCAGGGTCTGTGGGTACCTGGGGGTGCTTGGGGAGGGGACGGAATGCCAGAGGCCAGCTGCCCCCTGGCCCACAGGACAGCTCAGCCACGGGAGGCAGCGGCAGTGCCGTCTCCCGGTACAGGTCCAGACTTCATTGCCAGCAAGGAAAGGAAATAAATAGTCTCATGGAATGTCGAGGAACGTGATTTGGGTTTCTGAACAAAGCTGAAAATACCGGAATGTACCCGCCAACAGGAAGTATCTCAAACTGTGTCTCAGGAAACTGGCCAGTGTCGGGAAGAGAACTTTAAATTATAATTTAAGCCAGAAAAACATTTGTCCAGACGAGGGCTTCAGACTAGGTAGAGTTATAAACAGCAGGCATGACATAGTTAGCTGAAAAAGGTGCCCAGTAATTCACAGGGGAGCCTAAGAATGATGAGATTTAGGGACTTTCATAGCCTGGGACACCTCTGGGTTGTTCCCATAAGATTCACAGCTGTTAAATGAACTTGAGGGGGAACAAGTCCATCTGTGGGCCCGCCCCAGGGCTGGGGGAATAGCCCACCCGGTGATGTCATTGAGGATCTTGGTGGCATTTTTCTGTTTTCCCATCCAGCCATGTGTGGTATGTTGGCTTTCCACATGGTCACAAGGTGGCTGCCATGGCTCCAGCACCATATCCTCACGTGTGTGCTCAGAGCAAAGGAGGAAGGGGCAGCTTTGTATCAGGGAGGAGAATCTTGCCCAGAGGTCCCCAGCAGCCAGCCTCAAGTACTGCTGGCTAGGACTGAGTTCACACTCTGACTGACGGGGAGATCCGAGGATGCACCTGGCACTTTTTAGGTCTCCTGTGCGAAATTGGACTCCCAGTGAGGAGGGAAGGTGCAGGACTAGCACTGAGGGAATGTGCCTTGTTGCTGTTGTTTGACATAGAAAAGAGGTTCATTGACAGCATACGGAGGAGCTCTTGGACGTGCCTGATGGCTGCAGCGCCAAGTGTGGAAAATGACCAGGAGCCAAGCGCTTCAGGCCACAGCCGCACAACACCACAAGCCCAGACACTGCTGCGGCCACTGGCTGTGCAGGTGCTGCAGCCCTGGAAGTGTCCCTGGCCCTGCAGTGGCCAGCACTGTCCCTGGGCTCTGCTGCTTTCAGGCTGGCGTCTGAGGGGCTGTGGGGGCGCTGGGGCTCTGGGCCTCGGGGAAGGCAGCCTGAGGGAGGTGACATCCCCGGCAGCAGGGGCAGCAGTGGGGTGGGGCAGGGGCTCTCAGAGGCCCACGAAGGCAGCATGTGTGATGACGTCACCATACTGTGATGACTGATCAGACTCGAGACTTCCCACGGAGACGGGCTGAGGGTCTCCCGTGGCCAACGCCGTGGGCGCCGCAAGGAGGGTAGGAAGCACTTTGGCTTCGCCCTTGGGCACTGGACTGTGCAGTGATGCCAGCCTCATGCTGCAGGTTGGTAGCTGTCGCTCATGCACTCTAGAAACATGAGGGGAGAACTGCTTTCGCTATGTTGTTAATGAAAACAAAAGGAGCATACTAAGCGGTGTGCACTCTTGGTACAAGGGTGGAAACGAGTGTGGACAAGGAAGTCCTGCACAGAGCTGTTTGGGGTAGGGGAGTGGATGATGGGTGTTTTTTTTTAGTTCAAGGTGTACAGATTTTGTGTATTTCATATATACAGACTCAGGAACACAGTGATGCTTCCCACGCATGCTCCCATCCTTCTTCCTCCTCCCTCTCCCATTCCCGCTCTTAATTTTTACAAAGATTTAGTTTCAGTTTACTTTATGCTCATAAGGTTAACCCTACACTTAGTAAAGAGTTCAACAAATAGTATGAAGAAAACACCACTTCCTCAACAGTAGAGACAAGGCTGCAAACACTCATCGGACTTCAGAATGTCAATTTCACTCATATACATTACATTCTAGACGCTCTATTAGTTACCACAGCTCAGGGAAAACATAGGGTATTTGTCTTTCAGGAACTGGCTATTTCAATAAATAGAATGGTTTCTAATTGCATCCATTTTGTTACAAAAGACAGGTTTGTTTTGTTTTGTTTTGTTTTTTAACCACTGTGTAGTATTCCGTGGTGTACATATACCATAATTTTTTATCCAGTCTTCAGTTGCTGCACATCTGAGTTGACTCCATATCTTAGTGCTTGTGAATTGAGCTGCAATAAACATGTGGGTGCAGATAACTCTTTCAAATACTGATTTCATTTCCCTTGGGTAAATTTCCAGGAGGTAGATGGCTGGGTATTATGGTAGGTCTGTATTCAAATTTCTGAGGTATCTCCATATTATCTTCCACAGTGGCTATACCAATTCCCAGCAACAGTGGATTAGGGAACCTTTCTCCCTACATCCTCGCCAGCATTTGTGGTTTGTTGATTTCTGTATGAAAGTCATTCTAACAGGGGTGACGTGAAACCTCATTGTGGCTTTGATTTGCATTTCCCAGACAGCTAGTGATCCTGAGCATTTTTTCAGGTGTCTGTTGGCCATTTGGATTTCCTCTTGGGAAAACTGCCTGTTCAAGTCCTTTGCCCATTTCTGAACTGGACTGTTTGTTTTGTTGTGGAGTTCCTTTAGCCTGTTATAAATTCTGGTTAGTGATCCTGTATCAGTTGCATGGTTTGCACATCTTCTCTTCCATTTTCTGATAGAAGAAGCTGCCAGCCATGCTGGGCGGCAGGAAACGCGTGGAAGTGAGACAGAGGCAGCAGGGTGCCCAGGATGGAGCGGTTCAGCAAGATCTGGGCAGGCTACACTATGAAGGTCAGAAACGGAAAGTGCAAATGAAGTCTGCGTCGGAGGAAGGGCTTGCATTTTATTAAAAAAAAAAAAAAATCAGTCACAAAAGTACAGGCAAAAGAGCGAGGAAGCCAAGTTCATGTGAGAAGAGCAGGCCTGGCCCCTTGGCTGCAAGTTCAAATGGGCCAGAAGCGAGGCTGCCTGGGTGGCTTACGTAACTCGGGCTGCAGTCACAGGGCGCTGTCCAGAACAAAGGGGCAGACCCCAGCCCCTCTCCTTGTCCAAAGTTCTCTGCCCCGCCCCCATCACTGCTCAGAAAACCCCTCCATTTCCCCTTGGCTGGGGGCCTTCCTCCCCATACGCAGCCCCAGGTGGCCTGCACGGCTGCCCCAGGCCCTCGGGCCTCCTCGCCTCTGCACTGGGGGCGGCGGCCGGGGGGGGGCTCGGACGCTGCTGGCTGCTTGGTATGAGTGGCAGGGGTTTAGTGGATGTCTCTTCACTTAAAGGGTTAGCCAGGGGATGTCCCAGCTGCACTGTGGTGGACTGGGCACGTGGAGAGTGGTGTTTCTGACATGACTGTGTCCCAGGGTCCCCGCTGCTCATGCTCGACACACGTTCTCATGAGTTCCAGACTCTGCCTGGTGCCAGGCCCTGAGGTGACCTTTGACCTCCCCAGGTGTGGCAGGGACCTCCCTGGGCGTGGAAGAACCCAGGAGCGGTCGGGGTGCTGTGGTACTGCTACCCGGAAAAGTCAGCAGAGCCGAGAATGATGCGACTTGGCCCCTCTGAGTGAGAGGTACGTGCCGCCTCGGAACCGCTCCCCACACCCAGCGCCCCTTGTGGGCAGTGGTCCCAGGCACACTTTCTGTGGTTGTAACGAAATGCCAGTGCTTTGCCAGGCATGGATCCCAGGATGCCTCCATGACAAGGGGACTGCCATCACCTCCATGGTGAGTGGTGCCAGTGCCAGCAGGCAGAGAGTGGTCGTGGGGCGGGGGCCCCGTGGCAGAGTGGTCAAGAAGGAGCCTCTGTGACATCGTTAGACCAGGGCCAGGAAACATCCCAACATGGCAGCCGAGGGTGGGCGACCTCAGAGGGACCTGCTTCAAGGCATCGGCTGGGTCAGGAGCCAGGTGGGAGTGGCTTGCAGAGCGAGGGGTCAGAAAACAGAATGGACGACTCTATGAACAACGTTTGGGAAAGAGAGGAGAGAAACAGGCATGTCCACGGGACGGGGACAGGAAAGCAAGGGGCGTGGAGGAGGCTTTGTTCCTGGAGAGGAGTGGGCATGTTTCAAAGCCATGGAGGACTGTGGGAGTTTATTCCAGATACACTCACATGTATTTAAGGAGTCTGTGTGTGTGTGTGCACACACACACACAAATGGCCCAGGTTACAAACAGCCTAGATGGCCAGGTTCAGGGGACTGGCGAAATGGATGACCCTGCTCATGCAGTAGAATTCTTACAGCCACCCAGCTGAAAACCCGTTCTAGAACCCAGGGCCATCTCCACAATTTATCAGGTGGTTTTACAAGGTACACAGCAGGGTGCACCAGTCTTCATGTTGAAAGCAGGAGGGGGGATGTTCTAGAGGTGACCCATTGCTTCCCCCCCCCCCAAAAAAAAAAAGAACCGCAAAGCGGTGACCCAGTGGTTACGGAAGTCACTCCAGCGTGGAGAGGTAGAGGGCAGAGTGGGCCGAGTCGTTTTCTTCCGCGGCAGTTTGGTACTGCTTGGTTTTTAAGCCATGCACGTGTACTGCTTTGTTTTGAGAGTATTTTTTTTTTCTAAAGTGAATGGGCTGGATTCTGTGGAGAGAGAGATTAGTCAGGAAAAGGGGCGAGAAGGACCCACCTCCTGCCTGTCTCGCAAAGACCCCTTGGCCCCTTGTTACCGCAGTGGCCGAAAGCTGCCTGCAGCCAGGCCTGTTTTTCCTGATGGTTAGTCCTTGTGACTCCAATCATAGCTCTTTTTTTTTAGATTTATATATTTGTTTATTTGAGAGGCAGAGTTAGAGAGAGAGGTCTTCCATCTGCTGGTTTAGTCCCCAGATGGCCACAACGGCCAGAGCTGAGCTGATCCGGAGCCAGGAGCCAGGAGCTTCTTCCAGGTCTCCCATGCGGGTGCAGGAGCCCAAGCACTTGGACCATATTCCACTGCTTTCCCGAGCTATAGCAGAGAGCTGGATCAGAAAAGGAGCAGCCAGGACTAGAACCGGTGCCTATATGGGATGCTGGTGCCACAGGCAGGGACTTAGCCCGCTGTGCCACAGCGCCAGTCCCCACTGTAGCCCTTGCTGAGTAACAAATGACCCCCAGCCCCAGCAGTGTGAAGCAGTGGACATTTGCTGTCTCACTGTTCCTGTAGATCTGCACGTGGCTTCGCTGGGTGCCTGTGACTTAGGGTCTCTCACGGCCACTTCCAGGCCCCACTCAGTCTGCTGTGGGCTCGAGGTGGCGGGGCCTCCCCATAGGGTGGCTCACAACAGCGCTCCCGTCAGAGCCAGCAGGGGAGCCTCAGCACCTGATCTCAGAAGTGACAGCCCATGCCTCCTGCTGCATGCTGTGGGTTAGCGGGAGGCACCGGATGCAGCCCGTGCCGCGGGGTCGGGAGGCCGGGGCCACCCGCCCCACAGGCCAGAACCCAGCTGAGCCGGGCCCTCCTTTCTGCGGCTGTGTGCTATTCCAGTTCATTGAAAGAATTTTTGTTTCATGAACAAAAAGGAATTCATGCATTCATCTTTTGATGTTTTTTTTTTTCCCCCAGAAAAAGCAAATGAATTGCTGCTTTTGTATTCTCCCATCTGTTTCTGGTACTTTAAAGTTTTATCAACTTGATCACATTTGGGAAGTTTGGTAAATGGGACACTGATGTCTCTTCACCCTTCAGAATCATTTAAGGGAGTCTGTCCCACAGTTACAGGAGAGAAAGGCCTTGCTTTTAGGAGACAGACATTGGCGTACTTTGAAAAGCTTATGGAAAATGGAATTAGAAGATGTTTATTTTGGTGCAAAAAATTGTTTTGAGATGCACACAGTTTTCAACAGATGCATTTACCCTGAAGTTGTTCTTTGGTTGTTTTGTTTGTTTTTAAAGATGTGCTTATTTATTTGAAAGGCAGAGTTAAAGAAAGGCAGAGGCAGAGGCAGAGAGAGAGAGAGAGAGAGAGGTCTTCCATCTGCTGATTCATTCCCCAGATGGCCTCAATGGCTGGAGCTGTGCTGATCCAAAGCCAGGAGCTTCCTCTGGGTCTCCCACGTGGGTGCAGGGGCCCAAGGACTTGGGCCATCTTCTTTTTGGGCCTGCTTTTTCAGGCCATAGCAGAGAGCTGGATCAGAAGTGGAGCAGCCAGGACTCAAACCAGTGCCCCTGTGGGATGCCAGCACTGCCGATGGCAGCTTGACCCGCTACACTGCAGCGCCGGTCCCTACCCTGAAGTTTGTGAAGTACTTTCATGTCTGAGGCTAAAGAACGTGATGCCTGCAGCTTGCTCTCAGATGGTCCTGAAAATGTGATTTGTGGAGAAGGATGAAGCCGTTGGGGAGACATGGGAGCCGCTGGTAAACCTGACTTGGTATCCGCGACTCCTACGCACCATGCTTGCATCAAAGCTAAAATGTTGAGAAAAAATTCCTAGACTTGTACTAAGGGGGGCTTGCGGGTGGGGCCTGGGAGACTGGTTTTATGAAAGCACCTCTGGTGCATTCTGAATGCCACTCAGCACCACGTGAGCACGCGGGTGGGGCATTCAAGCTTCCGGGGGAAGTGGAATGCAAAGGTTGTGTGCATCTGCCATGAGCTCTTTGAAGACCTCTCTGCCTCATTCCGCTCTCCCAGCTGTGTCTGCACGGAGCGCCAGCCATTGCCAGCTGAACTTCTCTGGGTAGCAGAGGTTATCCCCCGATACAGTGCCGGGCTCTTCTCCGGCCGCGCAGCTGGCCTCTCTGAGGGCCTGGGGTCTTTATCGCAGCCAGGAGCCCCACGGGGCAGCTGAGGGGGGAAAGGAGCCCTCCCGGCAGCGTGTGTATGTGTGAGAGTTAAAAGGTAGAGGCAGCAGCTTCAGTGGAGCTGTGCCTGCGTCCTCCTCCCTCAACTCCTTTCCGCTCAGTCCAGGGCTCCGCCAGGTCTCCGAGACAGCAAGACCCGTGGACAAGGCCCACGTCAGCCCCTTCACCAGGCCTGTGTGTAGAGGGCACAGCCCAGTGGGAGCACAATGTGAGGCCCGCAGGCTGAGGAGGGTCATGGGAGATGTCACCCTTGCATTGTGCCTTTTATTTTTCAAAACGATTTATTTATTTATTTGGAAGTTAGAGACAGAGATCTTCCATCCACTGGATCACTCCCCAAATGGCCACCATGACTGGGTTGGACCAGGCCCAAGACGACTTGCCTCATGTTCTGCTGCCTTCCCGGGTGCATTAGCAGGGGGCTGGATTGGAAGTGGAGCAGCCATATGGGATGCTGACTTCAGATCGGCCCAGGCCAGGGCTGTGACTAACCTGCTGCACAGGCCCCTCTGCCTTGATGGGTTTCTGCGAAGCCATGAGACTCAGAAAAGGGAGACCCCACCCACCCACCCAAAATGAGAGCCCTGCTGCTACTTCAGTGCCCCAGGCTGGGAGTGGGGGCTGTGGTTGCCCCTGAGTGCCCTGCACAGGGCCCTGCCCTGGGGAAGGACTGGGAGAGGAGACCCCAGAGGGTGCTCAGGTTCCACACCATGTGTCAGCCTGGGGACCCCAGGAGGCGGCATCGCAGCCCAGTGCTGGGGGCCCGGGGCTCTGCTGCCTGATGGAGAAGCCTTCTGCAGAGGACTGGCTGGCAGAATTCCTTTCCCCAGCGTGTCAGTGCCGGGTGAGCACTTGTCCCTACCGAGGGTTTTTTTGGGAGGTGGCTGTCCTCGTGTTGCATGGAGGCCTCCCCACACCTGCCGCACCCCGCCGCTGTTCCGTTTTGTTCCATTTCCGTCTCGTGTGTGTTCTCCTCAGTGGCCAGCGGTCACCTCCTCCAAGCCCAGGCCATCTGGCCACTGGGCTGTGCACATGCGGGGACTGACTGACAGCACTGCACCTCTGAGGACCCTGAGGACGTCCCACACCTGACGGCGCTGCCTCCGTGAATGTGGGTGTGGTAGAGCTGACCCCCGAGCCCGGCTGATCACTCATGATGGATGTTCAGCTCTCACTCACAATGGCTTCCAGCCCCTGTGGGGAAGAACTTTTACTGGGGTGCATCAAAGGGCAGTAGGACAGATACCCAAAGCCCGGGACAGTTGCATGCTTATTAATTTGGGGCAGAGTTGGTTGATTGACTTGTCCAAAATGACTTACGGAAGTACCGGTTGGCTTCCCCCTCCTGGAGGTACATAGGTAACACCGAATCAGCTCCGAGCTCTGCTAGGTGACGCAGAATCACGCCACCCAAACCCGGCCACGTGCTCCTCAAACATTCCTCCCGTGTCCTGACACACCGGCCAGCAGGTCATTCAGGGTGACTGCTTCTGGGGATCCCACTGGCAAACAGCGTGTCTCTGTGCTGTCGTGGCTCCACACGAGAAAGCAGCAGTAGCGTTAGAGGACGGACTGAAGAGCTAAAGCCGTACTTAACACAGCAGCTACTATGTGGATCAGCTCAGGTCTCTAAAAAGCAAAGCGAGCAGGTAGCGTTCTGACGCCCAGGTGTTGTGACTTCGGGTAGTGACGTGTTGTCTGCAGGTCTCAGCGCGTGGGCAGGATTGCAGTGGCCGGCAGCGTAACCTCAGCGGTGACTGCGCGCTCTGCTCCAGAGGTCGCACTAGGGAGAGTGCTGATCACGTTTGCGAGACCCCATCTTTCTCGCCCGTTTCTGGAAAGTCTGTGTGTGATGGGGACAGAGACGGAAGCCACACGGCACAGCACGTCTGTGGCCCGAGGGGAAGTGAGCAGGAACAGGTGGAGTGGCACCGAAAGCCGGGTCTGGGCCTGGCTTCTCTCCCTAGAACTCCAGAAGCCCCGTGGAGTGCATTTCACCACTTCTCTTCCTGTTTAGCGTATGCTTCTGTCTTGGTCCAGTTTTTTTTTTTTCTTTAAAAAAAATTTATTTATTTATTTGAAAGGCAGGGTTACAGAGATGCAGATGCAGGGAGAGGGAGAGACAGAGAGAGAGAGAGCAGTCCTCTATCCATTGCTTCACCTCCCAAATGACCTCATCGGCTGGAGCTGAGCCAATCCAGAGCCAGGAGCCAGGAGCCAGGAGCTTCTTCCTGGTCTCCCACATGGGTGCAGGGGCCTAAGGACTTGGGTCATCCTCTATTGCTTTCCCAGGCCACAGCAGGGAGCTGGATCAGAAGTGGAGCAGCTGGGACTAGAACCGGCACCCATATGGGATGGTGGCACTGCAGGCAGTTGCCTTAACTGCGCCGCCGCAGCGCCGGCCCCTGTTTTTGTTGTTGTTGTTACTAGAACGAGATACCCAGGGCTTGCTGCTCTGCAAAGAGGTTTGACCTCTTCTAGAGGCTCAGGGCCGAGGGCCTACGTTGGATGATGGTCTTGCTAGCAGAGCTGCAAGGCGCGGGGCATCATCTGGTGACAGGCAGCATGTGTGTCCGTTGTCTTCTCGTCTCATCTTAGAAAGTAAATCCCCCGGGATCAGTCATGGAGGCTGCATCCCACTGGCCTTACTTAATCCTGGTCACCGCCAGCAGCCCCTCCTGTAAATACTGCAGTTGGATTAATTTTCCGTACTCTCACACCCCCACAAAGGGGATTAAACTTTAACACATGACACCTTGGGGGCCCTCGAACCCTGTCCAAACCCTGGCTGCTTCTGACCGTGCTGTGTAGACACAGCCCTGCCATTTTAGTCCTGGCTTTTATTCTCTTTCTCAATTCACAGTGTATATTTTTTTCCAAAGCAACACACTCAAATTCGGTACAACTGGCTTCACCGTAAGAACCAAGAGTACCTGCATGCATTTGAGAAGAATCAGAGCTTTTTTTTTTTTTTTTTTTTTTTAAGATGTGGACAGAGTGGAAACCTGTGCTGAAAGTATTACACGTGGGATAGTAACTTAGCTGTCACTACACTTGATCAGAACCTGGAAGAGTCTTCACATACGTTTGCTTGTTAGAGCAGGTGCCGGGCACCCTGGCTGGAGCCCAGGAGACGCCCCAGCTTGGCAAGGCGTCTGCTTCCCTTCCTTGCTTCCTGCCTTCTCTTGTACGTCCTTGCTTGCTTCCTTTCTACCCTCCGTGCGTACTCCTCCCCTCCCCCCCCTCCCCCGCTCCTGCTTTCCTTGTACAGTAGTTTATCTGAGATGGCTCTCGGGAAGAAAGCTGAGCATCAGCCAGAAGCGCGGGGCTCCTGCTCTCCCGGCTCAGAGGAGCAGGTGGATCCTTGAAACGCCGGCTCTCCCAGGCAGCAGGGACCCCTTGGGGCCCCTGAGTCAGGGCAGCAGCAGGAGAGGGGTGCTCCTGCCTTGTCCACAGCAAGCTGGGGCCTGGGGGAGAAGGCGTCGCCAAGGTGAGGTCGAAACTCCTTGAGGGAGGACTTTGTCGCCTGGGTATTGTTTTTAATCAGTAAAAGCCAGGCACGTGCTTGGAAGTCCACCTTGCTTGTCACTGACTGTGGCCATCCATAGCTGTGGCCTACAGGAACGAGCATGGACGGAGAGGCCCTCGGTGGCTCATGTGCTACAGGTGGGTTTCCGTGGCCTGTTGCCACCCAGTGGGACAGCACTGTGTCCCGTCAGTTCTGGATTCCAGGAAACCCAAGCTGGTAGCCGTGTGCACTCAGGACCCTGTGAGTGATCACTGACATTTTTATCAGCCCATATGGAGCCACCAGTGTTTGTCACCAAGGCTGGCACTCACTCCAGAAGGGGACACAGGTACTGGAAAGGTACAGGGGAGAAGCAGTGATCCGTCTCGCCTACTGGGGCACGTCCCTGGGGTTGAGTGAGAATGGGCTGCTCGGAAGGGACAGGAGGGTTCGGAGGTGAGCCAAGGCCAAGGCCATGCCCAGCACTGGGTGTTTCTAGGGAGAAAAATCGAGCAGAACCAGGTATGACCATTTCTGGCCCTGGCTTTGCCCAGGCTCTTCAAAAGGGGCGCCCAGCACCAGCCATTTGGGTGACTGGCAGCCATTAGCACCCAGGCGGCCACTTTCGCCTGGCCAGGGGGCAGGGCCTGGCCCTGGAGGGAGAAGGTAGGAGGTGTTCTCTGGAGAAGTGAGGGTGATGCAGAGCTTGGCAAGCCGCGTTACTGCTGTCCGTTTGTCCTCGCCATCATCCTGACTCTGAAATGCCGGAGGGCATTGAGCGAGCACACAGAAGGCGCTGGCTGTGCCCGTGCCCGTGCCCCTGGGCCTGCGCTCTGGAGGGCTCTGCACCCGCTGCACTGTCGGCCGTGGTGTTTCCGAAGGGGGCAGCCAGCCTCTCTGTGGTGACCTGGGGCCTTTGCTGTGTGCCGTGTGTGTCACAGTGCAGTGTCCCCATCACCCTTGGAGCTGAGAGGGGGCGGAGTAAGGTCCCCTGAGACGGTGCGTCTCGCTCCTCCCGCCTTCCCTGTCCCGGCGGCCCTGGCAGCGTCTTCCCAGGAGAGTCCCCTTCAGACCTAAGAGAAGTGAAGTGGGCCATGGGAGGCCAGATACCACGTCAGGCACCACCACCCCACCCCACCCCCGGCGTCACGACGCCGTCACCCCTCTCGGCTGCATTTGGAGACCTCTGCAGTTCTGTGGTTTGGCAGTTGTGTCTTTCTGTTCCCTGGGCCTTGGAAGCCCTCGTGTCACCCCTTGCCCTGACCACATTGCTGGAACTTCGGCTCCATCATCCAGTGTGGCTTGAGCTGGAGGGATGTGCGGGGTTTCCTTGTCATCCCCAGGCCTATCCCGGCCTGCCCTGCGGGCTGAACCCTGAGCCCCGGGCTGTCCCCATCTGCCATCTTGGAACACGCATGTGTCAAAGATGAGGCTGGAGCAGGTGGTCATCCCAGCCTTGGTCTTGACTCCCAAGGGACACTCGTGACCCCCCCACCACCACCACCACCACCACGGGGCTGCGCTGGGGCCTCACTGGGCTCTGCAGCCTCCTCTTCAGCTCCCAGGGCTCCCAGAGAGGGAGGGAGTTCTGTCCAGAGGGCCAGCACAGCCTGCCTAGTGGCCCGGGACGAGGGACAGCTGGCCACCTGTGCGAGGGGCAGGAGCTGCTTCCCTAGTACACGATGCTGTACTGGTCCACGCAGCGTCCCTCCAGCCCGGTACCACTGGCCACCTGCAGGGGCTGAGCACTGAGGCTCCTGTCCTGGGAACATCACCTCGACGGCAGGCCTGGCTCGGCCCAGGGCCGTAGTGCGGCCAGACAGCAAGTATCCCTTCTGCATTTCAGTTTGCAAAATGACATCACACCTGGAGAATCCAGGCACGTCTGTGGTGGGTGCCACAGAAAGTCACTGGAACCTGGTCCTTTCACTGCTAATGTGGGGCAAACTAGTCACTGCCTTAATTTTTTTTAAGATTTACTTTGTTAATTTGAAAGGCAGAGTTAGAGAGGGAGAAGTAGAACAAGTTCTTCCATTTGCTGGTTCACTCACCAAAAGAGGCTGCAATGGCTAGGGCTGGACCAGGCCAGAGGCAGGACAGGAATGTCATCCGGGTCTCCCGAGTGCATGCAGGGTCTGAGCACTTGGCCCATCTTCTGCTTTCCCAGGTTAGCAGGGAGCTGGGTCAGAAGTGGAGCAGCTGGCCCTTGAACGGATGCCCGCCTCACAGGTGGAGGCTTAGTCTGCTAGGCCTTAGCGCTGGCCCCACCACACTATTTTTACGTTATTATGGCCAAAATATGAACCTCTTCATCTCTTTCACACAGAAGTGGCGTCACCTGCAGCCGTCTTTTCTCTGCTCCCATGTGAGGGTGTCACTCTCATGCCTCCGTGGCCCTGGCCGTGTCCCCTCCGTCCCAGCTGTCACAGGTCCCATGGCCACAGGCCAGCCAGGAGTCGCTCTCTGCACTCTGATTGGGATTGTTCTATCTCCTTATGGTGAGGCACAGCTTGCTTGGATCTTGGGTGGGGACTTGGCTGCCTTTTATTTCCCACTGCACCGCTACTGTCCTGATCCCGATTGTGTTCAGACCCCAGCCTGCACTGCGGGGCCCCTGAGCAGATGGGGGGAAGTACTGTGCCCAGGCCAGGCCTTGGGCCTCTGCGCAGCATGGCTTTCGTGGACGTCCCCAGCGCACGCCGGAGCCCATGATGCTCCTCACTCAGGTGTCTGCAAAGCTCGAGCACCCGGTTCTGCAGCCTCTTGAACAGCGACTACCAGCATCCTCGCTGCCTGAAGCAGGCCTCCGCCACCCCACCTCGTCTCTGCAGCCTGTGTAGGTCTCCGGTCTCCTGTTCCTCGTGAGGTGCCATCCCGCCAGCTCTCCGTCACCAGCCCTCAGCAGGAGTCTGCGGCTCACGTGTTTGCCGTGTCGCCAGCTAACTTCCCACTACCATTCGCAGTGGCTTGTGCTTGTTGCGGCAAAGTCTTCTGGATTTAAAAAAAAAAAAAAACTGATTCTTAAACTCCCTGTCCAGTGTTTTCAGCCCCTTATAATGCTTTGCTCAGATGCTTGCTTACGGCTGAGGGTTGCTGACGCTGCCTTGGCTCAGGGATTTAGCAGAACATCCCAGCCAGGTGTGTGTGACAGGACAAGACGTAAGCCTCTCCCAGGATCCAAGAAGACGCCCCCAACTCTCCCGTTGGATGCGTGCGCAGCTGAGTCTGAAGCTGAGGCGCGGGTGGCCCCAGTGGACAGCTGGGCGGCGACAGAGTAGCGCAGGGCAGGGCAGGGCCATGGCAGGTCAGGAGCCCTGGCTGCGGGGCAGCCGGCCTGCGGGCAACCCTCCTGTGCGCCCTGTGACCCGGGGCAGTTTCCCCACCTCCCTGCACCTCCGTCTCCCTGTGAAATGATGCCGTCAGTCTGTCTCTCCTGGGGAGGTTGTGAGGAGTGGGGGATTCGTGCGGGTCCAGTGCTGAGAGCAGTGGCCAGCCTGGTTGTGGTGGAGGTACTGGCCACTGTACATTCCAGCAGTGCACGGCGGAAAATGTAGCAGACAGTAAATGCCCCATCCACAGAGCAGCCAGGTAAAAGGGGGTTTTATGTACAAATAGAGACGCAGGCCATGGTGTGCTAAGGAGCCGCTATTGGCATGAAGCTGGGAGCACAGTGGGCTCCTGCCCAGCCTGGGGCTGGGGTCCACCCCTGGTCCTAAGCCTCGCAGCCTGCAGGAACCATCTGGAGGTGGGGCAGCCACCCCAGAGAGAGCCCTGGGTTCCCGGGGAAGGGCCCGTTGATGGATGGCTCGCTGGTTTCATGTGTGTTTTGGTTAAGCGGACAAGATCAAATTTCGGGTACCCCTCACTTGGAGAGAATGCCATCGCCTGCTGCTGGGGTCTGGGGGTTCTTGTCGCCCCTCTTCCTGTCTCGCAGACCCACAGCAGACGTGGGTCCCTGCTGTGGTGCTGGCTTGTTGGTTTGCAGTATCATCTAACTCCTTTTACCTCCCCCCCCCACCCCCAGAACGTCATGGCCAGTAGCATCGGGCCAGGCTGCGGCAGACCAGACCCAACCGGTTCCTGTTCCAGGGCCGTGAGAACAAGGGCGGCCCGAGCGGCGGCTGAGAGCGAGCCTCGGGAAGGGATTTGAAGCCAGAGTTGCAGTGAGGTCTCGTGACGCACCCGGGACGTCTGCTGTAGCGGATCTCTGAACCCCGGTGCGCAGAGAAGGCAGAGCTCAGAAGACTGAGAAACAGACACGTCCCCCAAACAGAGCTTTTTTGTGCCCTCCCGCGGGCCGGCTCCCTCGCAGTGACGCGGGGCCCGGAAGTCCGGTCCTCACCACCGCTGGGCAGGGTGCTTCTCGAAGCAGAACTTGGCGTTCCCGGAGGAGTCTGTTTCCAGCTGGGACCAGGCTGAGCATCTGGCCACCTCGCTCCTGCCTGAGCTGTGACTGTGGGCCACTCTGCCCTGAGCGCAGCCCCACGGCGGCTCTGTGGGCCTAGATCCCTGCTCCCGCTGAGTCTGGATCGCAGGGACTGAGCCCCAGATTCGCAGCGTCCCCCCGGGCAGGTGACGGGCAGGGACTGAAGTCCTGGCACTTCCGACGTCCAGTCCTGTCACCCGTACCCATGGCTGACAAACCTGGGGTCCAGAGACCGAGTACGTGCCATTCAGGCTCCCATGAGAAGGGGCCCGCCCCCGTTGGACTTCACTGTGCCGGGAGTCCTGGCTGAGCTGCCCGTCTGCCGGCTCCTGCAGGCCGGAAGCTGTGCTGGTCCCCCCCCAACACACACAGGTTCCGCAGCCCTGCTCCCCAGAGACCCCATAGTCAGTGGGATGGAGCAATGAAAACAGAAGGAAGTGAACCCAGAATGAGAAGCCAGGGGGTGTAAGCGGCGGGCAGGCATCGAAACAAGGGTGTGCCAGTGACAGGTGGCTCTGGGGAGGAGACGGGCAAGGGATCCATGGGCAGAGGAGCTTGCGGGCAAAGCTCAGCAGAGCTAGTGAGAAGCAGAGGTGGAGGGAGTCTGCCTTGGGGTGACCCCCTGCTGGAGTGGGGGCCGCCGGGGACGGGTCCAGGGGAAATTGGGGGCTTGAACTTCAGTCCTGAGCGGGGAGGGGGGAACCCCTGCAGCAGCGGGTTGTAGTCCTCGGGGTGAAACGCCCTTGCCCAGGAGTGGCCTCACTGTTGGTCGGAGGGGTGCGTGTGCTCAGCAGGAGGAGCGGGCCTCGTGGAGACTGAGCTGTGGCTGGAGGTGGTGCCCTGTCTGGGACGGGACGCTGGGGCGCGGGGCTGCCTGGGCTGGGGAACCCGGCACGCTGGTTGCCAGCAAGTCTTACTACGCTTTCCTATGTTGTCAGATATTCCAATGAAGCCACCTCTGCTGTGGGACAAGAACAGTCTGCCCCGAGCCTGGCTGGACAGTCCGCTTAGCCGTGCCAGGTCCCCACAGCCCTGCGTGGAGCAGCCCTTCCCGGGGTCTCGGGGTGGCCGAGGGGCATGTACTGCGGGTGCTTTGTGCTTCGCTGCCCACCCGGCCACACTCCCGGGAGGCCTGCCGCAGCCACTTCCTCTCAGGTGTGGTTCTGGCCTCAGCTGCTCTGTGTGCAGGTCCCCTGAGGAGCTCACAGAAGTCTCAGTGCCCAGGCCACACCCAGGCCAATGAAATCAGCACAGGGTGTGGGGGCGCAGGGAGCAGTGAGCGCAGTGCTCTGGGGCCTGCATCGCTGCATCGCCGAGGCTGGGAGCTGCTGTGGCTGGACCTTCCTGGGCGGAGACCCCGCTCCTGGACCAGCTGCTGCTCCGGGACGCCTGGCCCCTTGCTCGGCACCTGGGGTCCGGGGGCCTGTGAGGCCAGCACGGAACGAGAGAAGTGAGGAGCGCAGGGCTCTTCCCCTCCTGCAGCCAAGAGCTGCCACTGATGGCTTCTGAGGGCGGTGGTTTGGGGGAGGCAGGGGTAATGGAGAAAGGCGAGTAGATGCCAGGCTGGACAGTGGCTGTAACCAGTCAGTGATTTTCTGAGTGTTGTGAGTGGAAGGATCCTACGGTTGATTCGGGGCTCAGCCTGGGACAGGCTGTGGAGCCCAGCATGGCCAACCTAGGTCTTGGGAAAAACATTGCAAGTCTCAGAAAACGGCTTTTCTGGAGGCAGGGGTTTGACAGAGTGGTTACGACGGCGCTGGGGATGCCCACGGGCCATATTTTAGTGCCTGGTTTCAAGTCTTGGTTGTGCTTCTGATTCGAGCTCTCTGTTTAACGAAGACCCTGGGAGGCAGCTGGTGATGGCCCAGGTACTTGGGTCCCTGCACCCACTAAGGAGAATGGATTGAGTTCTAGGCTCTTGGCTTCAGCCTGACCCAGCTCCAGCTGTTGTGGGCATTTGGGGTGTAGACCAGCAGATGAAAGATAAAGATTTCTCTCTCTCTCTCTCTCTGTGTCTCTCTCCCCCAACCTCCCCTCCCTCCCTGCCTCCCCCTTTCAAATAAAAGGATAATAAATAAGTAAAAATCATTTAAAAAGAAAAGCTTGGGGCCGGCGCTGCGGCTCACTAGGTTAATCCTCTGCCTGCGGCGCCAGCACCCCGTGTTCTAGTCCTGGTCGGGGCGCCGGATTCTGTCCCGGTTGCTCCTCTTCCAGTTCAGCTCTCTGCTGTGGCCCAGGAGTGCAGTGGAGGATGGCCCAAGTGCTTGGGCCCTGCACCCGCATGGGAGACCAGGAGAAGCACCTGGCTCCTGGCTTCAGATCAGTGCTGCACGCTGGCCGTGGCAGCCATTTGGGGGGTGAACCAACAGAAGGAAGACCTCCCTCTCCTTCCCTCCCCTCCCCTCCCCTCCCCTGCCCTCTCCTCCCCTCTCCTCCGCTCCCCTCCCTCCCTCCCTCTCTTTAACTCTGCCTGTCAAAAAAAAGAAAAAAAAAAAAAGAAAGAAAAGCTTGGGACCCACGTTGTGGTGCAGCAGGCTAGGCCACTGCTCACTGATACTTGCATCCCATATTGCAGTGCGAGTTCAAGTTCTGGTTGCTCCACTTCCAGTCCAGCTTCCCAATAATGCTGGGAAGGCAGCTGATGATGGCCGCAGTACCTGGGTCCCTGTCACGCATGTGGGAGACCTGGACTGGGCTCCTGGCTCTTGGCTGCAGCCTGGCCCAGACTTCGACTGCTGTGGCCATTTAGGGAGTGAACCAGTAGGTGGAAGATCTCTCATTCTCTCTCTCCCCCTTTCCCTGTCTCCTTGTCACTCTGCCTTTCAAATAAAATAAATCAATCAGTCTTTAAAGAAGGAAAGTTTTTTGTCATCCTCGGGGAAGAGGGATTGGACACGCGGCCTTCCCCAGGTGTGGCCACACACCTGCTGGTCACGCGCCTGCTGCACTCACTGCCGATGACGCACGACCTCAGTCTGCGCTGTGTGGAGAACAACTGGGAGCGTGGCTGTCGCAGTGGACCGGGAGCTGGGGGAGACTCTGCTCTCCTCCTCTTGACAGCTTTCTGTAGTTGGAAAAGCTGTGTTGTCAACCTGCTCCTATTCTTAGGAAGGTTTTAATTAAGGAGCCCCAAAGTAGCCAGGTTTTTAAAGAGGGAGTCACGTTGCTGGCTCCCACCCCACTCACCCCTCAGCCAGGGCTGCCAAGGAGGAGAGACCATGAGGTGAGCCACAGGAGGCAGCCTGGGAGGGACCCGTGGGCTCCCAGCTTGCTTGTCTGAAAGGGCGGATGGTCAGTGGCCAAACTGAAGGTCGTGGGCGTGCCTGCAGGCCAGGGAGTCAGCCTCTCACGGAGGGCGGGGGTCTGTTTGACCAGGTCCCAGGACCCGTAAGTGGCCATAGGACTGAGTGAGCCTCGAGGTTCCTCCCCATCAGAGATTCTGTGACGCTGAGGTTAATTCTGTCCGTTGCGGGGGTTTAGGGGGTGGGCAGTGGAGGCCCCAGGGAGGGACAGCTGCTGGCTCTGCCCCTCTGCACCAGGAGGGCAGGTTCGTGTCGCAGCCGCTCTGCTGGGCATGCACAGGCTGCTCCTCTTGCAGGATGCATGGTCCCTTCCAGAGAGGAGAGAGACCCACGGGCAGTGGAAAGCAGTTGGTTTACCCAAGAGACAGCGTCTGAAGGCCAGACCCGCACCAAGAAAGCCTGTGCTTCCCTCTCGGCCTTGCAGACGAGGCCTAGGCTCATGCAGGAGAGCTGCGGGCGCCCCTCCCCCTCCCTGGCCTGCACCCCTTGAACTCTAACCTCGCGCCGGGCTGGCAGCTCGTTGCTCCGCTCTGCTTGGCTTGTATTTGGGCCGCAGCTGCAGGTGTCTCCCAGCAACGCAGTGTGGACACCGGCAGGCCCGGGAGCCCAAGCTGAGCTCCAGGTCCCCTGCAGCCCTGGCCTCTCGGCCTGCTCCTGAGAGTTCTGCACGTGGGCCCGTCACGACACCGCAGAGGCCACCAGGCTGGCCCCACGTGGGGACCACCGAACTCCAGCAGGGCTGGTGGGAGCCCCGGAGGGAGCGGTGAGGGTGGACCTGGCCTGACTGACCAGGCCGGGTTAGGCTGCTCTCCCTGTACAGCGGAAGCAGAAATTTGGCCAGGTCTCACTGCCAAGGTCATTCCACTTGGGCAGAGTCAGGGCCCGGCCCCAAGCCCGTACCCTGTCCTCTCCCAGGCCTGTCTCCCACTCCCCTCTTCCTGGAGGTCCAGGGCAGCGGAGGTGCCAGCCACGTGTCATGTCAGTGTCTTCGGTCTCTGCTGTGTGCGCCAGCGTTGTGGCGCTACAGGTTCAGCCACCACTGAACTGGTTCGAGCCCTGGTGCTCCACTCCTGATCCAGCTTCCTGCTAATGCGCCTGGGAAGGCAGTGGAAGATGGCCCGAGGGGGATGGAGTGCTAGGCCTGACTCAGCTCTACGAGATCTGCCTCTGTCACTCACTCGCTGTCACGCTCCTTCAAATAAATAAGTCTTATAAAAAGGAAATGTCTGCTGCGCCCCACCCCCCACCGGGCTGTCCCCCGACATGAGACCCCGGGCTGTGCAGGAGGCCATGGGCAGCGCCGGCCCGAGGGGCAGAGGCATCAGTCTGGCTCACCTGCGGTCCTGTGTTCTCTCAACAGCAAATGAAGCTCGTGGCCGAGAACCTGAAGGAGGAACCCCGGGAATCTGGGAAGGAGAAGCCGAGCTGAGCGCAGGCCGCCCCGTCCGCCCCAGGCCTCTGCCTGGGGTCAGCCGGTGCCTGTGAGGGCAGGGGTGGTCCCCAGGACAGCGTGGAGGCCAGGTGTGGCCGCCACATGGCTGGCGCCCTCCGCACTCTGCCCCGTCCTGGCTCAGGGCGGGTAGAAGAGGGCAGTCATTCCCCCCTCCCCCACACCCCCACCCTGCACACCCCTCTCCTGCCGCGTCACTTTGTCCAAAGCCACTGCTGGGTCAGGGTCACCAGCTCTCCACGTTGTCCTCACAGAAGGCGATGGCTGCTCCCGACCCCACCACAGCCCAGGGATTGTGGCAAGGTGGTGCCTGTGTGCCATGCCCATCACAGGAGCCATGGGGGCGGAGGACCTGCCGACCCTGCGCCGAGTGACCGAGGTGTCCCCTGCAGCTCGGCCTCGGCGCGTCTGTCCTGCGATGTAACAGACTCCTCACCAGCACAAACGCTGGTGGCTGAGCCATTAAAGCCTGTGCCTCTCTGATCACTGCCTCCCTTCCCGCGTGGAGCCCTGGATCTGGTAGTTAAAGGTTGAGCCGTGAGATGGGGGCTGGGGGGGGGTAGCGCAGAGGCAGGGCGCAGCCTGAGGCTGGCAGCTGAAACCCGGGCTGTCCGGGAGCTGCAGCTGGTGCCTGCCAAGGGAGCCCATGGGGCACTGGGCTGGGGTCACACGAGGACTGAGCCCACGGCACCAGGCCAAGGACCAGCTGCTGCAACACCCTGGTGAGGACTGGAGCCTGCACAGGAGGGGGCCCCTCTGAGCTCTCTGGGGGGGCTGCCCCTTATTCATGGGCTTAGCAGACCCCAGAGGCCACCCCGACCCAGAGCACAGAGGCCAGGCTGCAGAGCACCCGGCTGGCCGGCTGGGGGCAGCTGTGAGGGCCCCTGCTATTCCTCGGGCGCCTGGAGGCCACCCTCCCCTCATCCCTGCTCCTGGAAGCCGCGGCTCCCCGCCTGCCGCCTCTTGGATGCCATTGCGCCCCGGACGGCCCTGGGGGAGTCAGCGTTGCCCCTGCCTTCCTCGGGCGGCAGCGGCTCCGAGCCGGCACGTTCCAGAACAGGCTCGCGTTCCAGAGCATCGGCGAGTGGAGGCGAGCGGCAGCCTCCAAACAGGCCAGGCCCCCGGCCCCCAGCCCCCAGCCCCCAGCCCCCAGCCCCCAGCCCCCCTCGCAGCCTGGGCTCCCGTGCTTGCTGGGGAAGCACGGAGTGCAAGTGCCGGCCTTGACCCTAGCTCTGGGTCGCCTTGCCCCACCCGGCACTGGTTTTCTTTGGGGGTGAGGGGCAGTCACGTGCGTCTGGTCCCTTGTGAAGCAGCAGGCCTGGGGCCCACCTGCAGCGGCTGCACCAGCCAGGCCCGGCCTCCCTGCCCTGGTGACTGGGGCATTGCCCAGGCCTCCCGCCGCCCCTCCTCTGCAGCAAGAGCCCAGCCAGGACCCCCGGCTGGGGACGAGGGAGGCTGGCGGGCAGGGGCATGGCCTGGCCCCGCTGCTGCACTCCCCGAGGGCGGCCCAGTGCACCGAGGGGGCCAGTGGCTGGCGCTCAACCTGTGGCCAGTGCCCGGGACTCGTGGCAGGATTCACAGGGTGGAGGTGGTGGAACCAGGCTGTCTCAGCTGCACGGCTGTCATCTTTGTAACCACATGGAGGAAGACAGCCAGGCCCAGGCGGCCCACCCTGCGCCCACACAAAGGCCAGCACAGCCCCTTCCCTGAGCCTCAAGCACTGCCCCCGCCCTCCGCTCCCTGTACTTCCGGCCACCAGCTAGTCGCTCTGGGGACCCTGGCTGTGCCGCCTTCCACTCCCCATGGTCACTACGAGATCACTCCCCGCCCTGCCCACCCGGTTCTCCCCAACACCCTGAAGGCTGCAGGTTGTCCATAGCCCACCCGCTCCGCTGTCATCGAGGGCTGGGAGGCCCCTGCCCGCCACTCACAGACTCGGACCCCAGAGATCCCAGCCCTGGCCTGTAACACCTGCCTGCAGACCGGGCAGGGACAGCTGCTGAGGGCGTGGGTGCCGGAGTCCCTGCCCTGCCCTGCCCTTTCCAGACGAGGAACCGCGCGGCTCACGGTGGGGTGGGGCCTGCAAGCCCTGGGCGCCGCCACTGAGCCCGCGACAGGGGGCAGGGACAGGTCATGGGGAAAGAACCCTGGCCAGGGGAGCTGCATGCTGGGCCCGGTTCTCACGCAGCAGCCAGCAGGGCAGGAGCGGACCAGAGCTGGCCAGCAGGAGACCTCGGGGGAACGGCCCCTTCGCCCGGGCGCCGCACGCTCTGCACGCCCGAGGCTCCTGAGGGCCGGGAGGTCCCAGGCTCCACCTGGGCTCTGGGCCGTGTGCCCCGACAGGCCCTGTCCCCAGGCCCCTGCAGCGGCCACGCCTCAAACTCTGCCTCAGGCGGAAGGGGGCCAGTGTCACACGTGCCCCTAACTCGCCTGCCTCAGACCATGGGATTTAGGTTGTCACCGAGATGCGCTTCACAGCCCGGCTCTCTCCTCGGAGCCACTGCACGGCGGGTTCTGTGCCGCGGACCCTGGAACCTCCAGGGCTGGGCGCTGTCACACCCCGCACGGGAGACCCCCAGTGTCTCCCGGGACTGCAGGCAGGCAGGGACTTTGTCACTGTCACCACCAGGAGCTCAAAAGCTGAGAACCAAGAATAAACATTGTCGCGGCATTCAGGAAGCAACAGCAGCCAGTGGTTCGCGCTGCCCAGCCCTGCAGCAGAGCTGGGGAGGCCAGAGCCCGGGGTCCTCCTTAGGACTCCACACTGGCCAGGTGAGCAAAGTGTCCCCAACACTGGCTTTCATTCTCACAGCACCTGCACCTGAGCCCCACGCTGCAGCCCCGCACTGCCTCCTGCTCTTCCCGCCGGAACCTTGGGCGAGAAGGAAGGCCAAGGCTGCAGGACGAGGGCTGCAGAGTCCAGACCGGTCCTTCGCCAATCTGAAGAACCGCAGGGCCCGATAAGAACAGGGCCTGGTGTGGTGCCCCTGTCAGCAGCTCCGTGCCGGGGGCTTCAGGCTCCACGATGGCATGAAGCCAAGGGGACTTGACGGAGCTGCAGCCTCCGAACCTCCAGGGCCCTAATGGAAGGGCTTGGCCCCTCTGCCAGGGGGCCACAAGGGGGGCCACAGCCTCTTCAGGCAGAGGATGCTTTCCCTGGTCCTGTAGGCCCCGGGCCCCAGGCTAAGTGTTGCTGAAGGGCTGACCCAGCCACTGTGGCCAGGGCAGTGGTTTGAGAAGGAGATGCGGGCACGGGAGTAATGGGGACAGGAGGCAGACTGGGGCCCCGTGGGCCGCTGCTGCAGGACCAGGCTTTGCGGTCTGAGATGGGAAGCCATGGCCGGGGGAGCTCCAGTGGAGCTAAGTGCTGGTTCAGATGGAGGAAGAGGAACGTGATCGGCCCATTTGCTTTCATCAGTTAGAAAAGCAGACAACACGTGGAGCAGCAACTTCCAGACACGGGCAGCAGAGCGCACAGGAACCACGTCGGGTGAGTCCTGCGAATGCCGGCTCGCGGGCCGGAGGGGAAGCCCACAGCGGGTGGGTTCAGGGGGACCAATGCGGACAAAGTTCTCAGGACAGAGTAGCCCAAAACAGAGCTACCCAGTGAGCGAGCTCCAAACACCTGCGGTCTCTGGGTAAGTAACGATCAGCACTTCTGTGCAGGAAAGCGACCCGGGACTGGAGAAGGGCCCACCGGAAGGCAGAAGGCTGAGCGATTATCGGAGCTTTCCTGGGCCCCGGCAAGTGCTGGCCAGCGACAGGAGACCGCTCTGGACACCCCGCCTAGCAAAGCGAGCCCAGGGGGATCTCAGGGATCCCGAGTAACCGGCTGGCAAAGGGAAATCGAACACATTGAAGAATACAACAGAATCCAGCTCCGGACAACGTGCAGTGTCCGCGACAATGAAGTCAGCCTGGAATTTCATACCCAGTGAAGGTGTTCTTCATAGGCGGAAGTACCCTTTCAGACAAGCAGAGACAAGTGTCCCGCTGGCAGAAAAATGTGGACCTACACCAAGAGATGGAGACTGCAGGAACTAATCCGTGACAAACACTCAACCTGTCATCTCTCAAGAAATCGATTTAAAGCAAAAACTCGTACATAGGTGAAAAGTGTGCTAGCACAAAGAGGGGGAGGACACGGACGCAGAGCCTGGCCGGGGGGGAGGACACGGACGCAGAGCCTGGCCGGGGGGGAGGACACGGACGCAGAGCCTGGCCGGGGGGGAGGACACGGACGCAGAGCCTGCCCGGGGGGGAGGACACGGACGCAGAGCCTGGCCGGGGGGGAGGACACGGACGCAGAGCCTGGCCGGGGGGGAGGACACGGACGCAGAGCCTGGCAGGGGGGGAGGACACGGACGCAGAGCCTGGCCGGGGGGGAGGACACGGACGCAGAGCCTGGCCGGGGGGGAGGACACGGACGCAGAGCCTGGCCGGGGGGGAGGACACGGACGCAGAGCCTGGCCGAGGGGGAGGACACGGACGCAGAGCCTGGCCGGGGGGGAGGACGCCACGATTCCGGCCTGCACGAGGCTAACGAAGCTCCCGTGCTGCCCTTTGCCCAGATGGGGAGCACTCTAAGGACTGGACGGGAGGACCGAGTTACGGACTTGCGGCAGCCACGCTCAGGTCGTTGAAACTGTGTTGGTTCCTCGTGGCAGACGTGGGCTAAGTGTATTTTGGAGTTGTTCCCGCAGATGACCAGTAGCCTGAACAAGCTCACTGGGACATTTGCATGCAAAGAAGGCACGGGGAATTGAACCTCGGAGAATTCCGTTTAGGGGTTGGGAGAAGACGGGGGGATGAGTGGACTGAAGAGCAGGTATCAGTGACAGCAATGCAGGGCGGGGCGTGCGCAAGGAAGAGGGATGACCTGGCCCTGAAAGCTGACCATGGGAACCGCGGCTGTCCAAGGCTGGCGGGGAGGGGAGGCGAGAGGACAGGGCGCTAATGGGCACTCTTGAGAATATTCTAGAACCTCAATCCCACCTGGTGACGGGCGGCTCGGGAATGACACCTCCTGAAAGCTGTTTTGTGGAAACTGAACCAGGGGATTTGGCACGTGCAAGGTAGGGCAGAGGTGGTGGCAGGCATAGACACACGGATCGCCAGATAGAGGCAGAGAAATAAAATGTTTTTGTTCCCTGTCAGGTGTGATCCAGTAGAGAGGCAGTGTTTGATGACACGAGAGAAAGCAGAGGGTGCCTGCAGCGAGGTCCCCAAAGCCGCCAGGGGCGACGGCCCCTAGAGTGGCAGTGGAGTGGAGGGGGCGAGCCTGGAATCAGACCTACGAAGGGCAGAGCACGTGAGTACCTGTGCAGAAGGAAGCCTGGAGCTTGCAGCAGCTCAGATCCACGACCTGGGGGGCACAGTGAGCAGCCAGGCGAGGGAAGGAGATGAAATGGAAACACAGAGTGCAGGGGGGGCCGTCAGTGAGCAGCAGCTCAGGTGTTCCCCACAGCCGGTGGCTGGTCACACACACAGGGGACTCCCGGAGAACAAACAGCACCTGGGACGCGGCTTATATTGCTGAACACCAATATGCCACTTTATTATTTGGACATTTTTTCCCATTTGACACATACCTGTTGATGTTTACACAATGAGGAAAATCAACCAACATTGGGAGCAACTGACCAAATCAGTTGCTAATTCTGTACCCTCTTAACACATCAATTCTTACTCAGTGGGGATATCTTTAATTCATTTCAGTCTCACGGCTATTCTTAAAATCGGTGTCGAGATTGTCACATCTTTAAATACAGATAGAACTGCCAGAAGTACATAATTTTTATATATATATACATATATATATATACACACATACAGAAAAATACAAGACTGTTTTTCCACAATATTTAATTTATACACTACTGCAACTATATGCAACTCCTGAAGACAGGTCAAGGGGTACAAGTAATGTTTAGAGCAAGTGAGCAGTTTGGTCCAATATTATCTGAATGTCATGGTTTCTCGCTCCCTCCCTTTTACGTGACACACACTATGACACACAACACATGCACAGTCATTCACCTGGGAACACATGGTTAAGACACCACTCAGACTGACATCTGTACACCCAGAGGGTCAACCACACACAACTAATAAGGCTATGATACAGCTATGCAGCATAAATGGTCAACACTGCTGATCCTAAAGTGAGCACCATATATACATTGGAGTATAAAAAAACCATTGAGAACCAAACACATACGGGTTAGTTAAAAGGTGCCATCCCGAGGCTGTCCGTAATCACAGGAAAAACTATTTACATTGCTTGGAAAACAGCTGCAACCAAGAGTTTATTGCCAAGGCCCTCTGTCCACCTCTCCCCGTGGTTTACGTGTAATACAGGTGGCACGCTCACCCTCCGTGTGGACCCACGTCTGATTCTGGCCCTTTTTAAGATCCCTGCTCAAGAATTTCAAGCAAGTATGTTCTATGGCTTCACCCACACATCCATTCTCATGGCATTCGATTATAAATGTCACAATGAACTAGAGCTGTAGCTTAAAACATTGTCTAGCCTAGGACTAGAAACGAAAATAGTGAAGTATCTATGGTTTTACTTATTCAGTAAGTACACCGTGAAACTGCGAGTTCTGAGTAAAATGTAACAATCCTAAAGCAGCACAGGCACACGTACTGGAGAAGCCGTGAGCCGCCTCACGCAGGGCTTTGGTGCTCTGCCCACAGCCAATTACGTGACCCAGAGCTGCGCGTGGGGCGAAGGGGCTGGGACCCGGCCACGTCCTGTCCCTGTGCCCTGAAGCACTGCTTTGAAGACCCCCAGCACACAGCACGGAAGAGGAGCACGCAGCCTGTCAAGGCTAGCAGTCCGGAGATACCGGGTCCTACAAGGTAAAATGCCACAGGAGCTGACGACCTGGTCAGAAGTAGTCTTTGTACAGAACAGGTTAAAGCAGGCGTTCTTTGATTACTGTTTTGGCAGGAAGGCAAAGGGAAAAAGACTTCTAGGGGGGAAAAAAAGGGGTTACAAAACAGGCTTTGTGCATTTGTGTGTGCTGTATGTGTGAATTTTACCCTTTTCTGTGTGTTTTCTGAGGAGTCAATTTTCACAGCTAGCTGAGCCAGAGGATGCACTAGAATGGAAAAGCGAGAGACGGTCTAATTACCAGACTCCTCAAGGGCAAGTCCTCCCGAGCTTCGTCTGTTCCATTCTACTCCACGGAGTCGTGACGTTGCCAGCCTGTGCGGGCACCTCTGCTTCCGTCCCGGGCCCTGTCGTCTGCCGCCCAGGAAGGCACTGACATACGGCAGTGCTTCGTCCTGTTAGACAGACAGACAGACAGACAGACACACACACACACACACACACACTGAGCAGAGTTCACTTCACACATCACACAGATTGTCTGCTTGTCCTGTAGCATGACAGGGGCAGCTGCCTTCTCGATTTGTATCTCACCTTTTACAAAGAGACAGTCCTCTTCAGTGCCATCTGAAGAGATGCGACTGTTGTTCACACTGTAGCTTAAGACAAACAGGCGTGGGACATTCTCCGTGCAGGCGCTCGCGGCCTGTGCTGCTCCGGCCCGGCCCGGCCCGCGCCCCACGGCGTTATTGCTTTGGGAGTGCGCCTCAGAGCACAGGTTTCTGTCTCACAGAAGGTCGGGACAGGCATTTAGATTTTTCACAAGGAAACAAAAGCATTTTTTTTTGCTCTCTAGGTTAAGTGCAGAACATCAAATTTCTAAGTGCTCCATGGATACTACGTTCCAAATATACATTTTAATTTAATCCCGATCGTCCACATTAAAATTATGAATGTAAAAATTACACAACAGACGTGTTGGCTGCAAAAGAAAGGCAGTGTCTGGCAGCATGCACAAAGACCATGCATTGTCGCGTCGGCGTCGGCGGGCGGGCCGAGGGAAAGGTAATAAATAATGCTCCTGACGCCCACTCCGAGCAGTACCGCCGGGAAGTGGAGACGGGTGCAGGGAGCCGGGGCCGGGCCCCAGGGCGCTCAGATGACGTGGCAGCAGCTGGCCTGGCTGGAGGCACACAGCAGCCCCTCCTTAGGGTTCCGCTGGATGTTCACAGAGATGGTCTTTTCGCACAGAGGTAGCTGGAGCACGTTGTTTTTCAGGTTCTTGCTCTTTATCCGTTCCAACTCGGTGGTGGTGTCTGCCATGTGGTCGGAGAAAAACTTGATGCCGCCCACGGCCGGGGCCGGCCCCGCGTGGCCCGTGGAGCTGATGCACATCTTCCACGAGGACTTCTCCTGCACCTTCACGCTGGAGAAGGACAGGCCGTGCTGCGGGTCGATGAGGTACCTGGCGCTCCCGTGCAGCTGCGAGCCCAGGCACAGGCTCATGAGTTTGAGGCTCTCCACCAGCTCCCCCGCGCTGCGCGAGGCCAGCTGCATGGAGTTGCCCGGGCCGGCGCAGCGGCGCGTGGTGCCCGAGCTGTTGGTAGGGTTGCCGCCCGAGCCGCCGGCGGGGCTGCCCCCACCGGCATTGTTCTCGCTGGGGCTGGCCTTGTCCGCGCCCCCGCTGCCGTTGCTCGGCTTGCTCTGGCCCCCGCCGTCACCCTCGCTGCCCGGGGGCCCCTCGCTGCTGTCGCGGCGGTGCCAGGAGTAGGTGAAGCCGCTATCTTTATCGAGCCGCCGCCGGCTTTCGGAGTCGTCGTCGCTGGTCTCGGAACTGCTGCAGCTGGAGCCGCGGCCCTGGCTTTTCCGCCGGTGATAGCGTTTGTGAACCGTCCCGGGGGACGCGATGTTCATCTTCAACCTGCTCAGCTTGGGGGGCAGGTTCTCATCCATGTCGAACTCGTCGTCCGACTCCCCCTCCTCAAAGATCTGGTTGAGCACAGGAGCGCTCTTCCGAGACGTCAGGCGGTTGGTGACGGACGGCTTCCGGCGCAAAACCACCTGCGTGGAGAGGGACATGGGCTTCTTGTCCTCCTCGTCTTCCTCTTCATCTTCCTCCACTCGGAACAGACACTTGCGCCCCCCGGCCGTGGGTTTCAGGCTGGCAGGTGGCACGGCAGACAGTGTCGGGCCGGCCAGCTCGGGGAGGTCGTCTTTCTTAGCCGAGTCACACAGGCCCCCTTTGCTCCTGTGGCCATTGAGGACGCTGTCGGCAGCCCGGGCGGGAGACTGAGGGACAGTCGCGTGGGACAAGGGAGTGGCTGTGAGGTCGTCCTCGAGGTCCTGGGGCACGTCGATTTTGGTGGGCCACGACTGCCTGTGTAACAGATGGGAGAAAGAAACAGCCACCGGTCACACGCAGGTGTCAGCAAGGGCCACGGAGACGACCCCCACAGACTTCACAAGGACAGGAAGCAGCAGCCTTGCGCACCCGCTGCCCGACCTGTACACGTCAGCAAGGAGCCCAGAGGAGCGACGGGCTCCTGAGACACGGCCAGACGACCCCTGCGTCAGTGTCGGAAGAGAGGGGAGGGGGCGCGCTCTTCAAGGCGAAAACTGAGCACGAGGTCAGCGCCATGGAAGCACAAGCAGAAGCTGGGCAGCACGGGTTTGCTCCTGGGAGTCTCAGGTCACAGCCTCCGAAGGGACACTGGCTGACAACACTCACCTGACATCTCCAGTGCGCCTCATTTACCTGATGGTGTAAAAGCTCAGTGTTCATAAAGATACAGGGGAACAGCTTAAAGAATTTAAATATGAGAATACTGGAGAGAAAAGGCAACGTATAACCGGCATCTACACGTCTCTGCTTCTCTAATGAGAAAACTCAACTACTAAGTTAAATGTACAGAAGTACACTTTCCAGCGGCCCGTCCAGAATCCTGCAGCCTGCTCTGAGCGCACCACCCCAGGGGACAGCACCGGCCAGCGGCTCCTCTGATGCCAGGACACGAACAACGGCCCCTTCCCCACGGTGGCGTTCTCATTTCCCACCAACTGTTATCCAAACTGAATCTATAGCTTTAAAAAGCTTCCAGGAATAGACACCAGACGTCTTCTCCAACCGGGAGCCTTCTCCCACCTCTCGGGGTGGAGCGAGCCTGCCCGCCCGCGTATGAAAGGTGGTTTTGCATCAGAAGTCGTGTGTCCTCCGCCCACAACAGCGAGCTCACGGCCCTGGAGGGCAACACGCAGCAGTACTGTCCTCAACGTGAGCAGCTACTCAGCCCCTCAGCAGGAGGCGAGCAGGCACCGGCAGCCCGGTGGCCCCTCACAGCAATGTAGGCAAGGGAGCTCCAGGTCTTCTCCTCTCCAGCCCAAGAATCCACTCCTGAGACGAGGCTGGCGAGCGCCGAGGGTCGTGGTCACGCCGTCAGCCAGGCAGGCAGCTCAGACTCACTGAGCACCCCTCTGCTCACCCTCACGGCCACCACACAGCCTGGTGAAGACGAGCAGCACTGCTGACAACTGCAAGTGCACGTCACAGGGCCCAGCAGCGGCCAGCCGTCACGACGAAGCGTGAGCCCAGGAAGCAGGTGCTTGTGTTTAGTTCTCTTTGTGTCTAGATTTCTTCATCTGGAAAGAGGCTACGTAGCCTGCCAGACTACTGGCCGCAGGCCGGGTACAGGACTGCCCGCCTCTCAGGACGGGGCTCCGTCTGCACACACTGACCATGACCGTGGTGGTGCAGTGTTCCTCCCGGGGACAGCCCCCGTGCAGGCACTTCACCGTCGCCTATCCTCCCGCCCTGCCCCGTGAGGCACAGAGGAAGCAGCTGCACCACAGCCACTCCATCAGCCCCGCTCACCTGACTGCCCCATCGCTGAACGCCATGACGCATGACGCAGGGAAAAGATGGCCTTGCTCCCGCAGTGAATACTAAAGAAAGCTGCCTAGGACCACACTGGAAGGGTGCGGCGCAGATGACCGGCCTGACGTCGCTTCTGGCCAGGCCCACAGACGCAGCCCTGCCGTCTGAGCCGAAACGAGCCAGCACAGCCTCCCCAGCGAGGCCAGCAGAGCTTTTCAGAAACATTCACTAGACCAGCGAGGACTTTTACTCACCTGAACTGTGCCTTGATGTTGCTAGGGCTGGCCGACCGCGTCTGTATTTCTTTCTCTTGCTTTTCTCGCAGGATCCTTTCGGCAAGCAGGAAGTAAGTGGCTGTGATGTGGTTGTACCTGTTGGTTTCCAGGGCTCTGAAGCACACAAGAGGAGACCGCGCCTAAGCCACACGGGTAGGTTTGCTTTTCACATGAAGCGTGGCACGGAAGACCCATGCCTGGGAATCTTTAAAAGCAGGCCAACACACAACCCAGAAAAACAAAACAAAACAACCCAACTAGCAGTTATCTGGGTCGCTCTGGAGATTCAAAAAAACACAGGACTGCATCAACATGTTCACTTTAGTGAGAAAGTCCAAGATGCTGACAGTATCTGAGCTGGATGTCAGGGCGGATGCTTAGGCAAAGGGAACAAAGCTCCCAAGGGCGCACACGTCATCCTAGACTGAGTGTGAACTGACTGCTCCGTGTGCTTCAGAAGGAGCACACAGCCCAGATGAGGCCTGCGGTACACGAACTGACCCGGAACACCAGACCAGGGAACTGAGGGGTTCTGTATCCCCACCTCCGCTGCCGGGATGAGGGGAGTACTCGTGTGGCCGAGTACATCACCATTAAACTCTTCTCTGGATAAAGTCAATATATTCATTCATGCATCTAAAAAGTAATGGAGGGGGGCACTTAGCCTAATGGTTAAAAGGCCAATTAAGATATCTTTGTCCCATACTGGAATACCTGGGTTCAATTCCCAGCTCTGGCTCTTAACTCCAGCTTCCTGCTAATGCAGACCTTGGGAGCAAGCAGGTGATGGCTCGTTTCCACACAGGAAACGGGGACCTTGGCCACTGTAGGCATTCTGGGAATGAACCGGTGGATGGGAGCTCTCTTTTTATATCAAACTTTTTTTTTTAATTTATTTGACAGAGTTAAACAGTGAGAGACAGAGACAAAGAGAAAGGTCTTCCTTCTGTTGGTTCACTCCCCAAATGGCCACTAGGGCTGGCGTTGCGCCGATCTGAAGCCAGGAGTCAGGTGCTTCCCCTGGTCTCCCATGCGGGTGCAGGGGCCTAAGCACTTGGGCCATCCTCCACTGCCTTCCCTGGCCACAGCAGAGAGCTGGACTGGAAGAGGAGCAACTGGGACTAGAACCCAGTGCCCTCATGGGATGCCGGCACCACAGGGGAGGATGAACCAAGTAAGCCACAGCACAGGCCCCAATCAAACATTTTTTAAAAATAAAAAGTACTGGCTGGTATTGTGGCATAGCGGGTAAAGTGGCTGCCTGATACAGCAACATCCCATATGGATGCAAGTTCGAGTCCTGGCTGCTCCACTTCTGATCCAGCTCCTTGCTAGTGTTCCTGAGAAAGCAGCAGAAGATGGCCCAAGTGCTCCACGTGGGAGACCCGGAAAAAGCTCCTGGGTTCAGACCAGCCCAGCTCTGGCCCACTGCCACCATCTAGGGAATGAACCAGCAGATGGAAGATCTGTCTCTTTCTCTCTCTGTAAACTCAGACTTTCAAATAAGTCTTTACTAAAGAAAAATTAAAGAACAACATCCTTGGAACACCTAGTGTTGCCAGGGCACTGCACGGGCCAGAGGGTGGGGACATAAAGCCAGCAAGCCCCGTGTCACAGGACACAGCAGCAGAGGGCTTTAGGAGCTTCCACACGGCCGAGGATGCGTAACTACTGGCCTCAGAAAGCCTCTGTAGTCATCAGGAAAGAATCGACAGCAGAAATCCCACCTTAGAAAATGCACAGTGGGGCCACAGCTAACGGGGATCAGCAAGGGCAGGTCAAGGCCTGAGCGAGCCTCCCTCAGCCTAGCCCGAAGCTGCTCCCTTTGTGCAGGGGGCATGCTCGGAGACCAGGACGTGTGTTCACTTTCAGGAGTCACCATCTGCGCGGCAAGCAGGAAGAGACACCAGCTGAGGCAGCCGCACATTTGCTTCTCCAGTGCCCACTACACTCGGAAAGCAGCTCTCAAACTGTACTCCCCTTGGAATTAGAATTCGGTTTACATGAAACAGCTCTATAAGACACCATTACCTGCATTTAAGCTAAGAAAATCAAGCCCATTTAGCGAGATACAAATTGCACTGTACCCACTCAAAAATGGAAAACCATTTCCTACACATTGCTAAAGGAAGTGCGGCAGAAACAGTAGGGGTGGGTCCACCTGTGGCGACTCATGAGCACCTGGAAACTGGAAGCAACGTGACGACCTGGGCTCACCTGCGTACATCTCTCCTTTCCATACACACAGACCCCCCCTCCTTTTTTTTTTTATTTTTTGACAGGCAGAGTGGACAGTGAGAGAGAGAGAGACAGAGAGAAAGGTCTTCCTTTTTCCGTTGGTTTACCCCCCAATGGCCGCTGCGGCCAGCGCACCACACTGATCCGAAGCCAGGAACCAGGTGCTTCTCCTGGTCTCCCATGGGGTGCAGGACCCAAGGACTTGGGCCATCCTCCACTGCACTCCAGGGCCATAGCAGAGAGCTATCCTGGAAGAGGAGCAACCGGGACAGAATCCGGCAACCCAATTGGGACTAGAACCCAGTGTGCCAGCGCCGCAGGCGGAGGATTAACCTATTGAGCTATGGCGGTGCCGGCCCACAGACCCCTTTTACACACACATCCACCACCCTCCCCAGAGAACACAGCCTCCCACTGGCTGCAGATGAGGGGCTGTGGGCTCAGCCTGCAGCCAGCACGTACTTCACGCCGGGGATCTGGGTCAGATCCCACAGCCAGGCCAGAGCAGCTCCACCAACGGGATCTACTTCTGTTGACCTTCCAGAATATACCCACTTTCCATTATGCCGCTGTACTCAAAAGCTGTTTGCTGTGCTGAATGAAACAGTTAACTTCTTATAGTCGGAACCTGTGCATGAGTCACTGTCATTAGAAGGAAGTCACTGCATCTTCGTATTATCCTTTATTCTAAATTCATTAGAGATTAGTAAAAACTGGCTTTGGTTTTTAAAGGATTTAATTAACAGGTTTCTGCAGCAAGGACCCAGAGGCAGCAGAGAATAAATTTCTAGGCTCTGTAGGGTATGTGGTCACTCTGCTGCCACTGGCAATATAGACCTTTACCAACAGAACCGTGTACCTGGGCTCACTGAGCCTGCCGTGCCGCCGTCTTCTCCCTACGCACTCTTGTGGGGACCACAGCAGACACAGAAATGAGGAGGGTGCTGCCACAGATGAGGAGTGCGCTGGGATACAACCCACTCCTCCAGGAAGAGAGGAAGGCCACAGCGCTCATGGACACCACTTAAAACTCTATGTACTGGGGCCGGCGCTGAGGCCTGAAGCGTTGGCATCCCATATGGGCACCCGTTCTAGTCCCGGCTGCTCCTCTTCCTATCCAGCTCTCTGCTATGGCCTGGGATAGCAGTGGAGAATGGCCCAAATCCTTGGACCTTGCACCCACATGGGAGACCCGGAAGAAGATCCTGGCTCCTGGCTTCGGATCAGCACAGCTCTGGCCGTTGCGGCCATCTGGGGAGTAAGCCAGAGAATGGAAGACCTGTCTCTCTCTCTATCTCTACCTCTCTCTGTAACTCAAATAAATAAAATAAATCAAAAACAAAAACAAAAAAGCTATGCGCCAGGCACTGGGTCAAGAATGCTGGAATTCAGTGGCCTAGCTCCTGCCACTGGGCACCCGAGCCGCACACACGCCGCACACAGGCCCGGCCCCGGGAAGCACGGACTTACTCCACGATGGCGTCGCGGTCTGCGATGTCCCCGAGCACCATGCGCTGGATGATGCTGTTGTGCTCCTCTTCCGAGAGGTTTTTGTACGACACGAGGGGGATGTTGTACTTTGTGGCTGGTGAAGGGTCCACTCCTTGAAGCCAAGGATGGTTTTCAATCTCTTCTAAAGAGGCCCTTCTCTTGGGGTCTCTCTGCAGCATCCGCGTGATCAGGCTGCCAAGGAAGGAAAGGAAGTCCACTGTTGAAGCAAACTGCTGGCTAAGATGAGTAATGGTGCATTATTTTACCTAGGTTCCCTAGTATGGCGGGGAGGGAGTGGAGGGGTATTTGGAAATAATGGCAGTTTAGTGTACAACCTTCAGATGCACTGCTAGGCCAAACCCCAGCACAACTCCCCATCATCCAGCGCTAACTCAACATACGAACATGTGCTCTTGACTAACTGCTGGTCTAGGGGTGTGCAAGAGCCAGGTGCAACAGTCATCGGTGACACCGAAGAGGGTGCACTAACCAGCTCCTGCTTCAAAGAGGAGGACCCTCTCGAGAGACAGCTGTCGTGTCCTGTAACAGACGGAGAAATGGATGTGCAGAGGGCACTGTGTTGACAGAAAATACAGAACTCAAAGTGGAGTGAGAGCTGGGCTGTGAGGAGGCAGACAGCGACACTGGCCGGGGCTGATGCCCTGGGTGCGCGTGCAACTCCACGTGACTCACAGAGTCCACGGACTGCCCCACCGGGCAGCCTCAGTGAAAGCAGGAAAAATCTGCTCAGCAAAATGCGCCTGCCTCCATGGGGAGGGAGAATTCCATCTGAAAACAAGGAACTACAGCTGGCCCTCACACCAATCCACAGTCCAAGTGAACAACACCTGTGTGGTACAGAGCGAAACCAGTTTCATCTGGAAATGTGCTTCGGCAAATAAGATATAATGACAGACAGACAAAGTAAACGTACAAATCCTTCTTGAAGGAATGCAGTGTAAATCCAGGCCTCAAAGGATTCCTCAATAATATTACCACGAGTAAGGCAGGCAAAAAGACACTATGAACAAGACCTAAGAAACACAGCAAAATCAGCGCGCACATCCTCCCAACACTGGACCTTCAGAAACAGGTATCACCGTGATAAATGTGCTTCAGACGTGGAAAAGCGGCTTCAGCACATGATCACGGCACAACAGACCTACACACTATCACAACACGACGTAAACGGTGCTTCTAAAGTGAAAAATAACCACCATAACTGGAAAACCAAAGGGCAAATTTCAAAAGTCAGACATACAGAGAATTAACGAATCTGAAGAAAAAGTAACACACACTATGGCGTGAGAAAATATGAGAGAAGTCAAGACAAGGAAGACAGGGTGAAAACATCAAACACACACCTCATCAGCTCGCAGCAGGAAATGAGAAAAACATGTGAAAATAAATGGCTAAGAATTTCCCAAATTTGTCAAAGAACAGAACTCTGAAGCAGGAAGCTCTAATACATCCTAAGTGCAACGAACAAAAGACCTCAAAGCAGCCGAGAGGGAAGACAGAACACCTACGTAGGGCTAGCGTGACACTGCGCAATGACACGGCAGAACACAGGAGACCAGCACCGCCCTGGGGAGAATACTGCTCACCGGGGAGTCTACCCTCAATAAAGCGCCCTTTCAACAGTGTGCACAGCCTAAAACATTGTCGAATACAAACTGAGAAAGTTTATCACCAACAGATGCTCATCAAAAGAAATTTTAAGGGATACAATTTTGTGTTCCCAATTGGAAAGGTGAACAAAGTGCTCGTCAAACACCTGGGTGATTACAAATAGTTAATATTGGCCGGCTCTTCCGGGACGGTGCTTAGAGGCAGCCACAATGGTCCAGCGTTTGACGTACCGCCGGAGGCTCTCCTACAATACAGCCTCCGACAAAACCAGACTGTCCCGAACTCCTGGTAACAGAATTGTTTACCTTTATACTAAGAAGGCTGGGAAGGCACCAAAATCTGCATGTGGTGTGTGCCCAGGCAGACTTCGTGGGGTTCGTGCTGTGAGACCTAAAGTCCTGATGAGATTGTCTAAAACCAAAAAACACGTCAGCAGGGCTTATGGTGGTTCCATGTGTGCTAAATGTGTCCATGACAGGATCAAGCATGCTTTCCTTATCGAGGAGCAGAAAATTGTTGTGAAAGTGTTGAAGGCACAAGCACAGAGTCAGAAAGCTAAATAAAAACATGAAACTTTCAAGTAATTAAAAATCAAAAAAAAAAAAAATTGGCCGGCGCCGCGGCTCACTAGGCTAATCCTCCACCTGCAGCACCAGCACCCCGGGTTCTAGTACCAGTCGGGGCACCGGATTCTGTCCCGGTTGTTCCTCTTCCAGTCCAGTTCTCTGCTGTGACCCGGGAGTGCAGTGGAGGATGGCCCAAGTGCTTGGGCCCTGCACCTGCATGCGAGACCAGGAGAAGCACCTGGCTCCTGGCTTCGGATCAGCGCAGTGTGCCGGCCGCAGCGGCCACTGGGGGGTGAACCAATAGAAAAGGAAGACCTTTCTCTCTGTCTCTCTTTCTCACTGTCCACTCTGCCTGTCAATAAATAAATAAATAAATAAACCAAAACAGTTAATATTAATTAATAATTAAATGTACATAAATAGAAGATTAAGAAGGGAAAACTATATAGCACACAAATGAAATGAAAAAACAAAAAGAATGTGAATAATTTTGGACAGCAAAATGAGTAAACTTTATCTTAAGGATCTGTAAAGAATTCTAACCCCAACAACTAGAAAAATATACATTCCTGTCCAAGATAAAAATACTATAAAAACCTCACCCTTGGCCATGAGCCTCAACAATGTGAAACAAACCAACCTGGTACCAGGCAGACTATCTTCTTGGACTACACTACAATTAAGTTGTTACAAAAAATCTAAACAGAAAAACACCATACCTATGGAAATTTAAAACACCTGTAAACAACTCATACATCAAATAAATCAGTGGAAACTAGAAAATACTTAGAACTGAAAAATAACAAAAGGGATATACATTAAAACTGCTAATAGGGATACAGCTAATATGGTACTACACAGCCTTAAATATTACAACAGAAAAGATAGTCTTGGGAGCTGAGTACCCAACACAAAACCCATGTAAGCAGACAGAAGGAATCCTGAGCACTACAAACAAAACCAGTGACAAACACAAGAAACTGTAACAGAAGCAAAAGCTAGCTCTTTGAAAGTGATTAATAAAATCAACAAACCTCCCAAAAACCCATTCAAGACTGATTAAATTACCAGTTCCGGAATGGAGAAGGGCAATGTCCTCACAGATCTAACAGACTGAAGGAGAATATAAATACTTAAGGCCAACAAATCTGAAGAATTAGAGATCAAATGAACCGGTTTCTCAGAAAACACAGCTTAGCAAGACTGACACAGAAAAAAACAAAACTTAATGATCCTATACTTAATCCCTCCGCCAGGGACTCAAAGAGACGTCCTCTAAGAAGATAACTGTTTCGTTTCCTAAGCTGGGTAACGGGTAGAAAGGTGTTTGTTTTATTATGTGTAAACTTTTTGAATGATATAGGTCAATATAAAAATAAGTTAAATCTGCTTTAGTTTTTTAGGTATGGCTGTGGAGACCTCACTTGAATTACAAACATATAACATACACACGAAGTACACCCACAGACAGTGCTCTGTTTGAGGGAAGAAGACAACAGTAAGAACTTTAAAAACCACCACCATCATCAAGATCACAGACTCTGTCCTTTATGCTAAGGACTGAAATAAGAGCTTTAAACAAATATTAATTTCTTTAATTTTCACAGTAAGCCTGTAAAATCGATTCTATCCCTTTCACATCATTCGTAAGTGGAGAAGCCAATATGTGAATGCAGAGTTTAAGTTATTAATCATACACCAAAAATGGGGCTCCATTCAGAGAAAAATTCCTCTGGTTATCAGATTTCCTTCCTAGCAGCTGAGAGGAGAAACTCCAACCTTTGTTACGATAGCAGTGGTTCTACTCTTAGCTGAGCTCATTTAAAGCTACCACTCACACTATCAAAGAAACACCAAGCTTCCAATAGACTTAATCCATCACCGTATGTCTCCATTCACTCATCAGCGTACTTGAGTGTACTTTTCATAGCTATTTCCCACAATCAGATAAAGCAAACGGAACTCTAGAGCCACTGCGGGGAGGAACATGGGAATACAACTCTGAGACACGCTTGTAAATCCTAAATGACAGACTGATGATCTACCCAGCAAAGACAATGCCTGAGCCCTTGTCTAGAACTTAAAGTCCTTCCAGGTCCTCCCTTCTGCAGAGGCAGACAAAGGCGGCTCCCACAGCACTATCTTCACTTGCAGGGCAGGAACCGCCTCTCCTGGAGAAACTGTGCACTCTCCTCTAATACTCAATTTCAAATCACATTCTGGGCTAATTCCTCCCACCCCAGATAGTATGAACAGTGGAAATGCTATATACAAAAAAAAAAAAAAAAAAGTGAACTCAGATGCTTGGATGCTGACATCACCTCAGACTCTCTGGATGTGCTAATGGAATTACTGAAGATTTCTGGCTTTCCTATGCGTTCTGAGGATTGCTCAGTGTTTACTTACTCTTTACACTCTTTAGACACATGGGATGGTACTGTGTATTTGCAATCCATGATCATTGTCAATGTTTCACTGTCATTGGCCTCTTGAAAGGGCGGTTGCCCACACACCAGCATGAACAGGATCACTCCGAGACTCCATATATCTGTAATCAAAGACATACTTTTTAATATTGGCCTAGTCAGAAAACCAAGGCTTTAAGAAGAATACGAGCAGCCTAACAATATTACTTTATTTTGAGCAGTCAAAAGCATTTATATCTTTCAGTAAAAACATCCCAGAAAGAAAACTTCAGCCCCAACCGGACAGGGAGGGTATAGCTGTCTTGTTCAATTTTTATATTCATTCATGATCCAAGCAATGTATTGCCAGTACAAAATGAATGACCAGTAAATATTCAATGAAGAGATAAATTAATTCCTTTGTTAATGTCAAGAACATCAACTGGAAAGCACCTATAGAGGTTCCAAAGACAGCACACATGCTACTGTTTTTCCCATTACAACACAGACCAGAAATAAAGCTACAATGTTAATACTCTGAAATCTGAGGGATTTCACCTTCAGTTGTTCATTACCTCTCTTGGCAAGGTAATCAGCTCATCCAAGGCACGGTCATTTTGTAGAAAAGAAAATCAGAGGTCAGAGAGAAAGCAAGACTGTTGATGAGGAGAAAAACCAGTTACACAGCACTGCAGAGGATGGGGACAGGACCTAAGGCGCAGGCCCAGTGACCCTACCCCAACGCCTGGGACCACGAGGGCTTCAAATTCTGGATATTTTCAGATTTTTGAGTGTGTGTGTGTGTGTGTATACATATAAATGAGATACCTTGGGGATGGGACCCAAGTCTAAACATAACTCATCTGTATTTCATATACCTCTCCCCATACATGGCCTGGTGGTAATTTTATATAATATTTTTAATTTTTAGTACACATGTGTTTTGACTGTAACATGGCATATGTGATCAAAGGCAGAATCTTCCATTTGTGGTATCGTGTTGGTACTCAAAAAGTTTCAGATTTTGGAGCATTTTGGATTTCAAGTTTTCTGATCAGGAATGCTGACCCTACATAAGTGACCAGGAAGCAGCGTTCAGTTTACAACAGTGGGAGCTGCTCAGTGGAACTATCGTTACGTCTCCCACCACTACAAGTATCCCATCAAACAACACCTAAGTACTCTGCATACGGCATTCCTTGCACCAGTTGTAGGGTTGGACCTGTTGGTGTCTGAGCACCATTCCAACTCTAGCAACTCGCACAATAATAAACAAGTTCCTGTCTCTGTCACTACATAAAACACGAATCCATCAATCAGTTGGAAAACTTTTTTCAAAAAGCTTTTTTCCAAAAAGTTTTTCTTTAGATGAAAAGGATTTCGAAAGGATATTACAAATCATTCATTCCAGAAACTAAAGTACAGACATGATAACATAAACACTCACATAAAAAGAAACCAGGAGCTGGCAACTATGGCACAGCGGATAAGCTGCTGCCTGCAGTGCCCGCATGCTTGGGCCCCTGCACCTGCGTGGGAGACCGGAAGAAGTTCCTGGCTCCTGTCTTTGGATAGGCTCAGCTCCTGCCGTTGTGGCCATTTGAGGAGTGACCAGTGCTTGGAAGACCTCTCTCTCTCTCTCTGCCTCTCTCTCTCTCTGCCCCTCTATAACTCTGCCCTCTCTGTAACTCTGCCTTTAAAATCAGTAAGTCTTAAAAAAAAAAAAAAAAAAAAAAAAAAGGTAAGTCTTTAAAAAAAAAAAAAGAAACCAAATCACGATGGTTTCAAGACTACAGAAGACTTAGGGGACTTAAAAAAAAAAGAAGTCTTGAAAAAAAAAAAAAGGAAACCAAATCATGATGGTTTCTAGACTAAAGAACACAGGGAGCTTGTCATCACACCTTTTAACACTTAGTTGATGTTTCAAAACAGCCAGAACTATTAGTTCCAAGTTAATTTTCCAAAAGAGTTAAAATTTGTTAATGAAATATATTTTCCTTGGCTTCAGTTAAAACAAAGAGGGCAACAAAAACAGAAACCCAGAAGTCACACACAATGTTAATTTTTCTATATATACAACAAATTTGACTAAGGATGTATCAATAAAAATTAGTGAAACAGATGGAAATGTCTACTGATCAGCACGGGAGTTTGACCTGCTCTGTTTCCGACCTGGGCCAGTTCACCCCTCCTTAGGCAACCTGGTGGTCCCCCGCTCCCGGGAAGTCACCATACTGATGTTGAATTTAGTGTGGACGCCCAACAGGCACAGCCACGACAGCCCAGAACTTCTGGACTCAAGCAGTCCTCCAGCCCTCAACCTCCCGAGCAGCTGGGACTACAGGCGCACGCCACCGCGCCCGGCTGGAAATATTTACTAATAGTAAAACATTCATGTCAATGAAGAGGAAAAGGACCTAGGAATCATTCAGTCCAAACCCTTCATTCTGCAGTGCCCTAAGAGGTCCAGCTGGAATTCCTTTTTTTTTTTTTTTTTTTTTTAATTTATTTGAAAGGCAGAGTTATAGAGAGAGAAGGAGGGAGGGAGCAAGAGAGAGAGAGACAGACAGACTGACTTCCATCCACTGGTTCACTCCCCAAATGGCTGCAACAGCTGGAGCTGGGCAGATCCAAAGTCAGGAGCTTCTTCTGGGTCTTCCATGAGGGTGCGGGGGCCCAAGGACTTGGGCCATCTCCTACTGCTTTCCCAGGCCATAGCAGAGAGCTGGCTTGGAAGTGGAGCAGCCAGGACTCAAACTGATGCCCATGTGGTGGGATGCCGACACTGCAGGCGGCGGCTTTACCCGCTACAGCACAGCGCCAGCCCCCAAGCAATGCTTTTTTCAGTGCACGAAATTACTGCCCAGGAGAGTGGTTCACAAGTGCACTCTACTCACTGGCCTTGACCCTGGAACCCAGAGGGCCACCACCACTCAAAATTCATCTGAGCAACAGCGGCCAGCTGCATCTAATCTAAACAGCCAGTGATATCACAAATCTAGGAGAACCTTATTTTTAAAGCAATTTTATATAGTTGGTATTTAACTTAAACTTTCTTTGCACAACTTGAACCTTTTTGGTCACCTGCCCAACTCCCAAGCCAACACTGTGGAGCAGTGGCAACCACAATTATTCTCCCTTTACTGCATGTGTCCCTCATTTTACAAATACTTATGTTCTAGAAATTAAGTAAATTCCACCTTTCCACTGATAGTCATTACACCATGAGGAGAATTTTTTCTTTATAAAAGGAACTTTACTATCTTCCCCCTACCAAAGAAAGGGGGGATTCTCAATGGCTTACAATACAAGTACACAGACATTAAAAATCTGGACAGTTAAAATAAAAACTCTTCTGTTCTTTACTGTTGATCAATCAATAATGTTTAATGTTTCTACTACAATCCTACTTAATCACTAATCCTCTGGATTTGAAATATAACAAATTAGTATCTTTCTATATAAATCCTACAAAATAACTTTTATAAAATGAGCTTACCTACATTATTTCCTCTACCATCTCATACTATAGCTGGATAAATCAGTTTGGTTTTTTTTTAAATTAACTTTTCTTTCTGCTAAACTGCAAATGACAACTGACTGCAATTATGCAAAGCTGATGTTTTAAAAATACAATAAAATAAATATCAACTGAAAGTCATGCCAAATCCCTTATCTGGTTAACAAAAACTTTCTTTTCCTGTTAAGTATTAAGAAGTCCAATCACTTGGAAATTATTCCCTTCAAGATCACTTGCTTCAGCTGATTCTAACACAGTGCTGGTTATGAAGTGACCCAAGATTAGAAGAGCAAAGAAAAACATAAAGCAACGTATATTGTTTCTTTAGTTTCCAGTTACGACACAAATAATTTCTAAATATGGAAATGCTTAAAAGCTGAGAGGCTTAGACACAATTTACTAAACTTGGGGACATCAAGTGTCGCACTTAAACTAGAAATGAGTAGGACCAGCACTGTGGAATCTCCCTCCTGTGTGGGCCTTGGTTCAGGTCCTGATTGCTCCACTTCCAATCCGCCTCCCTGCTAATGGACCTGGAAAGGCAGTGAAGATGGTCCAAGTGCTTGGGCTCCTGCAACCACATGGCAGACATGGAAAAACCTCCTGGCTATGGATACGCCCAGCCCAGCCCTTGCAGCATTTGTACAGTGAGCTAGCGAATTAAAGATCCTCCCCCCCTTCCCCAATCTCCCTACCCTTTTAACTCTGCCTTTCAAACAAATAAATGCATCTTAAATAAGGTAGAAACAAGCAACAGTGTAACTAAGGCAGCAAAGTGTTAGAGTGGGCAAGTGAGATCACCATTTGTTCAGGGACCACTGCATATTCCACATGCAGACAGCCCCTCCACAGCCACAAGTTCTGAATCCTCAGATTCAATCAAGGGTAGACCTCTCTCTCTCTCTCTCTCTCTCTACATATATATATATATGGTTACATCTATACTCAACCTTAACAGAGATTTTTCCCGCTCTTATTCCAAAGTAACAACATCTAGCAATTATTTACATAGCATTCATATAGTGTAAGGTACTCTAGGCAACTCAGAGATGACTTAAAGGATATGGAAAGATGCGTGTGGGTTATAAGCAAATAGGTCACTTTACAGATGGCACCTGAGCATCCCCGGATTTGGGCATCAGCAAGAGCTCGGGGAACCAATCCCCTGCAGAGACCAGGAGATGGCCATATTTATTTTCCGTAACACTTTCTCTCTCTCTTCTTATTGTGTTTAATCATTTTATTTTCAACCCAAGGGCCAAAGGAGAGGTTAAAAACAGATCACTAAACACAGTTCTATGACTAACCAAGCTATTTAAAAATGTGCCCTTGATCTTCAAAATGGGGATGCTAACAGTAATCTACTTCCTACAAACACTGCTGTGGCCATTACAAGGATTACAGCAGAATCCCTGCTAAGCACTCAGCAGAGAGGAACACATGGGGCTGCCTCTGCCCGGCCCTCATGGCCCGTGGCAGGCACTGTTAGAGGCACAGTGGACAGAGGAACCAGAGGTGCCCTCGCCCTGGCAAAGCTCCCGGTTCACAACGGGAATCAGATGGCAGGCAAGATCAAGGGGCACAAAGCAGAGCTGGAGAAGCGGCGAACGCAGCCAGGAGGGAGAGGCAGGGAGGCTTCTCGGCAATGCAGGAACAAGGGTGCTGATGCCGTGTCGCCAGGACGAGACAGCTGCTGTGACAGGACCGAGGAACCATCAGGAAGGACTACCTATCATGCTTCCCCGCAGAAGGCAGGGAGACCGTGCTTGTTTTAATGAGAATTCACTTCAGTGAATATTTAATTTTTTTCCCAATAAAAAAGAGAAGTCTGCTATGAACTCCCAAGGTGTAGCCTCAGCTTCAGATCCCAAAATCCCAAAACTGTGAATAGGGAGTGGAGCGTGGAGTAGAGACGCTTTATGTTTCCATTAAATATATATATATATATATATATATATATATATATATATATATAAATATATATATTTACTGGGATTGTTGATACACAGGTTACCAAATGTCAACCATCCATTTGAATAATCAAATTTAACACTGATACCACTATCTAAAGCATTTATTTGTGCATGTATTTTTATTTCAGATATAGCCATAGGCCCTTGGTTAATAAAAATGAAAAAACAATATTACTTACTAAATGTAACTGGTTTGATAAAACAACAAAAACTTCCAACTCATCCAACTTTGTGGACAGAGTGTGAGCTGACGAAGTAGGTCCTGGAGTTCCTGGTCCCTCTCCCAAGGCGCTGTCCGCTGGATCCAGACCTCAATCGAGCGCCGAGGTCTCCTCTACTACACCCCAGGGAGTCCCAGAGCGTAACTGAATGGTGCTTCTTCTGGGGGTGCACTTTGGGCAGGCTAACGGAAGATGCAAACGGAACAAGACAACATGCTCATCACTGATCCGAGACGAAGGCACTGCCAAGGAGGAGGATGTCATGACTACCGAGAAATTTTCCAACAAAAAAACCCCAAAACACACCACATTTCTAAAAGAACTTATCTACACAGCAAAAAGAATGGCCAAGTAGAAAGTAAAAAACAAACAAAAAAACCAGAGACACCAGGAGAAAAGTTTCAGACAGAAGCCTCCATGTTTTCCTTTCTTTAACAGCAGAGCATGAGTCATGAAAGCAGCAATGGAACCAGAATGTGAACAGTCACTACAGACAGCACCTGTAACACCAACGTACACACCTGCCAGATGTAGGCAACAACTTTTCAGTCCAACCATGGTCACCAGCAACTGACAAGACCCACGGCTGCCACGGGGAAAGGTGACGCCTTCCTGCAACAGTAGACCTACTCCCAAGCTCCACTTTACGGTCAAAACCAAGACGCCTGCTCCTCGTGTGAGACCCAGACTCCTGACTGTCCAGGGTCACCAGTCCCAGCTCCTCCTGACACTGTGAGAACCAGCTGGCACTCTGGTGACCACGGAATCTCTCTTGCTCTGAATGAGATCAGTGGCTAGCTTTAAGGGATATGACTACAGAGCATTTTGAAAGCAGGAAACTGTCAGGTTATTTAAAGTAACAGAAAAAAGTGAAGAATCTGGACAAGATTTTCAGACATGCTTTACAATATCTCTATTATCCTGGCTTCATCAATACTTTAGTTAGAAGTAAGGCTTTTTTACTTAATAGGGAATATTTCTTCCTTGAAAAGGGGGGAGGGGCAGGTTTACATGCAGTGAGTTAGGCTGCTACTTGGGAAGGCTATATCCCACCATACAGGGGTGCCTAGGTTCAAGTCCACCTCCACTTTTTTTTTTCAAGTTATGACAAGCATAGTAGGATAAAATTTTACCAAAAACCAGAGAATTCGTATTTTCACACACAAATATCAATAATCAATCAAGAAATCATCATCAATCTCAAGAAAATTGCCAAAGCATTCCCCCAAAATTACAATTCCATATACTATTTATATCAATGAAATAAAATTGGAAATGTAATGAAGCAAAACAAAAAACCTGCTTCAAAACTTTTTGAAAACCTTTCCAATTAGATGACTGTTACAAAGCCATGTAATTCCTATTTAACTGTCTCCTAACCACATCCTGTGTGTTCTGTGAGTATCTGTGCATGTGCTAGGTGAGCAGACAAAACTTTGGAAGTGTGTCCTTCAAAGTGGAAACGCAAGACCTCCAATTCCAACACAAAGTGCATGTGAAAGCACTGGGTTTCATATAAAAAAAAAAAAAAACCCACGAGCCAGAAAGATGGGGAGAAGAGGTCTGATGGGGACAGACCCCGGGACCTGAGGACCACCAGGCAGTGAGTTCCTGGGGTCAACTGAGGGGAGCTCAGCAAAGACAAGCAGCAGTTTGTTTCATTCAGCTGTTCAAGGCTTTGTACAAACTTGTTTGTTCCAAGGCAAAGTAAACAGGAAAAAGTGCACGAAGTCCACGGGTTATCAATCACACACCATGAGACTGCACGGGCTCACAGAAATCCCAACAGACAAGCAGCGGCTACCCTTCCACTCAGAGCTCTGCCACAAACCACTTACAGACCTGACTGTGGGAGCACAGTGACCCTCACAAACGCAGAGGGAAAGCAAAGTCAGGCCAGCCCGTCACCGCAGGATGGTTTCTCTCTGCGTGGCCTACTGAAAAAGAGCACACCTGGGAGACCAGGGTTCAGGACTTCCAAGGGCCACTTGGCTCTGCAGGCTCAGCCGTCGCCCAGCTTCTCCTGTGTGTGTCTGAGTTCTCTCTGGCACACGATGTGGACCACCCACTCCCCTGGTCATTTCTGAGGGCGCCAGAACAGCGCTCTCCACGTATCACTACTGAGCCCACAGTGGCTGCCAGGAGCGGCTGCCTCTGTGGTATGGGAGCAGCACAGGTGGAAAAGCAAAGGGAATCTTACTTTCTGCTCAGTACATGTCTGAGTTCTTTGAATTATCACACAGGAACATTCACTTTCTCTATAAATAAAAAAGAAATGAATGAGCTGCACTTCACAGTGTGACATAGACAGTGGCGGATGCTTGGACTGGAACAGCCCAGACACATTTCTCTAGGGGCTGAGACAGCAGCTTAGAACGTGGGACCAGGGAACAGGAGGTCCTGCGAGGTTCCCTTAGGGCTTCCCAGACCAACCCCTGAGTAACATGAAAAGTTACAGGAAGAAATGTTTTTAACTTTTAGCACACAGAACTGCTTCAAGAGTGAAGAAAAAATCAAATATTAAACTTGCTGATGTTTCCCTAAAATCTATAATAATCTTAGAGGCTGTGATAAAAGGAACAATGAGGGAGGTTACAGAGTGCACAGGGTGACTGGTGCTATCGAACACTGCTACTGTGCCCAGGGAATGGGTCTTAGTCTCACAAAACCAGAGTGGGGATCAGGACAGCGCTGTCAGTCACACCACCCTCCAGTTCCATTTCCCCCCTCAGGCCAGATCTGAGCATTGTGGAGCTGAAGGTGACGCCCAAGCCAAAGTCACCACGCCGTCACCCACCACAGGTACATTTCCCAGTCAGTACGGATGCTCTGGCTGCCTCAAAACTTCTACCCAGCCAGAGCAAAGCCTCAAAACACCTCACCAAAGAACCCCTTACAAATTCATACTTTTCCAAAATTAGATCCTTTCAAGAATCCCCCATGGAACCTCAGCACCTCCTTTTACAAATCAGGGGGAAAAAAATCTCACTTTTACATTAATATCAGCCACAAAATCAGGAGTGTTCACATAGGGCACAATGTCATGGCACAGCAGGCTGAACCGCCGCCTGCAACTCTGGCATCCCATACGGATGCTGGTTACAGACCTAGCTGCTCCACTTCCAATCCAGCTCTCTGCTATGGCCTGGGAAAGCAGCGGAAGATGGCTCAAGTCCTTAGGTCCCTGCACCCATGTGGGAGACCTGGAAGAAGCTCCTGGCTTCGGATTGGCGCAGCTCCAGCCGTTGCAGCCAATTGGAAAGTGAACCATCGGATGAAAAACCTTTCTCTCTCTCTGCTTCTCTTCTCTCTGTGTAACTCTTTCAAATAAATAAATAAATCTTTAAAAAAAAGATACTTATTAAAAAAAGTACACAACTTATTTTCCTATACTTGAAAAAAAAAAAAAGGTTATGCTTTTCTAGGAATTAACAGTAAGCAGACTTCATGGTTAGTTCCCCATAGGATTAAAACTTCCATATTATTCCTTCATTTTATAACTTCTGCTAGAAAGCTGTCTTAAATATAACCACTTAACATTTATTTTCAGATTATGAAAGTAGTGCCTGTTTATTTAATGTCAGTAAGAATCTACTGGCAGCCTATGGGAAGGCCCTGCACTGACCAACAGCATAGTTAACAGTATTAGCCTATCATATAGAAAAAGTGATTACGAGTTGTCTTAATGTACACTACCCTATTTTCACCAACTTCTTTAAGGTATAATTCATGTAACACTAAAATTCACCAATTTTCGTGTACGTTTCTCCAACTCCTGACAAGAGCAGCCATGTAACCACAACCACAATGATGACTTGGAGCAGCTGTTTCCCTCCAGCAAGTTCCTTTGCCTCCCTATAGACAACCCTCCCTGCAGCCCAGACCTGAGACCAACGCAGAAACAAAGGCCGCTGGTATGCACTCTGCGCAGTCTGGCTTCTCCCACTGGTGCATCTGAGGTTCCTCACACCACTGGCACGCTCAGCTCTGCACTGCTTTAGACTGCTGAGTAGTACTATTCCATTACCAGGAGTCCCAGAGCCCATTTCAGTGTGGGGAATTACAAACAAATGGAACTCAAAGTGTTTGCATATAGGCTTTTGTACAAACATTAAGTTTTCATGTGTCTTGGGTAAATATCTAGGAGTGGGTTTCCTGGGTCTTGTTGGGTAGGTATAGGTTTATCTTTGTAAAATACTGCCACACCCTCTTCCAAGGTGGAGCAACATTTTTACATTCCCACTAGAAATGCATTAATTTCTCCATTCATGTCCTTGATAGCTCCTGGAACTGTCAATATAAAAAATGTTGGCCATTCTAATGGGTATGGTTTCAATTTGCATCTCTCTAACTCTTGATAATGTAGAGCATCTACATGTGCTTAATTTCGAAATCAGGCCTTCTCTGGTGAATTATTTATAATATTTTGCCTTTTTTTTTTTTAATGTGAAAGCCAGAGCAACACAGAGACAAGAGTCAGAAAGAGAGAGAGAGAGAGAGAGAGAGACCTTCCATATGCTGTTTCACTCCTCAAATGTCTGAATAGCTCAGGCGGGGCCAGACCAAAGCCTGGAGCCTGGGATCCCATCTGGATCTCTCAGATGCACGAGCTACCACCGGCTGCCTCCCAGAGCACACATGGTGTGCAGCCGGATCTGGACAACATAGGGACTGGGACCAACGCACTCCAACGCAGGATGTGGGGATCCCAGGCAGCGTCTTAGCTGCTATGCTGAACACCTGCAACTATCCTGTGTATTTTTCAAAAATCAGATACATGATTTGCAAGTATTTTCTCCCAGTCTGTTGCTTAACAGTATCTTTGAAGGAGCAAGAGTTAATTTTGATAAAACTGAATTTATCTGATTTTTCTTTTATGGATCAGGCTTTTAATATTATAACTAATATATCTTTGCCTAAGCTAAGGTAGCAAGGACCTCCTATGGTTTCTTCCAGAACTTTTAGAATTTATCATTTTCCATTTAGATGCACAACACATGTTAAATTTTTTAAACGATGTGACAAACCAATTAAGGTTCATTTTTTTTTTTTGCATATAGATGTCCAACTGTTTCCACAACACTAAAAATAAACTGTCCTTTCTCGAGATGCTTTAGCATGTTTTTTTTAAAATCGACTGACCACATATGAGTGTATGTAGGTTTATTTATGAATTTCCCATTCTACTCCATTGATCTATCCAGCTACCCTTTTGCCAATACCACACAGTTTTGATTACTGTGCCTTATACTGAGATCTGAATACTCTAATTACTTTTAATCTTTTTCTTCTTGATTGACTGTATATTATAATATTAAATGAACTTTCATTTGGCCTACAGGAGAATGTGTCACTGATTTGCAAGAATTCTTTCTATATTAAGAATACTATATTCTTTTTATTTTTTATTTTATTTTCTTAAAAGATTTATTTGAGAGGTACAGTTACAGACATAGAGAAGGAGACATAGAGGGAAATCTTCCATCCACTGGTTCACTCCCCAAATGGCCACAATGGTTGGAGCTGGGCCAATCTGAAGCCAGGAGCTTGGTCCAGGTCTGCTATGTGGGGGCAGGGGCCCAAGCACTTGGGCCATCTTCACTGCTTTCCCAGGCCACTAGCAGGAATCTAGACTGGAAGCAGAGCAGCTGGGACTCAAACCAGCGCCCATATGGGATGCTGGTGCCACAGGCTGAGACTCACCCTACGACACACAGTGCCGGTCCCAAGAACACTATATTCTTTTCTGTATCATCTCCTATATTTATTTTTCCATTTGTCTATATTACAATTTTGATTCAAATATATATGCATCAGCCATAAACCAAAATCAAGTCTATCACCTTTTTCCTTACAACTCCTGCTTAGAAAGACCAAGATCATTTGATTAGCCAGTTTTTAATTTAATCCTTCACTTATAAATTCTTAATTCACTTGAAATTAAGCCTCTTCCCTAAATATTTAATTGTTCCAAACAATCCATTAAATAATTCTTCCTCTGATACCTTTTGATAATAGAGGAATTTTAAATTATTAGTTCTATCCTTTGTTCTGCACCATTCAGAAAGACCAGCTGAAGAATCAGGCTAGGATACGGAGTTGCCCACGGGGGTATCAGTCCCGATACCACAGGACCACAAGGCAAACACTGACAGGTGTCTTCAATATCAATAACCATGTGGTGCCACGATGAGCCAGGCACTGTGCGAACTGTGCTAAGATCTCAGACACAATCCTAATGAGCCCTCGGAGGGTGTCAAAGAAGGGAGAATTTCAAGGAGAGACAGCACCACTTCCCTCTGTGCCCTGGGCCTGGCCACAGTTCATCTCAACTCACAGAAAGTAACCACCACCTGACTTGTAGCAGGTGGCTTTACCTCATCCTCCAGTGAAAACCATCCTTTTAGAGTTGAGTCTACGGCAAGCAGGCGTCTCACCTTACCTCAAGAAGTGCCCAGAAGAGAAGCACTGCTAAAAACCTGGACTCCAGGTGGCAGAGAAAGGCACACACTATGTTTTAATGCTTTCCATTAGGATTTCATGATTCTCTTTCATCTCCTGCTATAAGGGTGCCTGCCTTTAGAATAACCTTGCTACCTGTCAGCAGACCACTGGAAACCTTCTGAATTTTATGTAAAATTAACTAAGGGTCTGGAAGAGATCCTGAAAGACAGCTCTGAACTTTGTGCATGGACTTAGGACAGACCATCTCAGATACCCAGGAGTCTCTCTATGCCTTGCTTCCTGATGCTGTGTTCAGGACAACACAAGAACTGACCTTTTAAAGAAGGTGACCAATTAACTGCTTTAAGGATCACCAGCTAAGAATTTTGAAGATAATTTAACTTCGATAAAGTAACAAAAAAAACTGTGAAAAGCTTCCTTATCATATGGAAACCTGCTCCCCCATTTCCCCGACAACAGCTAATATTCAGGTTTGGAAAGTCCAAGGACACTCAAATTCTCAACCTACTCTTGCCTCACGAATTAGTAAATTCATTTATATATTTTATTTGAGAAGCACAGAGAGACAGAGAGATCTCCCAACCACTGGTTCACTTCCTAAATGTCCACAACAGCAAGAGGCCAGAGCGAGGAGCCAGAAACTCAATGCATGTCTCCCAGGGCAGCGGGCATCCAGCTACTTCAGCCACCATCTGCTGCCTCCCAGAGTCTGCACTGGCAGGAAACTGGAAACAGGAGCTGGAGCCAGAGGCTGAACTGAGGCTTCCACTGTGGGATGCAGGCGTCCTCATCGGCACCTTAACTACTAGAACATCCACACTAATAAACTCATTTTGATGCTGAAGCTAGATGGTAAATCCAAGACATTTCTATCAAATTATATTTTAAGAACCTGATAATACGGCTGTCCTTCCAAATTAAAATCCACTTCCCCGATCCCCCAAAAACAGGTAAAATTTTGGGGAAAAAACAGCTACTCTGACGCAAGAATATAAGCTTGTAGTTGACTGGTACATCTCATCACGTACATCAGCCCCTTAAGAACTTGTTAAGGGGCCAGCACTGTGGCGTAGTAGGTTAAACCTCTTGCCTGCAGTGCCAGCATCCCATATGGGTGCTGGTTACAGTCCTGGCTGCTCCACTTCCAATCCAGCTCCCTGGTGGTGGCCTGGGAAAGCAGTGGAAGTGCTTGGGCCCCTGCACTGGCATGGGAGACCTGGAAGAAGCCCCTGGCTCTGGCTTCCAGTCAGCCCAGCTCCAGCCATTGCAGCCATCTGAGGAGTGAATAGTAGATGGAAGACCTTTCTCTGTCTCCCCCTCTGTCTGCAACTCTGCCTCCAAAATAAATAAATAAAATTTGTTAAGCCAGTTTTAGTCCTCTAGAAACTAGGTACCACCGAGTACAAAGCCAGGAGTTACACCATGGAACAACGTGATGGAGTGTACCATCTGAGGGCTTCTTCCCCATGCGAAGTCTCAAACTACAGCAGGGACCTCCAAATGTCAGGTAAGAGTTGATACACACTAGCTCTGTTGATAATACAAAACAGATCTATAAACAAAAATGCATCAAACACCAAAGACTACAACTTAAGCCTATTTGACTTTAAAAAATGAAAACAATAGTGTACACTCTAATGACCTGATGTCTCTTTTGGAAACAGCCTCATCTACAACCTTGCCTCCAATTTCCACAATTGCCTTCCCAAGTCACAGCCAGGAAATAAATATAAAACACATAATGAAATTCAGAGGTCCAACAGGTAACACAACAACAATGAATTACAGAGGAGTACCCTAAAGCACAAAAATAAGGACAGTGTTCTACACCTTTACTTTTATACTCCAATGCTTATTCCACCATTGCTTGCACTCATTCTTTCTGTCCAAGAGTGGTAAGCTCACATTTTACTTGCCCCAAACCAAGAAGCAAAGAAGTTCTTCACAGCGGTCAGTAAACACCTCTGAAACTAAATCAGAATATACATGTGTGTGCACTTCTCTAAGAGTGTACAGGAGGCAAGGAAAAGGAGTTATGACATGAGCCTTTGGTCTCTTTAGACCAGGAAGAGCTAGAGAGGATGAACACAATTAGACTTCGCAAAGAAGTTTTTAGAAGAACGTAAATTTTAATTTCCTTAGTTCAGCTCTGTAATATTTACTCATTTAAACAAACATTAAGAGCAAGAAATGTTTACCAGGCAAAGGACCCAGTTAAGACATCAACACAGACACAGCCCACTCACGGAAGGACCTTACTACTGAGCAAGGGAGCTGAGTGAGCCATCTGGAAGCAGTCCCGGCACCATCCCATCCAATTCCAAAGAGGAAGGGCAGTCAGGGAATGAGTCCTCCCAATCTCATCATGCTTTTTTTAAAAGCCATCCACAGCCCCTCCTTTATTTTCATCCAACACACTAGTGTGACTATTCTGTGCGTGGCTACAGCACATGCCAGGATTTAGCTGGATCTACAAAGAGGGTCTACACCATCTGTGTTCCTATTCATCAAATGCTGTGCCACAAATGCTACAATTCAGGGCTTAAAGTAATTTTAAAATAAAAAAAATTAGGTGGTGTTTTTTGCTATACTATATGTCATTTTTTTTAACATATCCCTAATAAAACCTTAAAATCTAGGTAAATCAATGTTTTCCAACAACAAAAATGGATTACATAGAAGGGTGGGAATAAGAAATGAAGGCAGGGAAAGCCAATGTCTGGAATCATGGCTTTTACTAAGCACTAGCCCCATAGGGCAGCCCCTGCCCATTCTCTAAGTCAACAGAACGTGTGAGGATTGGACAGAAGCCACAGCCCTTGATAGAACTGCGCCATTCTGTGTACACATGTGATTGTGCGTGTTTCTCAAGCAGCCACTGTGGGAGTCACAACAGCCTAACGACCACACATGTAACTTCCTGACGCAACAGGACAGGATTTCCCCTGAAAGGGAGACCTGCAGGTAACGGATCCTGCCAGGATCCCCTCAGAGAACGCACAGGAGAGTAACTTGGCACAGCAGTCTGCGTCATACCAGACAAACCTATTCGCCCATACTTTTTAATAGCACTAACTTACTCTCATCTGATCATCTGGAGTTTCTATCCAGCAGCATTTACTGTAAATAACAAGACGCTGGATTCACAGTGTTAGGTTGGCTCTTACTACTGATTATCAGTTTGGAAAACTAGCTTTCTCCCTCAAAAGGATTACACTTCCTGCCTCAAGGAAAAAAAGCTGAGAAACACAAAAGCAGATTTAGTATGTCGACGCTCCAGAGGTCTCCTAGGCTAAGGCTATTCAAGTGAAGATGAGCACATTCGGCATACAATGTGCTTCTGTATTAAGCCAGCTCTCTTCTGTGTGATCTGAAACACTTCTCTCCAGTTCCAAGAAACTAACAGTTATCAAATATATTCAAGCACTGACATTTGTTTTTTATCTAACATTTAAAAAACAGAGAGAAAATCTCCCTATTTAGAAGTCAACCTAGTCCCTCAATACAAGCAGCCGAACACATGTGAAGAAGACAGAGCACAGACCCTGGGCCGGCCCTTCCCTGCCATTTTCCCACCACGGACAATGACAACGCTGCAGAAATTCCCCCGGGGCCAGCACCTTGGATGCTCTCCCCCCATCTCCCACAGAGCCAGCGAGAGGCGGGAAGGAAACGAGGCCACACTCTAAGGTCCAGTGTCCCTCTAGGACAGCGGCCGCAGCAGCATGAAACCCTAAGGCATTCTGGGATCTCTGTGAAGGGGAAGCGCTGAGCGTGACCTCTGATGCACGCAAGGCTGACGATGTGTCTGCTGTTCCGTGAAGAACTTCACATGTATTCATTCATGTAATCTCAACAATCCAAAGTCAGGAAGGACTGCTTCAATTCACAAACGGAGGCAAGAGCAGAGAGCCAGCGAGGTGGGCAGGGGAGACAGGCAGGGCTGGGCCCACAGCTCTGGAGAAGCAGAGGCCTCACGGGGGTGCAAGTGGGCCAGAGGTCCCTAGGCAGAGCCGGGCCTGGGCTGTGACTAAGAGCAAGAAGCCAGCGCTGCACGAGCGGAGGGAGGCGCGGTGAGGGGAGAAACGAGCAGCCCAATCCTGCGGGCTGCTGTGGCCACCTTGGCGACTCTGGTTTGCTTCTATGAGGTGGGAAGTGTTTGAGGAGGTGCAAGGAGTGACAAGGTCAGACGTCAACTTTATAAGGAACAGTGAATGGTGTGGTGGTTACCTGCAGGTTCCCCACCACCCACTCAAGGAGCTCCCCTCTCCTTGCTGCTCTTATCAAAATTCCTGCTCGCCCTCACTCAAAGCCCCAGGCCTCTTCTCAGCTGGGTTTTCCATCCCTGAGAATTGTGGCAGCCTGGAACAGAGAAAACCTGAACCCACAAACCTCCTTTCCTGCATCTTCTCTCTAGCATACACCTGCTCATGCCACTCAGCCTGTCACACACTCAGGCTCAAAGCCTGGGCTCTGCTTTGATATGCTGATGAATATTAACTTCTGACATGTATTCATATTAGCAGGAATATAATGGCCAACTGTACACACCTCTGTCATTCCACACAGGATTTCAGACATACAGCAGGGACCCACTGCAAAACAAACCAACAAAACACCTTTCTGAAAAACAGAGTCCCAGAGAACTGCGAACACGCCACGATGGCCCCCAAATGACGAAAGTGATCTGGACTGAGCTGGCGAGCTGCCAACCTTCTTTCTGCCTTGCAGGACACCAGGGGACACCCTCGCCAGAAGCTGCAGCGGAAGGCAGGGGTGCAGGATGGCCTTGGGCCCCCCATACAGAAAAGGTCAGGCAGTCAACACAGCAGGGATCCCCAGGGGCATCCGGCTGGAAGTTCCGCACACTGGTTCTGGGGACACAGATCCCAGGGAGCATTCAGAAGGCTTCCACTTATTCCTAAATGAGCACAGACCAACAGTGGGACTCAAGGAAAGGCAAAAAAATAATAAGCTTCAATTACTGACGTCATAAAGAAAGAAACATCATTCACTTCCAGAAACTAAACAAATTAATTTTTTTCCAAATACTTATTCCTTGAAAAGTATTACAATTAAAATACTGGGGATCTATGCATTTTTCCAACAATATATAAAAACATCTGATTCTTTAGATTAGAATCAGCAGTAGGCAAAGCTGGATACACATCAGAATCCCAAAACAGCTTCCGGATAAAGACATCACTTATGAGACCTTTGGAATCACAATTTCTAAGAGTAGGGTCCATGCCCTTAATTAACCTTCCTTGATCTCCTCCAGGTAAAAATGATGGATGGCGACCACCAAGAACCACCAATTTAAATCTTACCACACCACTATTAGAGTAAACAACATTTTTCAAAATAGAATCAACACACTTCATTTGATCTGAGCCTAGTAACACAGTGCAAACAACAAACAAGGTAACAAAAAATGCAAGGTAACAAAAAATTTAAAAAAAACCACAAACGATTTCTATATTTTTCAGGCCCTTCAAAACATTTTAAAATCAACAGCTGAGTTAACATGAAAAAGCTACTATGGTACCTACTGATTACACCAACCAAGCATGTTTTATGTTCAAGAAGCTTTATCACAAGTATTACATTCAATAACTGTTTATCTGTAAAACTCAAAAGATTTTACCTGATGCACAGAATCTCTGCCACCTGCTGTTGTAATCCTTAATTATGCAACACTGACATTATAAAGCTTCTACACCATGAATAAAAACTGATTCTAAATGAACGTGCTTTTTATTTGTAGATGGGTTCATGCCAGAACTTATCTTCAACTGAAGTTTCAGAAATACCTGTTGTTTCTCACCGACAGGAGAAACTTCAGGAAGCTCAAGGAAAGATTTTCATTTTGTTCCTTTTGGTTTTCTATGTCAAGTGGCAATGATACAGTTGTCTAAGGTATCTTTCAGAGTGTGTGTAATTGTTCACTTGGCAGCTTGGATGTGAAAGGTGTGTACTTCATTGCCAAGGATCTGTTGCTTATTTCTTGACAATTTAGTATTATACCAGCAACGATGGCTGGGAACATTTATTTTTAGTAAGACTTACGGATGTACTACTTTAAGGCACCAAACTTTCCCTATCCATAGAAGAGGTACAAAGCATTCCTTTACATGGATACTCCCCAAGTATGTGACAGAAACCTGACGTCTTCTAACCCAGGATCCATCAGGTCCCATACATCCAAGCAGCAAGTAGTACACGAGTTAAGCAACACACAAGTCAACCAGATTCTGACTCTGGCAAGAGAAGGTCCAAGTCTGCAAACGCTGAAACATCACTCAACACCTGCCTCTAGCAAGATTTTGAGATGCGAAATGAAACTGCACATTCAGATTTGGGGTGGCTCGGGAAAGGCTGTGAAGGCAAGCACACTGACAGCTTCTCTGAAATAAATCTGAAGAAACAGCTAGGAGTTACCAATTCATGATATAAACTCCAAATACAGATGTGTATCAACCAAAGAGAAGTTTCTCATTCACTTAGGTCCTTCTGAAATAGTTCAAAGTTGCATCACAAAGGCACAGCAGCTTAGAGCACTACCTGCCAAGACCCTTCCGAAAGTTTCCCCTGAGAAAACATTTTAACAACTGTATACACAACATGACAATCCGATTTCTTTTGGCAGCTACATCCTTTTTCCAAATTCTCTAGAAGACATGAAACTAACGAACCTACTGAGGAGATACTTTCTCACAGAAAGTAGAGGGCAAAAAAGGACTGCTACAACTCTTGCCTGGAATGGCAAGATTTCTAAACTGATATATTATATAAATTATGAGTAGCATATGGGGGGGGGGGGCAGTGCTGTGGCGCAGTAGGTTAATCCTCCACCTACAGCACCAGCATCCCATATGGGCTCCAGCTCTAGTTCCAGCTACTCCTCTTCCAGTCTAGCTCCCTGCTGTGGCCTGGGAAAGCAGTAGAAGATGGCTCAAGTCCTTGGGCCCCTGCACCCATGTTTTGGGAGACCCAGAAGCAGCACCTGGCTCCTGGCTTCAGATCGGCGCAGCTCTGACCATTGCAGCTATTTGGAGAGTGAATCAACGGACGAAAGACCTTTCTGTCTCTCCCTCTCACTATCTGTAACTCTACCTCTCAAATAAATAAATAAAATCTTTTTTTAAAAAATGAGAAGCATATAAACAGCCAAGAATACCCCAATTTATGTTTCACTAATCTACCTTATCAAAAGGCAATGCAATTCATTTTGGACAACCAGAAAGCCATTTTTGGATACACATATGCAGTAACTAAAGAATCAAGCTGTTTAAGGACACAATTCTAAGAAGTTTCTATAGTCTTTATGAGATCCTAAGGCTTCATGAATGAGAATAAGAACCACTACTATGGGGCAGGTGTTTGGTCTAGCAGTTAAGACATCAACTGGGACACCCATGTCCCACCTGGAGTACCAGGGTTCAATGTCCACCCCCAGCTCCCAACTCCAGCTTCCTGCTAATGTGAATCCTGGGGAACAGCAGTGATTGATCGAGTTACTGGGTTCTGGGGCCAGCAGTGTGGCATAGCAGGTTAAGCAGCCACTTGCAATGCTGGCATCCCATATGAGCACTGGTTCCACTCCTGGCTGCTCCATGTCTGATCCAGCTCCTTGCTAGAACAGATGATGGCTTAAGTACCTGAGCTCTTGCCAGCCACATGGAAGACCGGGATGGAGTTCTGGGCTCCTGGTTTTGGACTGGCCCAGCTCCAGCATTGCAGCCATTTGGGGAATGAACCAGCAGATAGAAGATCTCTCTTTGTCTCTTCCCACTCCTTCTAACTCTGCCTTTCAAATAAATAATTTTTTTTAAGTTATTGGGTTCTGCCACCCAAATGAGATACCTGGATTGAGTCCCCAGCTCCCAGTTCTGGCCTGGTCCAGTCAGTGGAAGAAGTATCTATCTCTGTCTCTCTCCAAAAAATAAAAATAAAAAGAGTCATACTCTAAAATAAATACAAATACCAGCTATGTTAACACGGTGCAGGCTAAATGCTGTCAGCTCTGGGAGGACACTGTATGTTTGGTGACTATCCGTTTGTTTTTGTTTTTGACAGGCAGAGTTAGACAGTGAGAGAGACAGAGACAGAGAGAAAGGTCTTCTTTCCGTTGGTTCACCCCCAAAATGGCCACCACGGCCAGCGCGCTGCGCCAATCGGAAGCCAGGAGCCAGGTGCTTCCTCCTGGTCTCCCATGCGGGTGCAGGGCCCAACCACTTGGGCCATCCTCCACTGCCCTCCCAGGCCACAGCAGAGAGCTGGACTGGAAGAGGAGCAACCCGGACAGAATCCAGTGCCCCGACCAGGACTAGAACCCGGGGTGCCAGCGCTGCAGGCGGAGGATTAGCCAAGTGAGCCGCAGCGCCGGCCGACTACCTGGTTTTAAAACTGTTTTTCTCAGAATGCAGTCCAGGAAGGACATTTGTTAGCACGCATCTGAACAGTGCATCCCTACCACAATGGCCTTCCTCGCAGACCATATCCGGTATTAGTACTAAAAGTAAAGGAAAAATCACTACACACAATCTAAGGAGCATCCAGTCTGACACCACCTGCCTCACGGACAATGAATACATATATATGTATTTTCAAATTTTAAATTTTGAAATAATCATGGATGAACATGCCTCTCCCACCCCCTGAAAAACCCCACATTTAGATAAGGAAGTCCTACAAGTTCTTCACTCACTTTAAGATGCTAACACCTTAACTAGAGTACAATAGCAAAGCCAGAAAACTGACACTGGTAATGTCACAGGGTTTGCTCAGCTTTCATTTTCAGATGCTCTTCTCTGTATGTTCAGAGTTTGTGATTTCATCACGTGTACACCTGTAACTGCCGCCAGATTCAGAAGTGTTCCATCATCACAAGGCTCCTTCATGCTACCCTTCTGTAGCCGTGCTACCCACCACGATCTCTAACCCCTGGCAACCACGCTCTGTTCTCCATCTTTATAAATTCTGGCATGTCAAGGTAACTGTATAGATGAAATTATATAATGCACTGGGGGCTGGCGCTGTGGCCCAGCGGGTTAAAGCCCTGGCCTGAAGCGCTGGCATCCCATATGGGCGCCGGTTCGAGACCCAGCTGCTCCACTTCCAATCCAGCTCTCTGCTATGTCCTGAGAAAGCAGTATAAGTTGGCACAAGTCTTTGGGCCTCTGCACCCCTGTAGGAGACCTGGAAACAGCTCCTGGCTCCTGACTTCGGATCGGCACAGCTCCAACCATTGCGGTCAATTGGGGAGTGAACCACTGGATGGAGGACCTCTCTCTGCCTCTCCTTCTCTCTCTGTGCAACTCTGACTTTCAAATAAATAATCTTTAAAAGAAAAAAAAATTACATGGCATATAATCTGAGATGGGCTTTTTTTTCCCCCATACAGCACAATTTCCTTCAGATCTATCCAAGTTGTCTTATCAGTAGTTTGTTCATTTTTATTGTTACATAGTAGTCCACAGTAAGGTAATACTGCAGTCTAACCATTCACCCTTTGAAGGACATCTGGGTTGTTCAGTTTATACTCCTTATAAGTAACATTGCTATAAGCACCCATGTACAGGGTTTTATGTGAACACAGGTATTTATTTACGTGGGATAAACACTAAGGAGTGCAACCAGAGACTTGTATGGTCAGTATACTACTTAGTTTTATAAGACAATGACAAACAGCTATCTTAAGTGGTTTTATCAGTGATTTCTCTCCTTTTTTGTCAAAATTATATTAGCTATTCTAAGTTCTTTGCCCTTCCATACAAACTTTAGAGTAACATCATTGGGGCCAATGCCGTGACATAGCGGGTAAAGCCGCTGCCTGCAGTGCCAGCATCCCATATGGGCACCGGTTTGAGTCCTGGCTGCTCCACTACCGATCCAGCTCTCTGCTATGGCCTGGGAAAGCAGTGGAAGATGGCCCAAGTTCTTGGGGCCCTGCACATGCATGGAAGACCCAGAAGAAGCTCATGGCTGCTGACTTCGGATTGGCGCAACTTTGGCAGTTGCAGCCACCTGGGGAGTGAACCAGTGGATGGAAGACCTCTCTCTCTCTGCCTCTCTGTAACTCTGCCTTCAAACGGTTAGATGAATTTTTGGAAAAACAAAACAAAAAAAAGAACAATGTTGTCTACAAAAATCTTGCAGCCTTTTGATAGAACTATATTAAACCTATAGATCAGAATGACATCTACATTTTGTTATCTTCCAATTCAGGAACATGTATGTCTCCCCATTTATTTTGGTCTTCTTTGATATCTTTCATTAGCATTTTGTCATTTTCACAGTAAATGTTTCTGTTAGATGTGTTGAGATCGATACTCAAGTATTTCATCTTCTTTGCCATGACTTTCAATAGCATCCTTTTAAATCTTGGTCTTCACACATTTGTGATTATTGTTATAGAAATACAATTGATTTTTCTGTGTTGATCTTGTAACTGTGATTCAAGTATTAGTGATAGCCATTTTTCTCAAGATTCCTTTAGGTTTTCTATGCAGAAAATTACATCATCTCCAAGTTAAAACATTTGTATTTCTTCCTTTCCAAACCTGTATGCCTTTGAGTATCATGTGAAGTGACAGCAGTACTTGTAAATCCTTGCCTTGTTCTGCACTCAGGAGAGCATCCAGTCTTTCATCAAGGTTAACCAAGTTTTTGCACATGCTCTTTATTAAATCGAAATTGTTCCTTCCTATTCCTGCTTTACTATAAATAGGTAAAGGGTAGTATGTGAATGTTGGGCAAATACAGACTCATGAAGAACCCTTGGTTTCTGCATGCTAATACATGTGAGAATACATACAACAGCTCTGGATAGCCTCCATTAAATGCTGAACTACAAATATGAGAAATACAGTAGAAGAGTGTGCAAAGATTTTTTTTTGCTGATTTTTCCAAAAGCTACATACATTTCATTTAAGTTCACTGTATTAACATGGAGTCATGTTTTAAGTACTTTGGCTTTCAATGACATCTACTAAATAATCAGTAATAATAAATTTAAGCAGAGACCCTTTCATTTATCTCTGAAAGAGTTTTCCCAATAACTAAGAAATATCTAATACAGGGGTTTTCAAGTCCGGAACTGTAATATCCTGAGAAGACGCCCAATCTCAAGTGAAATGGCAAAGTTCTCAATACAAAATCTAATTCATTTTAACTTAAAAATAAACTTATAATAGGAAGTAGAAAAAAGCCATAAACAATATCAAAGTTTTACAACTATTAAAAGTTTTAGATCTATAATATACAGTTTCCCCAATTTAGAGTTTCCATAATAAAGAAAAGTTTAAAGCACAGTTTATTTTTTTTTTATTTGAAAGTCAGAGTAACACAGAGAGAGAAGGAGAGGCAGAGAGAGAAGTCTTCCATCCGTTGGTCTACTCCCCAACTGGCTGCAACAGCTGGAGCTGCGTCGATCCAAAGCAAGAGCCAGGAGCTTCTTCCGGGTCTCTCATGCAGGTGCAGGGGCCCAAGCGCCTGGGCCATCCTCTACTGCTTTCCAAGGCCATAGCAGAGAGCTGGATTGGAAGTGAGGCAGCCAGGACTCAAACTGTGCCCATATGGGATGCTGGCACTGCAGGCGGTGGCTTTACCTGCTACGCCACAGTGCCGGCCCCTAGTTTAGTTTTTAAAGAGTAAGGTCTTTCCTAACACTGCTTTGAAAAGAATCCTACTTCCCCAGAAACTGATTCAGAGCCTCACACGATCAGGCCACCCACAGGGCAAGCAGCAAGGCACCCATCAGCTTCAGCAAAGGCATGGAGCGGGCATCAGCTCAGCAGCACAGGTTCATTCCCCTGCCCAATACCTCGCGGGGTAAACCGCTACAGCAAGCAGCAGTAACGAGCTCTCCCGCGTACACTGCTGAACTACAGTCTCTACCACAGAAATGCCAAGCCTGCAAGGATAAATTCCAGGGTTTTTCATGCAAATCATTTTTCCTCTTTCCTTTCTAACTCAGGTCAACTTCATACACTATCTCAGAAGCCCATCACTGCCCATGATCCTGACACCCTCTTTCTCCCTGCATCCCTAGACATGACAGAAAAGGTAGACCACGTTGATCACATGGAAAGAGGACACGAGAGCCCTAAAACCTAGCGGGCAGCTGCTTCTGTGGTATTTCTAGAGGCCAGAATGCGAACAGGAAGGAACAGCATCAAGACAACTGTCAGAGGGTAACCAAGCTGGAACTTCTCCTGGCCCAGAGCTCTACCACAGCACCAACATGCCCGAAAGACACAGGTCCAGGCAGGAGGAATCACTAGGAACAGAGACAGGATGGAGCCCAGGGGTCTGTTCAAAAGCAAGAACAGAGGCCAGGCTTTCCTACGCGGCCACGCCCTGTCCTCTCCCATTTCCACTGGACACAGACTACAACTCTCAAACACCGTGTTCACAGACAGGCTATCTAGGAATATGAGAAACAGAGATGAACAAACAAGTAACATCGCCAAAGCCTAGAAAAACGAGTACCAGAGAAAGAAGAATGAACCCCCAAGAAACCCATTACATAAGCTGCCTCCAGAAGTGTTAAAAAATGAAAAAACATGCCACAAAGCATCAAGCAAACAGAATCCCACCAAAACACAGAGTCTAAGACTTTTCACTGGCAATGCTGGAAGGAAAAAGATGACAAAAAATATGTAAAAAATGTATACACAAAGTTGACAGGAAAATGAATTTTACTACATATTTCTATTACCAAATTGTCATTCAAATATGAGGACACTTTTAGACAGACCAGGGAATTTTTCACAAATCCTCTCTGAAAGATTACAAAGAAAACAAAGTAAAAATAACCCAAGTGAAGGTTAGGGGGGGTTGACAACATTGTAAAATGAAGTAAAAATTTACTGCAAACAAGAGGACAGCACATTTTTAATATTAAAGGGAAGTGAAAGTAAACTGTGGTTATTAGTAGGGTGGGAGAAACAATATGGATACTGATTAACTCTGGACATTAAGAGTGGATACCAATACAAAGAGAAAAAAACTACCTCTTGTAACCACTGTGGTAGGAAGGGTAAAGAACCCTTAAATAATTTAAGAAATATGGGAAAAGGTAATACATAATAAGGCAATTGAAAACCAAAATAAGGTAACACAGAGGACAGCACAGACCAGGTAAAGGCGTCGTCTGCAGTGCCGGCATCCCATTTGGGCGCTGGTTTGAGTCCCAGCTGCTCTACTTCTGATCCAGCTCTCTGCTAAGGTCTAGGACAACAGCAGAAGATGGTCCAAGCGCTTGGGTCCCTGTACCCATGTGGGACACCTGGGGGAAGCTCCTGGCTGTTGTGGCCACCTGGAGAGTGAACCCACAGATGGATGACCCCTCTCTCGCTCTCTGCTTCTGCCTCTCTGTACATCTGCCTTTCCAATAAATAAATAAACCTTAAAAAAAAAAAAAAAGATTGACTCAGAATAGATCCAGAATACATTCTGTTTAAAAGAGATAAACCTGGCACCACTCTTGTGGTTTAGCAAGTAAAGCTGCTGCCCGTGACACCGATATCCCATATGAGCGCCAGTTCATGTCCCCACTGCTCCACTTCTGATCCAGCTCCCTGCTAATGGCATGGGAAAAGCAGCAGAAATGGCCCAAGTGCTTGGGCAACTGTACCCATGTGGGAGACCTAGATAAAACTCCTGACTTCAGCCTGGCCTAGCACGGGCCATTGCAGCCATCTGGGGAGTAAATCAGATAGAAGATCTCCCTCTCCCTCTCTCTTTCAAAATAAATAAATGTTACACAAACAAATAGCCACTATAATTGGTATAAAGATAAATATTATATTTTAAGAGAGATAAACTTTAAATAATGACAAAACAGAACACAATAAGAATTTATATTGATGAAAGCTATAGCTTATCATATAAAGTAAATTATAAAATTTAATATACCTAACATAGTGTTAAAATACTTGTAACATATATGAGGCAAAAAATTAAGTGAACTACAAAATTCACAAATTACAGACTAGTATAATTCTCTAAGAAAATGACAGATTAGGTTAAAAACAAATATACAGGGGAATAAACTGTACAATGAACAATTTTGATTATGCATAAATCTCTGTATGCAAGAATAAAAATATCTTATTTACACAGGGAATAATCAACATAGTAAAAATTATGTGTTAGACTACAAAGGAAATCTACAAATACTTCCCAATGCAGAAATTGATTGAATGTATTTATTAACTTCTATGTATTAAAATTAGAAATTAAAAACCAGTTAAAGGATAAGTAAATCTATCCATTTTGAATTTAACAAAAAACTTCCTAAGTAATTTTGGGTTACATAAGGAATCAAACAATAAAGATAAACTTCAGCAATAAATGAAGTCCTCAGGATACCATCAGAGATGGTGGGAGCCAGCAAATGCATTTGTTAGAAATCCAGACAGTAAAGAAATAAGATTTTGATTTTGGGGACTGGTGCTGTGGCAGGTTAAGCCTGCGCCGGTTCAAGTCCAGCTGCTCCACTTCTAATCTAGCTCCCTGCTGATAGCTTGAGATAGAAGTAGAAGATGGCCCAAGTGCTTGGGCCCCTCTACCCACATGGAAGACTCAGAAGAAGCTCCTGGCTCCTGGTTTCAGATCGGGACAGCTCCAGCCATTGTGGTTATTTAAGGAGTGACCAATGGATGAAGATCTCTCTCTGTCTGTCTCTCTCTCTCTCTCTGTCTCTGACTCTGCCTCTCAATAAAATAAATAAATAAATCTTTAAAAAAAAGAGTTTGATTCTAGACACTGAGAAAGAATAAAAATAAATAACCTCAAAGATCCTAGAAAAATATAAATGTAAAAAAAAAACCAACATAGCAGTTGATAAGCAAAATCAAACTCTGACTCTCTGAAGAGTAGTAGAATAATTCCTAAACTCCCAATGCTGAGAATCCGTATTAACATTTGCTTATAAAACTGAACCTACATTTTTTTATTTAGCAGCATCTGGCAATTAATGCAATGACAGATTTTTAATTTTAGTATTCATCATTTTCTTAAAAAAAAAAACTATGGAAAAAAATCACTAATTATTTCTGTATGATAAACTCATTGTATATCAACAGAAACGTGTCCATTTCTTACAAGCAATTCTATATTTCAAGCACATAATTATACAAAATGAATCAAGATAAATATAAATATCAAAATTGAAAAGTTTATCCATGAATTCCACCCAATCTTATTTCCAACATAAAGTAACCATTTATCAGATTGGTGAACATCCTCCCAATTTTCTTCTGCTTTATTGTAATTTTTTAAGTTTTATTATGCAATACTTCAGAAGGAGAAAAAACGATTACAACGAACATTTGTGTCCCCACCACCCAACCTAGAAAGTGAAGACCACCACCAGTTCAGCTGAAAGCCTGCGGACATGCCCGTCCCTCCGAAGCAATCTATCTTGCTCTCCTCGTTTCCTACATGTGCGTGCATCCCTTCATCTATTTCTAATTTTTTTTCTAGCAATGCTATAATAGTACAGTTATTCTTCCCCAATTTACTTTTTTTCCCTTTAAACATTGTCCTTGCTAAACCTAGTCATGCTGACAAGCATGTTTCATTTTTCATCAATGTATAGAACATGCCCTATTGATGTACATTCAACAATGTTGTTAAAAACATTCTTTAAAAATCCCTTGAACAGGAGTAAAAGAACAGCTTGGTCCTAAGAAGTGTGCATCTTTCTTTAGCAGATGGTCATATTTTCTTCTACATGGTGTTATAAGCTCCTGAGGCTCTGTGGTCGTTTTGCCTGACTTCAGTTTTTCCCAATGTGAAAATATGAAACAGTCTCTTAGAGTGATTTTACCTTGCCTTTCCCTGTACTAATGAGGCGGAGACATTAGTGTTTTTTGCAAATTCCTGGTTTCATTTTCTGATTAGAGTGACCCCACCAGTCAAAAATCTCTGGCTCAAATATCCTAATCAAAGTCTTTGGTGAAGCCTAGTTATCTAAGTACAAAGAAACCATTCAGCAACCTTTCTTTTCCAGAAACAACAGTCTAAACTCAGTGCCTTAGCACAGAGCACTGAGCATCACACACCACCATTCTTCAAAGCTGACGGAGCCTCTGTCACTAATCTTCTCTAACTTGTATTCAAATGATCAGAATGCAAATAAAAAAACTTTTATCTATGAAGTCTGACATCATGTGCATGTAGTACCGGGATGTATTTTTCCAAGATGAAACTTACAAATGAAGTTGACTGTACCTTCAGATCAATAAATCCTTAAAACCTTAAAGTAAATTCCTTCACCATCTTCCAGAAATATCTAATCCCAAGGGGGAAAGCAGTAAACACTTCTCCCACAAGTAGATTACTCTTGACAAATGAGAGGGAACACAGCTCTGGGAGTGACAGGGCAGGGCATCTGGGAACACCAAGGGCTACAACTACTCCAGAACACAACATGTTGCAGGTACTATGTATGCCAGGTCCATTCTAAACAATGAAATGGACAACCACCTCCACACAGGTCACTGTGAAAAGTAAACAAGATAATATGAGAATGCTGTATCTGTATCAGATTTCATTACATTTTAGGAATGCAGAACTGGAACAAAGAGAAGTCAAGTATCTATTCAAATTCACAGTTAATAAATGATTCCAATACCCAAATCCTTGTGCTGCACTGTAATATTCATAGTACTTCTCTAATACAGGTTTCCAATGACTGCTAAAGGATATTCACAGGAAGGAGATGATAGTTCTAGGTTCCCAGAAATACCCAAAACATGAAAAGTCCTCAGATCTTCAGAAAAAAATGACAAGGAGCAGATGACAGGGGACCTTAAACAGCATCACTCATTTTCCTTTGTGCTGACAAATCTACTTTAGAAATTTGCCATTTAAAGTTTGAAATAAACCAACTCTTAGCTTTAGGTATACAGGGCATTCATGAAATTCCACGCGTTAAGATATACATAATCAAAATTGTCTTAGAAGTCATTTTTTAGGTCAACAGTCAATTTAACCAACAAAAACAATAGCTGGTAGAATTCAAGTGGGCAAATAGTGGAGAGAAGATTACCTACCTACTGCAGGTGCATCATACTCATCCCCAAGCAGAATTTCTGGAGCAGAATATGCAAGAGATCCACAGCTTGTCGTGAGCTTCTTCCCTGGTTGAAATTTGTTGCTGAAACCAAAGTCTGTCAACTTTACAAGACCTTGTTTTTCAAAGAAGACTACATTCTCTGGTTTTAAGTCTCTATGAACCACATGGAGTTTATGACAATAAGATATAGCATGAACTATCTGAGCAAAGTACTTCTTGGCCAAGTCTTCATTAAGACCTTCCTCGTGTTTCATTATGTAATCAAACATATCTCCTCCATCCCCAAGTTCTAGAATAAGATACAGTTTGGTCTGAGTGTCAATAACTTCATAAAGGCGTACGATGTTAGGATGTTGCACCAATTTCATGCATCTCACTTCCTGGAAAAGATGGCCAGTGGCTAGTGTGTCCAGCTTTGTCTTGTCAATAACTTTTACTGCCACCTTTTCACCTGTAAACACATGCCTGGCAAGTTTAACCACTGCAAAATGACCTCGACCCAAGGTTTTATCCAGATCATATAATCCAGCAATCTTTCCATCATATCCTCGCTTGAATCCTGCCATGCTGGTCAACAGAAGGCAAAATATTTAGGGTGTCTGAAACAGATCTTCTCATATAAGAATACCAGATGAAAATATGGAATTCATTTTCAATCTCATCAAGGACATCTACAAAATAAGAGAAGAAAGAAAAGTCAATTTCTGTAACTTTTCCTTCTATAACATACTTTGTCTTTTCACATTTCAATAAAAGCTTGAGGTAAATAAACTGAGCCATAAAATGAGTCAAGGTAATTTGCAAGAATGAATTGCTATATTTACAGTTTACATTTTACACTGAGAATTTAACTACCATACTAAATTTTACAAACTGAAAAAATTAATAATTTTATGGAAGCAACTCCTTGGTGATGTCAGTAGTAAAAAAACTGGCATTTGATGAGCTATGTTTAAAGACAAGTATTTTCCAAAAGTAATTTCAAGTAATGTCTTGAAAAAAAAGGCAACAGTAGACGAGAAAGAGAAAACACAAAGAGTGAACATCTGGACAAAACTCAATAATTTTTTACCTGCTGTCGCCAGATTTGCAATATTTCAAGTGGAGTAAAAGAAAAGAAAACTACCCTTTAGCAAGACTTCTCTAACCCTCCCAGCTAGAACTACCTTCTCTGTATCTCCAAAGTGCCTGGTGACACCTGCACACCGTGTAGTCTCAGAGATCTAAGCACACCACCTGTTTCCAGGATGGCAGGTTCCTGACAGCATTCTACTCCACCATTCTATTTTGTTCTTCTCCCAGCAACTACAACAGGGTTTACAACTAGCAAGCAGGTCTTCAAAACTGTTTCCTTACATTTTGGAATGCCAACTTTCATCTAAAAGGTTTATGAGACAACTGTTTCATTTGGTATCACTAGTGCCAGGAACATGCCTGGCACCTAGCCGGTGCTTAATAAATATATACTGACTATAACTCACTCTTCGTACTTTATTATCATTTTCCAACTCTATATAACCCACCACAACCTGCTTACATGTCAAGGATAAATAAGCAGGCATTCTTTTTTATTTATTTCTTTATTTTTTGACAGGCAGAGTGGACAGTGAGAGAGAGAGACAGAGAGAAAGGTCTTCCTTTGCCGTTGGTTCACCCTCCAATGGCCGCCGCGGCCGGCACACTGCGGCCGGCACACCACGCTGATCCGATGGCAGGAGCCAGGTGCTTCTCCTGGTCTCCCATGGGGTGCAGGGCCCAAGCACTTGGGCCATCCTCCACTGCACTCCCTGGCCACAGCAGAGAGCTGGCCTGGAAGAGGGGCAACCGGGACAGAATCTGGCGCCCTGACCGGGACTAGAACCTGGTGTGCCAGTGCCGCAAGGCGGAGGATTAGCCTAGTGAGCCACAGCGAGCAGGCATTCTTATGGACCACTTAAATCTTAAAGAACATTTGATTTTAAAGATCAAAATTCATATGGTATCCAGAACTCTCAGCCTTTACATAATGTAAATTACAAACAGACACAGGTTAATGTAGGTGGATCCTGACTCAGAGAAACAAATAAATGCATCAAATGATACAAATTAAGATATAAATCTCAGAGGCTTAACTGCCACTTTCATTTTTTCCAACTAGAATTTGATAGAACTGGACCAAGAAAGCCAATGAGGACCATGGCAGCCCCAAGGCGACCCTAGCAGTGCACATCCACCTGCTCCAGGAAACCCTCTCCTGGAGCTGCCGGCAGCAGGTGCATAGTCTCAGCTACACATTACTAAGACCAGGACTAACAGTATTTAACCTCTATTGGTGAAAATACACCAAGGAACTAAATTTTAAATACAACAAGGTAGTTTTTTTCTTCAGAAAGCATAAACACTGCATTCCTTTATATTTCATCTTCAGAACAGGGAGAAACTAAGCTTTAACAGGTACTTGCACAAAACGAACCAAACTGGATTGCATCATCGAATCAACAATCCTGAAAAGGCAGCCTGAGTCTCATTTTCATAGCCAAGGAAACAGATTCTGTTCTCAGGTACACGTGACTTACATCATGTGCAAAAGCTGAAGATCCAAACCTAATTCAGGTTTTGAAGCCCACACTGTTTATAAAACATTCGACCACTCCAATCAATGCTATATTTAGGATGACAGCAATATCTTTAGAGTAAAAAGAAGCAAGAAGTCATTCTCACCTCAGAAATTACCTGAATCACATTAACTAGCAGTCTATCAAAAACTGGATGTATTACAGACTCAACAAGTCAATGTCAGCAAGTTTACAGACATGCTTTTTATATGTTAGCCATGATTGATAATAGCACTGCTGTTCCCTGGTGAACATCACACGCCAGTCACACACCGAATGCTTTGCCTCATCCTCATGTCACCTCACAACTGTCCTCAGAGACCGCAATGATAAGCCCTACTTTGAGGCACAGAAAGCCTCCGTACCATGGCCTATGATACAGGTCCAATATGTAAAAGACCTGGGAGTCAAACCCAGGCAGTCTGACACCAAGGCTGTGCTTCTCAACCCTACACTATGCTGATTCTGCAAACTCATTTCAAAACTAAATTAATCCTGTTCCTATCAAGATTAAACCTGTAGGCCATAAAGGTGTTGGAGGGGAAAAAAGCCAATTTCTTCCATACTGTGCTTTTTCCCCGTCATCTAGGCTAGTAATTTTAATGATAATAATTTAATGATTTTAATTAACAGGGAAATCCAAATAGAAAGAACTCCCTTTGTTTGGATAGCAGCTCCCCCCAAAAAACATAAATTTTTGAAAACAAAAACTTAGGCTAACTCCAGGGGACAGGAAGATCTTTAAATCTCTAACTGCAATTAATTCTAAGGGCTGTAATTACTCCTAAAATCCTACCTAAAGGTGTCTATTTTTCTACTGCACAAGCTTCCAAAACAGATTCCTTCAGGCTACCCTAACTTAGAAAATTTTTATTCATCTACACCTATCACTCTAGTTTACTTGTGTTCCTAGAAAGTGGTATACAAACAAAATTTGAAAAATCAATCTGAGGTTTTCATTAAAACCATTTTATTTCAAATAAATGTTTTAAAAGCCTTTTTTCAGGGTCTCAGACACCCAGAGACAATCACTTAACACCTTGATGCTTCTTTTCTCAGATCTACACCAGAAAAAGGGCAAAATGAAATAACTTTTAATTCGCTGGTGAGCTCATGGAAAGAACCTAACAGTGCCTTCACAATGACAGTGTACCTTCTAGTGAGACAATCACTCTCACTGTCAAAGACTTTTTGGTGCAGGCATCCCTTCCTCAGAGCCCATGTAACTACCACTCATATACATAAAGAAAAGGACATTACCATTAACTAAAGGTTGGGAAGAAAAACACCTTCGCTTTTAAGTAACAGCCTACTATCTAATTCTACCAAAGGGCAATTTTAGTACAAAATTATTAAATCGTGTTTTGATCTCTGAGGAGCTGTTTGTGGCTGAAAGTCATTCTGAACATTGATGCCGAATGTCAAGACGTGGCTTACGGGAAATAAAGGGGAATCTGCACCACATGCCCCAGACATACCCTGCAAACTGCATACTGAACATTGTTATCACTGTGCTTTGTTAATTGCTTCTTACTCCTAAAAGAAAATAGAGAAAGATCTCAGTTTTGTTCTATTTAACTTTTCTTCAAGTCAAAATATAAGCCCTAAGGCCAGGTTCTAGACCAAAGTATAAAAACGGCAAAGCCCGCCTTTAGTGACCAAGTCTCCCGGCCCTCTGTGAATTCCAACTCCTTTAAGCAACCTTTAGTGAACAGACTTTCAGAGTGAATGGGTACAGATATTCTTCCAGGTAGTTGGGTCAGAAAGGTAATTCCACTAAAGGAAAAACTTATACGAGTACGTGTGCCATTTCCTAACTGCCTCCTGAGTGAGAGGCTCACCACGTTTCACTGAATCCTCACAGGCAGGCTGCAAGTGAGGCCCACCAGGCCTGGCCCGGCTGCTAAGCGGCAGTCTCTGGCTCTAACCCAGACCAGGCTGGCTTCAGAGTCCCCACTGGCTCATGAAACACCTACTAACACCACGACAGACGGCAGCCTCTGCAAGACGCTCGCCTCTAGGAAGCACCACTGATGATGCCCGCACACAGAACACACAAAGTACCTTCACACTGCGGGCTTGCCATTTGAGAGTGAAGAAGCTATCACTAAGAACAAAATGTGAGCAGAGCACTGCTGAGATAGCCTTCCGAGCCCTTCCACGACAATGAGAAACCGCAACCATGGAAAGTCCGAACACCCACTGGGGCCAGGACGACTTCCGTTACACACTAAAGGCGAGCAGCGTCCCAGTGATCACGAAGCCCCCAAGCTCACAGGCACTCACGTGAGAAGGAGCACAGAGCACACAGGAGCTGCAAGGAGGAGGAAAGGAGGGTGACCCCTAGATACACACACTGCTGGGAACGTGGGGGTAACGACAGGCAGGACTGCAGCACTAAGCAGCCAGCCAAGCCACGGCTCAGGTCCAGACAGGGACAGGCAAGCCCCAGGATGTCTACTTGCCTGACCCTCCAGCGCTCCAAGTGCGACAGGACAGTTCCTCCCATCATCCTCCCTGCCTCTCTCTTTCCAACAGCCCCTACCGCAACCACAGTCTCCGCGGCAAGGCAGTGGTGCAGCACTGCTTGGGAAAGCCAGGGGCTGGAGCTGAGTCCCAGCTCACCTAGCACTAGCCACAGGACCTCAGCAAATGACCTCACCTCTCCGCGTGGTCAGTTTCCTCTTTGGAAGATGTTATTAAATAAGACACAACTTCACAGGCTGTGCAAGAATTAAATGAGTTAATAAGATAGGCAGAGTTTAAAACAGGGCCTGGCACAGAGTAAGCACTCAGTAACAGTAGCTGCCACCACCACGGCTGCACACCCACCGCCCAAGTAGAAACTCTTAGCTGCTCACTATTTCAAGCAAAGGAAGGTTTGTTTGCTTTCGTTAATTTTTTTTTCAAAAAAATTTTGTTTTCATAAAAAAACTAAAACTTATTAAATTGAAATTGAGTGCCGTTAAGATTGCGAGATGAAAGAAATAATGTCCCTAGTGGTACAGCAAAGTCTCAAGTATCTCAAAATCTAAGTATCTGCTTTAAAAATATTAAGATAATTTTCTATCAAATGTACCATTTCAAAAAGGACTAAATGTTCCCTTACCTTCTTTTCCCCATTAAAGTAATATATTCTCAGAGAAAATTTGGAAAGCACAAAATAGGGGAATAGAATTAAAAAGGTACCCGCTGGCCAGTGTCATGGTGCAGCCGGTTAAGCTGCCACTTACGTCGGCATTCCACGTAGTACCGGTTTGAGACCCAGCTGCTTGACTTCGGATCTAGCACTCTGCTAATGCGCCTGAGAAAGCAGCAGACGATGGCCAAGTACCTAAGCTCCTGACACCCATGTGGGAGACCTGGATGGAGTTCTGGGTTCCTGGTTTCAGCTGGTCCAGCCCAGGCTGTCGTGGCCATCCAGGGAGTGAACCAATGGACAGATCTCTCTGCCTCACACCCGTAATCCTAGCATTGAAAGTCAGCACTATTAACATTCTGGTAGTCAACTAACGAACCATATACAGCTTCTTCCCTACTTGTTGCACAGAAGTAGGCTCTTTCAATGCATGAATTTCAACCCTGCATCCTCCTTTTTTCACGTGACGTATCACTGTCCCTTGTTTTTGCATCTGTGTTTCAATTATGAAAGGAGGGGTGGGCATTGTGGTACAACAGGTTAGGCACCACCTAAACTCTCCCATCCCATATCAGAGGGCGGGTTCAAGTCCTGGATATTCTGCTTCCTATCCAGCTTCCTGCTAGTGCATCCTGGGAGGCAGCAAGTGATGCTGGCTCAAGTGCTGGGACCCAGATACAGTTCTGGGATCCCGTTTTCAGCCTGGCTCAAGCTGACTTCTGCGGGCATTTGGAGAGTGAACTACCGAGTAGAGAGTTTCTCTTTCTCTCCCTTTCTCTCTTACACTGCCTTTCAAAATAGTAAATAAACATGTTTTAAAACTATGAAAGGAGTATCTGTTTAGGGGAAAAAGAAATTACAAGTCAATCATACAATGGCCGGCGCCGCGGCTCACTAGGCTAATCCTCCGCCTTGCGGCGCCGGCACACCGGGTTCTAGTCCTGGTTGGGGCGCCGGATTCTGTCCCGGTTGCCCCTCTTCCAGGCCAGCTCTCTGCTGTGGCCAGGGAGTGCAGTGGAGGATGGCCCAAGTGCTTGGGCCCTGCACCCCATGGGAGACCAGGATAAGTACCTGGCTCCTGCCATCGGATCAGTGCAATGCGCCGGCCGCAGCGGCCATTGCAGGAAGACCTTTCTCTCTGTCTCTTTCTCTCTCACTGTCCACTCTGCCTGTCAAAATAAATAAATACATAAATAAATAAATAAATAAATAAATAAATAAAACAAAACAAGTCAATCATACAAACTTGCAAAAATGGCCAAAAAAGAGGAAGATTTTTAAAAATGCATCTACTGCCTGACTCTAACCAACTGTCTGCTAACAATTTTGGAAAACAGCCCCTCAAATTCCTTTCTATGTATAATATATGTCCAGACACAATATTTTTATTTTTTTACTTTTTTAAAAGATTTATTTATTGTATTTGAAAGTCAGAGTTACACAGAGATAGAGGCAGAGAGAGAGAAAGCCTTCCATCCAATGGTTCACTCCCCAATTGGCCAAAATGGCTGGAGCTGCGCCAATCCGAAGCCAGGAGCTTCTTCTGGGTCTTCCATGAGGGTGAAGGGGCCCAAGGACTTGGGTCATCTTCTACTGTTTCCCCAGGCCATAGCAGAGAGCTGGATCGGAAGTGGGGCAGCCAGGTCTCGAACCGGCACCCACATGGGATGCCAGCGCTTCAGGCCAAGGCATTACCCAGCTGCGCCACAGTGCCGGCCCCAAGACACAATATTTTTAATAAAATGGGACCATACACAGGGCAAGGGTGGGAGTGCAGACATCAGCAGGGAGAGAGGTTTATTACTATTTTCAAAATGTTGCTCTCCAAAAAACAAGTTGGACAAATTCAAGTTCATTCTAGAAAATTTAGAAAATGCTGAAAAGCACAACAAAGTAAAATCACCTGTTACCTCACCTAGGCTGGCTGACGAGATCTGAGTAAAACTCTTTGTACTTTGGCTTCCTTACAAAGCTAAGCTGGTGAATGTGAAGTCTGGTAACTATTTTCCTGTACTTTATATGATGAACATTTCCCATGAAATTAGTTCTTTTAAATCCATATTTTTAATGACCACATGGTGAAAATGACACTTTACACGGCAAACACCACTAAACCCGGCCACCCTAAGGCAGCCTTCTTACTCAGCCCAGTCGCCTGTGCACAGACCCAGGCTGGACCTACGCGAAACAGACCAGCTGGCCAAGGATGTTTACAAAATGGAAATTTATGTTTGAGAAACAAGCCCTGGAGTGTGTTGCAAGAATATACTGATGTTCTCCCAGCTAAAGAGAGAGAAGCAACTGAAGCATGTGGGTGTGGCTGGAGAAGAGGAAGGAAGTGTGGGTGGCCCCACACAGGTCTGCAAGCTGCTGACAACAGTCGTAGAGCCAGCCTCTATTCAACCTACTGTGGATTTGGAACTCACCCCGTCACTCTGCTAACACTCTTTCTCAGCTTGGTGTTCACTTCATCACCACTGCCGCACGGTACAAATGTCTCCTACCCTTATGCTTTCCCCAGGAGAGATCCGGACAAAAGGACACAACAGGGTGGTGAGCACAGGTGGCTCTGCCTGGATGCCAGGGACCAACATAGGGCATGAAAAAAGCAGAGCTGGAAAAAAGGGGGCCAGGCACAATCTAGGCTAATTCTATAGCCTCTTTACAATTTGCTTGGAATATTATAAACTTCCCCCAAAATCAGTCCACCAATATTTCAAGACACAAGAACCTCAGAAACATGTTAAACACTGTAAAAACACCTATGCCGACACTCTCTACTACAATTAAGAGTTTAATTTTGCAAAGCTACTTTCACACTGCATTTAAGCTTCTTACATGGAAATTCTCCAGTATCTTTTACAAATACCAAAAAATGAAAACTGCAAGCCTTAGTCATGGGAAATATCGGACTGAATTGTACAGATTATCTATTGAAAAACCAACTTAAGTAAGGAAACTAACGCTCTCTCAGTGGGTATTACCAACCTGATCTCACCGCTAAAATTTAAAGAAATATATAACAAAAAGGGCACAGGCCGAAAGGAAGACAAGAAGCTAAATCCTCCAGGATTACCAATATCCCCCAGGTCAAGCAAAATCAACACAACCCTACCATGCAGTCACCACTGCTGTTCTCTTGATCTAAAATAAACAACAGTCTACTCCTCGTGAGAGTTACCAATACACGCTACAACTTCAAGATGAAGAACCACCAATAAGCCAACAGGTCCTAAGTTATAGAATTTCTCACTGGATCAGTTGTGACGACCATGTAGCCAGGGTGCAGTCACTGGATGGAACCAAGATGGGAACTACAAAGTAAAAAGTTAAGCACATTATTTGTTAGTAGATCACTGACCAAACTGTGCCTCCAAGTCTTTGGGAAAGCATTTTCCCAGGGGAAGGCAACTGCCTGCTAAAGTATGTTCCGAGTTTTCTTCCAAGTCATTTTAATTTTAATAGACTAGGAGGGTCATGCTGAGGAGCCTGCTCCAGTCTCAGGGCAATGACCAGGTTGCCAATGCAGATCAATCCTGCAAGGGGCGGCTTAAGTCATCTTTAATTCATCTCAATAGAACAAGCTGAAGTCCAGGTTATATCAAGGAATTTGGATATATTCAGGAGTCAGGCAAACCATTAACCAACATAGAGCACTACTGAGTATTAATAGACAGAAAGGGGTTAGCAGTGCAAGTCACAAAACTTGGACTAGCAATGCAAGCGCTAAGTTCAAATTCCTAAACAGAATTTGCCTCTTGTTAAAGTGATGAAAAACGCTAGGCAAATCATCATTTCTACCTGTGGGTGAGACTTAAAAATCAGTATGGTGGTCCTGGCAAAAAGTGTTCACACAATAAATAATGATTTAAACAAAACTGGTGTGCAGAAATCACTCCAAAATAAAGCCAACCCACTATTACTCACTGTTGCCAGGAAAACAAAAGCTATGGAAAACTTAAATCTAAATCTCAACTCCTCCAAAGCTTTTATTTCCACTATCAAAACACAATTAATTTGCTCTCATCTTTTTTTCCTTATATTATGATAAAAATGGCAATTTTAAAAAATGATTAAAAAACACACACTCACACAAGACCAGGAAAAAAAAAATCAGTAAACCAAGGCAGAAGCAACTAACAAAAGAGAAGCATTTAGTGATTCTGACACTGATGGGACAGCAAGTTAACTTTTTGAAAAGCAATTTGGCGGTAGGTGTATCAACTGTGCTCAAATAATTAATATCCTTGACTTAAATCTCTTACTACAGGTTGAGCATCCCTAATCTGAAAATCTGAAATGCTCCAAAGCCAATACTTTTTGAGTGCCATGATAGCATAAGTAGAATATTACACTCTGCTTTATGCATAAATTAAAAATATTCTATATAAAATATCTTCAGGCTATGTGTATAAACTTTATTTGAAACATAAATGAATTCTGTGTTTAGTCTTGGGTTTTTTTTCCCCAAGATATCTCATATGTACATGCAAATATTCCAAACTCAAAAAAAAAAAAAAATCCAAACCATTTCTAGTCCCAAGTATTTCAGATAAAGAATATACAACCTGTATTAGATTTATGTCTTAATAAAGATGTCGCCATTTATATCCCACACTTACTTATGCCCAAAAACTCAGAAATAACCTAAAGGCCTATATAATATGAAAATGTTTAAATATATCATAAAATATCCAACATGAACACTATGCTGCTGTATTTTGAAGCTGTGTGGGAAATTCTGACAACATAATGTTAAGTAAAAAAAAATAAATCATATTCCAAATTTCAAAGCATATGATCCCAATTTTTTTTTCATAAGCCCAACACTAACTGTGAGGACTTTTTAAGATTTTATTTATTTATTTTAAAGGCAGAGTTACAGACACAGAGAGGGAGAGACAGAGAGGTTGGTCTTCGACCCACTGGTTCACTCTGCAAGTGGCCACAACAACCAGGCCAAAGCTAGGAGCCAGGAGTTTCTTCCAGGTTTCCCACACAAGTGCAGGGGCTCAAGTACTTGTGTCATCTTCCTCTGCTTTCCCAGACCATTAGCAGAGATCTAGATCAAAGAGGAGTAGCCTGGACACAAACCAGTGTTCATATGGGATGCCGGCATCGCAGGCGCAGGCGTTGCACATCACAGCATCGGCCCCATCATCCCAATTTTTTAAAAAGCATGTAATGTGTGTGGATTCTCTATATTTCAAAAACTCAGAATGTTAAGTTAGTAAAATTACAGAATTTTCTTCTTTTAATGTTTCTCTTCTATTAAATGTTTAACAGTGAATATTGTTTTTTTTTAATCCAGGAAAGGTGAGGGTTATTAACTATTTTTACTTTCTGGAAATAATTACTCAATCTACTTTTTACTAGAAGGTCTATGAAACAGAAAGTCAGTTTCCCTGAAAATATACTATCGAATGCTTGCTTACATAATTGCAATAAACAAGACTTGTTGTGAGAGAGACTGAGCTCCTCTGAGGGACAGGGGTGCAGTTCCTTCAGGCTGCAAAGGGGAGCACCAAGGCACCTGCATTAGCAAATAAGCTGAGCCCTAACTGTTCAGGATACACCACCATCCCTGTCCTTTAGAACCTTAGAAAATGGGATGTACAAATAACAAGATGATTACACAAGTCAGCCTCGGGAAGAACAGGCTCATCAAGGTCGGGGGCGGCCCACGACCCAGGGCTTACTTCCACGGGGAGCAGAGGCGCACCCCATTCCCAAAGCAGGGGAAACAGCGGCAGCAGAGACAGCACCCAGCTGGCAGACTTAGGAGAGGAGAGCGCCCATCTGGGTGAAGCTATGATTCTGAGTAGAAGACAAGCAGGTTTAGAAAGGTCATCGAGAAGGCTAATTTCTGAAGACTTCTTGATGGCTCTCCATTTGACCAGCTGTGCCGAACATTCGCCCTTTCACAACCAATGGAAAGTTCGCCGCATTAATAACTCGCCACGTTATCTATCTCTGAATTATACTAAAGTTTAAAATGTCATTAAAGAGTTAAGAACACACAGAGAAAGCTTCTTCTCAAAGAGCTGATATAAGAAAAATTCTTTGCGTGTTACATGAAAGCAACATAAAAATAAGGTTCACTAGAGAATCTTAAAAGTTCAACACTCATTTCAAAGTTTGACAAAACACTGATTTTTGTTTTGACTCATTAGCGCCCTCTCATTACACATACTACCTTCCCAAAGACCTACTACTAACCTACATAGGTATATATAGAAATTAGTTTTACAGCAAAACTACAGCTTACTTTTCTTTCACTTCGCATTTTAAATTAAAAAAAAAAATCTTTTATTATCTCAATTCCCCATTAGAATTCCAGCTTTGTCTGAATGCAGATCTCAAAAAGAGGAAACAGAATTTCATGACTGGAAATCTATATAGCTGCTGGGCTTTTTATTTGTTAAACCACTCAGTTCCTCACAACCAGTGACAAAATGCAAGTATCATACCCACTTTTCAAATGAGAAAGCACAGCCAGAGACTGCAAACTCACTCCACGCTGGTCCTAGGCTCACGGTCTGAGCCTTACATTTTTTTCCCCTGCAGCAACACAATGCCTCCCTTTGACCTGTGCCTTCCTAATTCCCAGAGAAGCAGAAGCACTGAGACACATCTAGGTGTTGGGATCCTTCTCCAGTTCTGACATGCCCCACAAGTTACCTGCCAGCAATCAAATTTCCTGGCACCAAACACTTATCTAATAAACAATGACAAATAATTTTAATATTTGGTGAAATGTTTAGAAACTGCTTTGTAAGTTGAGAAAGGAAGTTACAGGCAAATAACCATTCAGACAGACTGAGGTAATTACTGGTCCTCTAAACACAGAAGAGCACCTTGAAAATAACTTGGCACAATTGCTGGCACACAGCTTCAAGTGGCAAGATTCCTTCCCAGCCAAAACCAAGGAAGAAATTCAGGTAAAATATGCGTAGGTTTTATTTTCTGCTTAAAAAACTTTGATTTTTCCCAAACTGAAATATACTTTACAATTTATATTCTTTCCATTTGTTTCTGCAAAAGCATTTTCCTTTATAAGAGGATTAGTTAATACTTGTAAGACAGGAGAGCAAAGGACAAAATTGAGCCGTGAAACTGTAGACTGAATATTCTCATTCCACAGTTCTTTTGCACCATTCATAATGCTGTACAACAATGAAGAGAAACTTGCACAATATGAGGTAAAACAGAAACTGAACTGTACCTTAAAAAGTACTTTTGTCCACTGGTAAATAAAAAGGCTGTACATGAGTATGACTATTTTAAAGAGATCCATGAATATAGTATACTCTAGCTTCATAATACATCCATGAGTATTTGTTACTAAGAATTTTGTTTAGACACTGTAAAACTTCCATTAAATACCTAAAATGTTTCTTGGGGCCAGCACTTTGGCTTAGCAGGTAAAGCCGCTGCCTGCAGCGCTGGCATCCCATATGGGTGCCAGTTCAAGTCCTGGCTGCTCCACTTTCCATCCAGCTCTCTGCTATGGCCTGGGAAAGCAGAAGTCCCTGGGCCCCTGCACCTGCGTGGGAGACCCCGAGGAAGCTCCTGGCTCCTGACTTTGGATTGGCACAGCTCGGTTCATAGTAGCCATCCAGGGAGTGAACCAATGGATGGAAGCCTCTCTCTCTCTCTGCCTCTCCTTCTCTCGCTGCATAACTCTGACTTTCAAATAAATAAATAAATCTTTAAAAATAAATGTTTCTTATAACCCAGAGTTGAATATTAAAGCAAGTTCAAAATATTATTCAGATATTTCCCCTAGTTATGTAACACAGAATAAAAGAAAAATAATGACCCAAGAAGTATGTGTGTACATACTGGGGAGAAGGAACATCAGAGAAGCTAGGACAGTAGCCCTGAGTCTCCACATGTCCAAGTACCACATGGTCAACTTTTCTCCTTATCTTCAGCACGGGGGTACACTTTAGGAAAGATCAAAATTCCTTTATCCAGCAAATATGCAAAGCAACATGGCAGTTCAGTGGAAAGAGTGCCACGATGTAGAGCCCCACAAGTTACTCAACTTCTATGAACAGGCATGCCTTTATCTGTAAAACAAGGATAATTACCACTCTGGACAGTTATTGTGAAAGCTAAATGGGGTAATATAGGTTAACAAGCTGTGAGTGGGATCAAAATCACGCAAGAATTCTTTCCCCTTAACTTTTCAGAACTGGCCTCCCTCCCCTGAGAGCCCAGTATTTGAAGGGGTCATGTATACAGTTCCTAATCTTATTTTGTTATCAGCAGCCTAACCCGCCCAACAAACTGGCTCCTAAACACCACTGGGATATACCAGGAGGCTCCTGACTCCAGCGGTTTACAATCTGTTACAGGAACAGACATGCAAAAAGAGGTGTTCTTTCTCCCAAATCTGCCTTGGGGAGTTCATAGAAGGCATCCCAGAGAAACTACTCTGTGTTTGAGCTAAGAGCTGAAATTGGCAATAGTGGGAAGAGGCTTTCCAGGAAAGAGACCTGAGACAGTCTAGTGTGACTAGGACAATACAATGCATAGAGCACAGGAGACAAGGTCAGACGGGCAGGAAGGGCCACATACCCAAAGGGTTGTGTTGCCCACGCAAATAATCAGTCTGTATTTCTCCAGTGAGGTCGGCCCTTACCCATGCTTCAGAGCCCTGCTTAAAGTCACCCTCCAGAATCCCCACTTTCCCTCCTCAACTCCCCACACAAACCAGCTCCCACTCACAGCACCACGTCCTTGGCCACCACGGCTCTTCACAACCATAGAGTCATAATTACCTGCGTGATCATGTGGCAAACAGTGTGTGCCCCAACAGACTAAATGATTAGTTCAGTTCACTGAAGGCCACTAACTGCTTACTTTAGCGCTGTATCCCAGGGCTTGCACAGCACAGTACCTACTCAAAGCATACCTATCTTATTAAATGAACAAATGCAGGCCAGTGTAAGAAGCCCAAAAAGAACACTGGGCAGGAGAGCAGCAATCAGAGATGACAGTTTAACACATCACTCTGGCAGCAGAGATCAGACCAGACGGCAAAGGCAAGACCAGAGCTGGGAGACAGGTAAGCAGACTGCTGATAATGTCTCCAGGTAAATGATTAAAGACCTACAAACCAGGGCAGCCACCGCGAGGAGCCATGGAGACACGACTCAGGAGAATCCGAGAACTCAATGCACAGCTGGCGAAGCTCAGAGGGACATCTAGAACCACTATGGTGGACAGCGGAAGCTGGCAGTGTCCTTAGACTGCAGGACAGCACAGGAACCAGCGTCTCCTGAGCATCTATGATGTGCTAGCACAGTGTGGAAGATTCGCTTCTTGGCCTAAAACTGTATGACTGAACAATTTCAGTCCAACCTAGCGACATGAAAGCAGGTATGGTCCTACTAAGAGGCTGACAAAAATCAACAACGACTATTAGGCGTCTGTAAGGATCTTCTTGGGTACAGACTGTGTATCAGGCATCACTCCGGTCTGGGGATGTACAGATCAGAGCAGCATTTTCTGCCTTCAAGGAGCTGAGTCCTCTGGGTTGGAGAACGGTAACCTCATGTCAACAACGGAGAATCTCGGGACCCTGTGGCTGTGATCTGAACAGTTACATTGGGTAATCAGAGTTTCTCGTGCACTGATTTCACAACCTACATTAAACAGTCCAGGCAAATATGATGGGGGGGGGGGGGGGCGTGTGCACTGAGATGCACTTTCAGACCCAATCTTGCTTTGAGTCTGGAGACACTCCTGAACTTCAAAGATCACGGCCCATGGACACCTTACGCCTCTGATTTTTAAATAACTGCTGAGTAGCCACACACCAGAAGATGGGGGGACCCAGTCCAAGCAAAGAAAGGGGAAAAGATCTGATCTGTCATGGAAGAGCCTGCCTCAGTAGAGGCCGAATGCTGGGAGTGCCAAGGCAGGCTCTCGGGGGTCTCTGGAAGTGACAGCAGAGAAATAAAAAAACGTCCAGGGAGAGCACAGCAGGAATCTTCCTGGCAAGAAATGTGCGTCCCATGGGATAGAAGGGCTCAACCCAGAGCACAGGTGCAGCAAAGCAGAGGAGGGAACAACCCTCACCAGTGTAACACCGCTCCACACCATCCGGAAGAGGTACACACACTGCCAGTGCTGGCTCAGGGGCCATTAAGCCTGAGGGGGTTTTTACACCAGCTCTGCCCAGATCACAACAAAATACCCAACACCTTCCTCTTCCATCACCGACCCTCCCTCCGTCCTGCCCCACCCCTCCCCACCTTTTCAAATACTTTAAAGAAAGAACAGCTGCAGCTGTATCCTGTCTCCCTCCTCAGCTCCCGCCCACCCACCTGGGTCCAGGTTCTTCTCCAGACACTTGATCTTGTCCTCTGTCCTCCCTCTCTCCCTGTCCTTCAAGACCACTTCACTCATCACTCCCAAGTCAGACTGTCCACCGGCCCTTCTCGGGCTTCTGCAGGGCTTTCTCTGAGCCTCACCACGGCAGCCATCGGCTCCAATTATTCTGGTTTACCTTGCTGTTTCCCAACAGCCTTTTAGCTCCAAAATACGGCACCTGCTTCGTATTCACTTGTCTACTGCTACCCTCTACCCTAGGGCCCAAAAACAGAAATACAAAGGTTTCATGAAAGGCTAACTTTATCTTCCAAGCTGCTAGAATCAACTCAACTTTTCCATGTTAATTTACCTGCTCATACACAGACACTGGCAAGTGTCTGTACCCTGAGTAACAGTTTTCGGTTTTTGTTTTGTTGTTTTTTTTGTTTGTTTGTTTTTTTGACAGGCAGTTAGACAGAGGGACACAGAGAGAAAGGTCTTCCTTCTGTTGGTTCACCCCCCAAATGGCTGCCATGGCCGGCGCACAGCGCCGATCCAAAGCCAGAAGCCAGGCACTTCCTCCTGGTCTCCCAAGCAGGTGCAGGGCCCAAGCACTTGGGCCATCCTCCACTGCCTTCCCAAGTCACAACAGAGAGCTAGACTGGAAGAGGAGCAACTGGGACTAGAACCTGGAGTGCCGGCGCCGCAGGCGGAGGATTAGCCTAGTGAGCCGCGGCGCTGGCCAACAGTTTTCTTACAAAAGTATCTCAGATGAAATCTTTGAGTACACAGTAACTCCCAGGAACCAGTTGGGATAGAGTTAAATTAAGACTTTGTAAGAGTTCCTCATCTGTGTTTTTAATTCCTGAAGTTCTGGCCACGTGGAAGGCTCGTCTGTACCCTTTACTCCCTGGGCAGTACAACAAGCTCTTAGGCTCAGACAAGCTGCCACCAAGAAGAAGCAGGCCTTATTTATGCTCATGCTTAGAACTGTGGCTGCTCAGTATCTCCAAAACCCAGCAACTTTTTTCTATTTAGTTTCACTTTCTATAGGGAGGAAGCGCCCACAGTGAAGGCTGAGAGCAGGGGTGGGGAACATGTTTCTGCCAAGGGCCATCTGGGTATTTACAACACCATTTGCCAGCCATACAAAATTATCAACTTAAAAATGAGCCTGCTATACAGTTATCGAATCTCAAGTCCTGCCTGGGGCTGCCTTGGCGGGGCAGACCAAATGATTTCAAGATCCTTAGGAGGCCCGCAGGCCGGTTTAGTGCTTCCTGGGACCAGGACAAACAACACCGATGTGCTTCCATTCTAATAAAGGCCACTAAAAGCCTTCCGTTTAGGATGTGTGATTAAATCTGAACCACAAAAGCCCAATCTGCATTTCTGATCTAGGAAAACAGAAATTACTACAACGTCTGAGTTCTCCTATGCTTTAAACTATGGATTTTACTGCAATAACAGAAAAAAAATTTTTTACTCAGAATCACCAAAGAGTAGAGCTACAGTAATTTTGCGCACAAATATGAGGCAACAAAAACTAATTATGCAGATTTTAAAAACTGAAAGGTAGCATTCAAAGTTTCCTGCCTGGAAAGTCATGAAGATGCGAGTATCAAGAAAAGTTAGCTGCACGCACTTGATTTCTACACCCCTCAATAAGTGACCTTGGGAATGTCATGGAATTTCTCTGTAACATGGGAATGTCACCTGTTTTCCTCACGGGGACAATTACACAGAAAGTCGGATCAAAATGTTATTTGGTGCTCTTTAAAAAAAAAAAAAGAAAGAAACGTGTCTAATTAGTGTGCTTTAATCACCACTTGTACAGTACATTCCAGTTCAGGAATCCAATTCCAAGAGAAATATTTAAGCAGACGTTGAAGACAGATTTCCTTAAGGGAATGATTTTATAAATCTGGAAAGCAATGTAACAAGATTATAAATTAACAAGTTGATTACATAAGCCTTGACAAGCCAGGCTGGAAAGTACACTGATACACATTCTGATAAGTCAGAGCCTGATGTGGGACAAGGCGACCCAACCGCTGTGTGGATCCCAAACGCGGCTTTTCAGCCCCAGAGGAATGTGGAGGAGATTCAACAGGGTGCCCGACGCTTGCAGGTCCAAGGCCACTGGCAGGCCGGCTTCACCTTAACCCTGATGAAATTTCCAACACAAGCAGGTCGGCTCCTAAGACTTGGAGAACGCGCTCATTAAAGGGGAGAGGGCAAAGCACCCTGACAGGCTCCAAGGTCCCCAAATCCTCCACCCGTCTACCGATTCGGGAAGTCCACCGCCAGATTCCCCCCCACCCCGTAAAGCCTGGACCTGGTCCCCACTGCCCAGGAAGCCTCTGGACCGTACCTGACTCTCCTGGGAGGGACAGCCCAGGATAAAACGGATGCCACTTCCCCGGACCCCAAGTCCAAGCAAAAGGCAGGCAGGGCTCTGCCGACCGGTGCAGAGAGAACTCAACAGGCGATGGCCACGGCAAAGAAGGCAGGCTTCCCAGCTCTCCCTCGAGATGGCACCGCTCCTCCCGCTGCCCCTTCTCCGCGGACAACAGCAGCCCCCGCTCCATTGTACAACCCCCTGCTGCGGTCACATTTCCCCTGGATTCGCCCGCAAAGCGCAAACAAACGCAGCCCAGCACAGACGTCCCACTCCCGAGACCTGAGCCCCCGGGAGCCCGGCCCGGGCGCGGGGCCCCGCGGGCGCCGCACTCGGCCCGCTCCGGGGCGGGGCGCGGGGATGCGGGCGCCTCCCGAGGTGCCGCAATCCCGCCGCGGCCGCAAGGGCAGGGCCTCCGGGCGCCCGCGCCCCGCCGCCGCCGCAGTGACGGCTCCCGCCTGGGTGCCACCGCCCGGGTGCCATCGCCCGCCAGGCCGCGGCGCCGCACTCGGGCCCCGCGTCCTCGCCGGCCGCGCGCTGCGGAGCGCGCAACTTACTTTCCGCCCGCGGCGGGCGCCCCGGCCCGGGCAACGGCGGAGGCTCCAGAGGCGCCGGAGGCCGGCCCGCACCCCCACCCACGGCCGCGCGCCCTGCCGCGCTCTGCGCTCGCCCCTACCTCAGCAGGCAGGCGGGCGTCCGTCCGCAGCGGCCGCGGCGCCGACAACTCCCTCCCGGCCGCCGAAACCCCGCACCCAGCGTTAATCATAATACCGAGCGGGCGGCCGGCCTCGGGTAGGAGGGTGGGCCTGAGCTGCGCCTGCGCGGGGCCGCGCGTCAACCGTGACGCGACGCCGGGGCGGGGCTTTGGGGGGCGGGGCCGCGAGGGGCGGGGCGGGGCGCACCTGCGGGCGGCTGGAGGGCGTCCTGGCGGCGTCCTGACCCCACCGAGTGTGCGTTGTGGCTGGCGGAAGGAAGCGGGCGAGGCGCCCGAGGAGGATGGGGGACGGTGGAGGAGGAAGCCCCGGGGCCGCGGGACAATGGCCGGGAAGGGCAGCGATAGTTGTCTCTGCAGATCCGGCGGCCTTAGGGACGGGGCGGGGCGGGAGGGGGTGCGGTGAGGAATCGCAGGTGCTGGACCTTTTAAAGCTCACCACCGTCACTGTCCCCCGCCAGGTTTAAGCAAGGGAAGCAGGTACATCCGCGTGTGAGGCCACATACACACAATACTTCTCTCTCTCTAGTGTCTTTTTCTGGGCCCAATTTGCTGTTGCTAATTAAAGAGAAGCGGGAGACACTGGCCAGCCAGCGCTGGAAACAGCGTGGGAAGCGTCAAAGCCCCTGAAGTCAGAGATTCAAAGCGCACCAGGTGTTAGCCGGACCCCGGATGCTCCAGGATGCGAGTGGGGGTGGGTTAGTGAGGGTTGGGAAGGGTTAGGGGAGAACTCCTGGCTGTCACCTTGGAGGCTTGATGTGCAGCCAGACCAGCTCTCCTGGATCTGCAGCAGGCCAATAAACCAGATACCGGGAAGCTGTCTCCAACCCCCTTTTTCCCTTTCTGTTCCCCCCTCCTGCCCACCTTGCCCCAAGAAAGGACAGAGCAAAGAAGGAGTGAATTTGCTTGAACTGAGGGCATGGAGAGCAGAACCCCAGATGGCTCCCTCTGTTGACCTGCAAACGCAGAAAACCTCTTCCTTCAGACTCCTTTTTTTTTTTTTTTTTTTTTTTTTGAGATTTATTTTATGTGTTTCAAAGAATTACACAGAGACGTAGAGGTCTCCCATCCACTGGTTCACTCTCCAAATAGCCGCAACGGGAGATCTGAAGCTAGGAGCTTCTTCAAGGTCTCCCACATCAGTGCAAGAGCCCAAGCACTTGGGCCATCCTCAGTCGCTTTTCCAGGTGTATTATCGGAGAGCTGGATCAGAAGTGGAGCAGCTGGGACTCAAACCCGCGTCCATGTGAGAGGCTGGCGCTGCAGGTCAGGGTTTTAAACTGCTGTGCCACAGCACCAGCCCTATCCTGCAGACTCTTAGGGTATCTTATCCATCTCACAATGATTGGGGAGCCAACGCGTATCCATGTGACTCTTAGAATGGACACGAGGTTTTCTTTGCAAGGCGGACTCCCAGTTATCCTAATGCCATAGCACTGTGGGGTGATGGGAGAGGCACCAGGGACAGCCTCCTCCAAGTCCCACCTCTGGCACCACTGTGACTCAGAAAGACCATAGGAAATTCTACCATCCATAAAAGTCCCCCAGGAAAACAGTGCCTACCTTGGGTTTGTGGGACTCATTTCTGAGTTGTTGGAAAGCAGGAAGACGATGCATTTTTGCTTGAGGGAGGTATCCCTATTCAGGATAGGAGCAGCCAACCAAAGGGGGAAAATCCCACTCTAATGGTTCCCCAGGGAATCCCAGGGGTTGAAGACACCACCACCTGGTCTGTAGCCCCCAGACATAACAGGAACCACAGAGCAGTAACCATAATCTACAAGCCTTTGAAAAACAGTATTTGTATTGCTGCCATGCAACTCAAGTTTTGAATAAACTCTCAAAGGGAAACGGAGACATCAGAAAAAGCAAAATAGTAAGTGAAAGGGGAGGGGGAAAATAAGAAACTGATTTAAAAATAAGCTCAACTCTAATTCTCTTCCGAAAAGGGGGATGCAGTCCTAGCCATGTGGTAAATCATTTACTCATCTGCAATTATTTCTTGGGACGCAGGAGTATGGCTGGGAAGAATGTGACCCATTTTCGATTGTGCACCATAAATACATAAGGTGATCTGATTATGCTTGGGCAATATTTAAAAATCATCAAGTATAATTTAATGAACTGTGACTTAACTTTGAATTTAAGCAAATGTGTTTATTTTAATGAAGGACCCCTTCTCCAGTCTGCCCCGGCACTTTTTCCGACACACTCTGCTTTTTTTTTTTTTTTTCCACATTAAGTCTTTTTATGGACCTGTAAGAAGCTTTAATTAGATATACAGCACTGTACAAAATGACAAGATGTAACATACAGGCTTGCCTTACGGTCTCTGGGACTCAGCTCTCAGAAATAACATCGTGTCACCAATTGAAGAAAGAAGTTGTTTATTGGAAGGAAGCCAGGGCAGGTGCTATGAATGATGTGATAGTCAAGATGTGACTACCACATAGATTCTGGGAAGGATTGCCATTATCATCTAGAGACCCCGACCTCCAGAGCAGCAAGGGTATCAGGTTTTTGTTCTCTAGATATTGCTAGTTTTCATAATTTTGAAAACATTCAAGATGCTTACCGAGTGTTCATGTACAGTTCAATTGTGAGTTGTGACATTTAATGGTATTTTCTTTTACATATGTAATTAGTCATTTGGTGCATTGATACTTGAGTGTTTCCAAATCCTGACTTCATTCACTGGAATGACCTAAAGGGTTCCTCATAAACACTCCCTCACCACCACCTCGGCATCAGCTAACATCTCCAACTCTTCTACCTCAGCTGTCAGCTAAGGCCGTGTGTGTGTGTGTGTGTGTGTGTGTGTATTTAATCCTGATAGTTGCAAAGAACAACTGGAAATGCCACTACTGGGGCAGGCGTTTGGCCTGCAGTTAAGATGCCTATTTAGATACCCACATCCCATATCGGAATGTCTGGGTTCAATGCCCTGCTACACTCCTGATCCCACCTTCTTGCTACATGTGCATCCCACTGAAGTAGCTGGAGTCCCTACACCCAACATGGAAGACAAGACTGAACTCCAGTCTTCTGGCTTCTCCTAGCCATTGCAGACATCTGGGGAATGAATCAGTGGATGGGACCTTGTTCTCTCCCTCACCCTCCACCCCAGATATACTTTTTTTTAAAGAGTGGACAGTGAGAGAGAGAGAGACAGAGAGAAAGATCTTCCTTTTCCGTTGGTTCAGCCCCCAATGGCCACTGCGGCTGGCACACCGCGCTGATCCGAAGCCAGGAGCTGTTAGAGTTGACCGCCCGAAAAACGTCACCAAGAGACATCTCTTATGCAAACAGCAAGGGGAAGCTTTATTGATTATCCAGCATGCTGGGGCTGTCTGATCATCATGAGCAGAGCAGCCCCGAATAACCAAAGGTTAGGGTTTATAAAGGCAAAAACCGCAAAACCGGGAAGGGGAAGAGAATACACGGTTGTTAAGCGGTTGCTAAAGTCTTACAATCAGCAATTATGATCTTAAGACATAGACAAATCACATCTTCATTGTTAGCCCAGGTAACCCAGGTGCAACCTTTCTACTTTTAAGCTTGAGCAATCATGCTAGGGGGTTTTTGTGTGTTGCCAAGGGTGATGTAGTGCACTGCTATTGTCCGGCTATTTGAGATCATAGTTTCGGACCAGAGTCTCACGGTGGGGGGGTTGCTTTCCCAGAATGCAGTCTCAAGTGCTCCAAAATGGAGTCCCTACTGTCAAGGTGCTACTTCACTGTTTTATTTTTACAGCTGCACTAGGAAGGTTTAAACCTGTAAGCTTAAGCTTAACTTTTGACACCTGTACATATACAATTTTAACTCTTCAGAGCCAGGGGCTTCTCCTGGTCTCCCATGCGGGTGCAGGGCCCAAGCACTTGGGCCATCCTCCACTGCACTCACGGGCCACAGCAGAGAGCTGGACTGAAAGAGGGGCAAACGGGACAGAATCTGGCGCCCCGACCGGGAATAGAACCTGGTGCGCCGGCGCCGCTAGGCGGAGGATTAGCCTAGTGAGCCAGCCCTGCAATGCAACTTCTCAGCTCCTCACAGACCGGCTCCCATCACAGCCAGAACCCCATTCCTCCCTGTGTATCCCACTTACAGCTTACAGGTTTTAACTGCTTCTTGTTTCATTTTCCTCCCTATGGTTCTTAAAATCCTGGAAGAAGGATTTTATTTTCTTCAAATTTCTTTTCATGCCATGTAGCACTGAGATCACAAACAGCCAGTCCAAGAGCTTTCACTCAGACTTTTTTTTTTTTTACCATATACATTCCTTACTTTTTGAAGTTTAAAAAAATTATTTATGTATTTATTTGAAAGACAGAGTGACAGGAGAGGGAGAGAGATAGAGAAGGGGTGGAGTGGGCAGAGAGAGAATCTTCCACCCTCTGGCTCACTCCCCAAGCGCCCACAATGGCCAGGGCTGGGGCCAGGCCAAACCAGGGTCCAGGAACTCCATCTGGGTTCCTGGAGTGGATGGCAGGAACCCACATACTCGGGCCATCACCTACTGCCTCTCTGGTGCATTAGCAGGAAGCTGGATGGGAAGCGGAGGAAGGACTGCATCTCAGGCACTCCACTCCAGCATGGGACACAGATGTGTCACAGGTGACGTGGCGCTTCCAGACACAGCGGACAAAGTGGCAGAGGCTTGCAGGTGCCCAAAAGCACTTGCCTAGCAGCAGGCTGACCTGCTAACCATGATGCCTGCCCCATAAAGGTCTGTTTGTTTTATGAGTTTGAATTACTAGAGAATATATTTAAGAATATATTAAATGTAATGTTTTTGTTTAACGTTTTTTACTGACACATGATTTTCATACCACAAATTTACTCATAAATAATGCGTGAACAATTCAACTATTTCTATTAAATGTGTAGTTGTGCAACTACCTGCCAAGCTACTTCTGCAATTTTGCCATCAGCACCCAAAAGCTCTCTCATGTGCACTACAGCCTCGAGCGTGCAGCTACTCTGATCTGCTTTTCACCTCTACAGATGTTCCTTCTCCAAAAATGTCACGAAAATGGAATTCTGCAACATGTCGTCTTCTGTGTCTGGCTCCTCCCCCTTACCATGTGACGCGCTGTGGCATGTATCAGTGGCACCAGTGGCAGGCCTTTTTATTGCTGGATACTATTTCATCACATCGATAAAAGGTGTATTAGATTTCCTTTATCCATTCACCAAGTGATAAGTATTTCACTTATTTCCCAATTTTTACTGTTTGAATAATGCAGTTATAAATATTTACAAAAACTCTTAGTGGGGACACAGTTTCATTTCTCTTGGGTAAATTTCTGGGTAAAATTGCTGAGGAATTAAATAATTTAACTGTCACATTTTGAGGAACTGACAAGTTGTTTCTGAAGTGACTAAACCAATCTGCATTTCCATGAGCAATGTATGAGGATTTTAGTTTCTCCACATCCGTGCCAACACTTGGCATTTAGCTTTTCACCATTCCATTAAATGTGTAGTGATATCTCGGTATTTTAATTTGCATTTCCAAATGTATAAGGATGTTGATAATCTTTGCATGTCATTCATGATTAAATCTCTGTTCAAACCTTTTACCAATTTCTATTATTTTCTAAACAAGTTGGGGGCAGAATTGAGGCTTTACAAAACTTATTTCTATTTATTTTTATTTCTTTGAAAGACAGGGAAACAGAGAAAGAGACATAGACAGAGATCTTCCATCTGCTGGTTTACTCCCTAAATGTCTGTAGCAATCAGGGCTGGACCGAGTCAAAGCTGGGAGCCTGGAACTCAATCTGGTTTCCCACTGGGTGGCAGGGACACAAATACTTGAGACATCACTTCTGCCTCGCGCCATGAGCATTAGGGGAAACTGGAATTTAAAGTGGAGGTGGCACTTGAACCCAGACACACTGACATGGGATGCCTGTTTCCCAAACAGCATCTTAACCAATGCACATAATGTCTGTTCATTTTGCCCATTTTTACTCGGGTTGTTTGTCTGACTTAGTTACAAGAATTTCTTATATATTTAGGATCCAATTTAATTCATTTTCATACATGATATAAGAGTTTATGATTTGTTTATTTTTTAGTTTAATTTTTGTATTTGGATATCTACTTATTCCAAAATCATTTTCCCAACAGAATTGTCTTGGCACTATGTTGAAAATCAATTTAGGGGCCAGCACAGTGGGTTAATTGCCTGCAGTGCTGGCATCCCATATGGGTGCCGGTTCTAGTCCCAGCTGTTCTTCTTCTGATCCTGCTCTCTGCTATAGTCTGGGAAAGCAGTAGAGGATGGCACAAGTCTTTGGGTCCCTGCATCCCATCGGAGGAGGCTCCTGGCTCCTTTGTTCGGCTCAGCTCTGGCCATTGGGGCCATTTGGGGGTGAACCAGTGGATGGAAGACCCTTCTCTCTGTCTCTCCCTCTGTCTGTATCTGAAAGAAAGAAAAGAAAGAAAGAAAGGGAGGGAGGGAGGGAGGGCGGGAGAAGGAGGGAGGGAGGGAGGGGGAAGGAGGGAGGGAGGGAGGGAGGAAGGAGGGAGGGAAGGAAGGAAGGAAAGAAGGAAGGAAGATCAATTTACTATGTTGTAAGGATTTTCTGGACTTTCTGTTCATTGCCATTGATCTATATGAATATCCACGCACCATTATTATATAGTCTTGGCACAATTGTTTTATACTAAGTTTTACTTTCCTTTCAATTGACACATCAAAAACTCTAGATATTTATGGGCTTCCATGCAAAGCATAAATATGTATACACATATATGTAAATACACATGTATTGTAATGTCCAGTGATTTTTTAAAAATGAGTAGAGTAAGTCATCCAAACACGTTCTTTTTCAAAATAGTTTAACTACTCTAGGTACATTTAATTTCCAAAGGAAACTTTAGGATCAGTTTTATCAAAGTTGTATTGCACATATACACTGATTTGGGGAGAATTGCAAAGTGAACAATGGGTCTTTTAATTCATGAATGTGGCATATCTTCCCATTTATTTAGATCTTTCAAAACTGCTATCAGCAATGTTTTATTGTTTTCAAATTTTATACATCTTTTCTTACATTGCTTCCTAAATATCTTTGTATTGCTATTTTATTTATTTATTTATTTATTTATTTTTTGACAGGCAGAGTGGACAGTGAAAGAGAGAGACAGAGATAAAGGTCTTCCTTTGCCGTTGGTTCACCCTCCAATGGCCGCCGCAGCCGGCGCGCTGCGGCCAGCGCACCGCGCTGATCCGATGGCAGGAGCCAGGAGCCAGGTGCTTTTCCTGGTCTCCCATGGGGTGCAGGGCCCAAGCACCTGGGCCATCCTCCACTGCACTCCCTGGCCACAGCAGAGAGCTGGCCTGGAAGAGGGGCAACCGGGACAGAATCCGGCGCCCCGACTGGGACTAGAACCCGGTGTGCCGGCGCCGCTAGGCGGAGGATTAGCCTAGTGAGCCGCGGCGCCGGCCTATATTGCTATTGAAAATCACATTGTTTTCTTCATTTCATTTTGGAATACTCATTGTAAGTGTATTGTAAGTATATAGAAATACAAATGAGTTTTTACATGTTGATTTTTGTATCATGTGACATTGCTTAACTCATTTCTTAGTTCTAGTTTGTGTGTGTGTGTGTGTGTGTCTAATATTTATTTTATTTGTTTGAAAGGCAGAGTGACAGAGAGAGAGAGAGAGAGGGTGGAAGGGATCCTAAGTACTTAGGCCATCTCCACTGCTTTCCCAGGTGCATCAGCACAGAGCTGGATTAGAAGTGGAGCAATTGAGACATGAACCAGCTTCATGAGTGTTGGCTTAACCCACTGGGCCACAACACCAGTCCCGGTTCTAGTTTTTTTTTTTTAGATTCATCAGGCTTTTGCAGATATAGGATCATATCACCTGCAAATAAAGACAATTTTGTAAATAATAAAATTTTTATACACTTTTTAAAAAATAATAAAAATCTGTATTTATATAATTGTTTATATTTACCCACATATTAATATTTCTGTTGTTTTCTTTATCTCTACAGATTCAAGTTTTTATCTGATGTTATTGCCTTTAAGCCAGAAAGACTTCCTTAAATATTTCTTTAAGGCATATGTGCTAGCAACAGTCTGTCTTTATCTTGGAATATTTTTATTTCACCATTGCTTGTGATAGCTTTGAAGACTGAGGGTTTGGTCTTTCAACATTTGAACATGGTGGTACTCTCTATGTTGACTCACAAGTCTCTGAAACTCTATTTTTCTTTTTTATAAAATTCGATCATTTTTATTCGTTATCATATTCACTGATTATTTCTTCTGCTATTTCAAATCTTCTCTCAACACCAAAGAATACACTTTTCATTTTGGTTATTGCAAACTGCAAATTTTAATTCATTTCTAATTCTATAATTTCTATTTTGATCTTTGAAAATGTTTCCATTTAGGATGAGTGTTTAGCCTAGCAGCTAAGACACCAGCTAAGAAGCCCATGTCCCATAGCAGAGTATCTGGCTTTGGTCCCTAGCTCCAGCGCCTTCAACTTCCAGCTAATGCAGACCCTAGGAGGCGATGTTGATGGCTCAACTGGTTGGGTCCCTGCCACTCCCACGGGAGACCTGTATGTATTAAGTTTCTGGTTCCCAGCTTCAGCCCCAGGGGCTGTTGAGGGCATTTGGGGAGTGGTTCACCCCTCAAGCGGCCGCTACGGCCAGTGCACCGCGCTGATCCGATGGCAGGAGCCAGGTGCTTCTCCTGGTCTCCCATGCGGGTGCAGGGCCCAAGCACTTGGGCCATCCTCCACTGCACTCCCTGGCCACAGCAGAGAGCTGGACTGGAAGAGGAGCAACCGGAACAGAATCCAGCGCCCCGACCGGGACTAGAACCTGGGGTGCTGGCACTGCAGGCGGAGGATTAGCCTAGTGAGCCACGGCGCCGGCCCAATTCTTTTTTTTTTTTTTTTTAAAGATTTATTCATTTTGTTTGAAAGTCAGAGTTACACAGGGAGAAGGAGAGGCAGAGAGAGAGAGAGAGAGAGAGAGAGAGAGAGAGAGAGAGGTGTCTTCCATCCACTAGTTCATTCCCCAGATGGTCGCAATGGCTGGAGCCGGGCTGATCTGAAGCCAGGAGCTTCTTCTGGGTCTCCCATGCAGGTGCAGGGGCCCAAGGACTTGGGCCATCTTCTACTGCTTTCCCAGGCCATAGCAGAGAGCTGGATCGGAAGTGTAGCAGTTGGGACTCGAATCAGCACCCATATGGGATGCCGGCACTGCAGGCGGCAGCTTTACCCGCTACGCCACAGCGCCAGCCCTTCCTTTAATTCTTTGAACATATTTATAACAGCTGCTTCGAAGTTCTTTCTGCTGAATCCAACATCTGAGCACACTCAGAGTCACTTTCTAGTAACTTCTTTTTCCCTCAATCTTGAGTCACACTTTTCTACTTCTTTCTACATTTTGTACATTTTTGTTGGAAACTGGACATTTAAAAATAATACAGCAACACAGGATTCTGGGTTTTTTCTCCCTTTGAAGGATTTCCCTTGGCTTTTGTTAGCAACTTGCCAGAATTGAGTCTGCAGAATCTGCCTCCCCAGGATATGCAGCAGCTGTCTCTGCTCGGTTGTTTTGTCCTTAATTTTAATTTTGAGCCTGGCTTCCTCATGTTTGCTCCTGTACCTGTAGATTTTCAAAGCCAATGGTTGGGCAGACATTGTGTTCAAATCTGTAAGGTTTTCATTCTCTGCCGACAGATCTGTGCATGAACTGAAAAGCAATGTACTTCTGCAGTCTACATATCAGCTTTCACTTTCCAGCAAGCCTTCAGCATGTGTGTCTACCTGCCCAGCCAGTCAGGAATGCATACAAAGCTCATCAGTTTCCTCTATGACTCTCTTCTGTCTCTACGCTCTTCCCTTTACATTTCTACTGGTCTATTTCTTTTCAAAGATTTATTATTTATTGACTTGAAAGGCACAGTGACAGGCAGGGAGAGATAGCAAGAGAGATCTTTCATCCCCAGATGGCTCCCAGTGGCTGGGGCTGGGCCAAGGCAAAGCCAGGAGCCGGGGTGGCAGGCACCCAGGAACTTGGGTCATCATTCGCTGCTTTTCCCAGATGCGTTAGCAGGGAGCTGGATCAGAAGTTGAGTAGATGGTTTTGGTATGGGCACTCAAAATGGGATCTAACGTTGAAAGCGGTGGCTCATCTATTTCATGCCTCAACAAATACTACAGCTTCAGATGAGCCGAGCTTTCTAGTTCTCCCTTTGCTTCCTGCTTCGGTTACTACTTCTACTGACAATGCCACGGGCCATGGACTTTTTACCCTCCGCTCCAAATCGCGTTAGCTCACTTTCAAAGCAACACTACTGGTTTTCATGGCCAGTTATATCCTGTAAACACTACTTTTCCAACTAAGCCATCATCACAGTAGGGAATGTCCTGCATAATTCCACTGCTGTGACCTGAAGTTTTAGAAGTTTTTGAGGCCGGCACCATGGCTCACTAGGTTAATCCTCCGCCTGAGCAGCCGGCACCCCGGGTTCTAGTCCCGGTCAGGGCGCCGGTTCTGTCCCGGTTGCTCCTCTTCCAGTCCAGCTCTCTGTTGTGGCCTGGGAAGGCAGTGGAGGATGGCCCAGGTGCTTGGGCCCTGTACCCACATGGGAGACCATGAAGAAGCACCTGGCTCCTGGTTTCAGATTGGCACAGCGCCGGCCGTGGCAGCCATTTGGGGGGTGAACCAACGGAAGGAAGACCTTTCTCTCTCTCACTGTCTAACTCTGCCTGTCCAAAAAAAAAAAAAAAAAGTTTTTGATCAATGTTTCTCTCTCTGTCTCTCTGGTTGTTGTTCATTTGAATTTGGTCTATTTCTAGTGCTCTGAAATCATTGTTTTTCACAACTTGAACAGGCAGAATTCTAAGAATGATCTCTGATAACTCTTTCCTTTGTATAATCCCTTTCCCTTTGAGTGAGGGTAAAACCTCTTTATGTGTGATGAGATGCTACTCCTTTTCTAGCAAAAGGGAAATTCTCTAGTGTATCTAACCTAATCACAGAACCCTTTAAAAAGCAGAGACTCAAAGCATGAGAAGAATTCAGTGTGCAGGTGCTACCTTGGATGCTGGAGTTGCCACATAGGAAGGACCAGACTGAAGCCCCTAGAAGCTGTGTGGCCCCCCCAGCCCGCAACCAGGAAACAGGATATTGGTTCTATAGCTGAAAGGAATCGAATTCTTCCAACATCTGGAAAGAGCTTGGAAACAGGTGCTTTCTCACAGCCTCCATATAAGGGCCGTTCTGATTGACACTGTGATTAGATCTTAGGAGACCCTAAGCAGAGAACCTAGCTGTGACCCCCGGGACTTTCAGCCACAAACACTGCGAGTTGGTATTCGTGTGTTGTTTAATCTGCTAAGTTTGTGGGCGTTTGTTATGCAGCAGTAAGAAATGAATACCACTGTCTCTGATCTCACTCTGCTGTAACTAGAAGTCTTGCCTCCTGGCAGTTCATTTTAGAAAATAAAAGCAAGATTTCTGGCCGGTGCTGCGGCTCACTAGGCTAATCCTCCGCCTGTGGCGCCGGCACACCAGGTTCTAGTCCCGGTCGGGGTGATGGATTCTGTCCCGGTTGCCCCTCTTCCAGGCCAGCTCTCTGCTGTGGCCAGGGAGTGCAGTGGAGGATGGCCCAAGTGCTTGGGCCCTGCACCCCATGGGAGACCAGGAGGGGCACCTGGCTCCTGCCTTCGGATCAGCGCGGTGCGCTGGCTGCAGCGCGCCAGCCGCAGCGGCCATTGGAGGGTGAACCAATGGCAAAGGAAGACCTTTCTTTCTGTCTCTCTCTCTCTCTCACTGTCCACTCTGCCTGTCAAAAAAACAAAACAAAACAAAAAAAGGCAAGATTTCTGGCTTCTTTTAAAAAATTGGAAGATCTTGCGAGTCGAGATTTGAATTGAGAACACTTTCTGGAGCTGAGCAGTAGCCCCCAGACTCCTTACTAGCCAGTGTTTAAGTCCCACAGTTCACCTCACTTTGTCCTTCATCTCAAACCTGCATTTTTAATTATAGGCCTGGCAATGGGACATCTGACTCGGTATACCTGATTAGCACATGCCCACTTGCTAGTACATGTTCAGTATTTGGGAAAGGAGTGAACAGGCCGCATGGGAGATTTTTACACATACGCATGTGAATAGACATTTCAGATGGCCAAGCAGATGGCAATGTAGCCTCCAGTGTTGGGGGTGGGGGGTGAAGGGCAGAACCCACAAAGCAAGTCCACTTGATGGACATTTCCTAAGAGTCTCATCAAGAACTCTTCCTCACATCTCACTGGCAAAAGGTGCATCGTCTGATCAGCTCTAGCTCCAAAGGAGGCTGTAAAATGGTTTTCAGCTGATCACTTGTCACCCCCAGCCCCAACAAGGTAAAGAAGAATTCTGTTAGAAAAGAAGGGAATGGATACTGGGTTAAGCAACTAGTACTCTGAGTGTGCACATTATGAAAATAGATCAATAGACAAATAAATAACCAAGAGAGTGCCCAAGAAGCTCTCTATCATTCTACCACAACCCTTTCCCAGCCCCACCCAAGGGAAACCGCTATGTGACTTCATATAGAATTAGTGCTGGTTCTTTACCTTAACAAAAAGGGAATTATGGAGTGTGATCTCTTTTTTTTTTAAGGTTTATTTTATTTATTTGAAAGTCAGAGTTACAGAGATAAAGATAAGAGGAGACAGAGCCGGCGCCGCAGCTCACTAGGCTAATCCTCCACCTAGCAGCGCCAGCACACCGGGTTCTAGTCCTGGTCGGGGCGCCGGATTCTGTCCCGGTTGCCCCTCTTCCAGGCCAGCTCTCTGCTGTGGCCAGGGAGTGCAGTGGAGGATGGCCCAAGTCCTTGGGCCCTGCACCCCATGGGAGACCAGGAAAAGCACCTGGCTCCTGGCTCCTGCCTTCGGATAGGCGGGGTGCGTCAGCCGCAGCGCACCGGCCGCGGCGGCCATTGGAGGGTGAACCAACGGCAAAAAGGAAGACCTCTCTCTCTCTCTCTCTCTCTCTCACTGTCCACTCTGCCTGAAAAAAAAAAAGATAAGAGGAGACAGAGAGACACTTCGTCCATCTACTGGTTCACTCCCCAAATGGCTGCATTGGCTGGCGCTGGGTCATGTCAAAGCCAGCAGTCAGGAGCTTTCTCTGGGTCTCCCGCATGGGTGGCAGGGCCCAAGCACTTGAGCCATTTCCTGCTCCTTTTTCCAGACCGTTAGCAGGCAGCTGGATCACAAGTGGAGCAGCTGGGACTCGAACTGGTGCCCTTATGGAATGCTGGCACTGCAGGTGGTAGCTTAACCCAATATGCCACAGTGCCAGCCCTCAGAGTGTGTTCTCTTTGTGGCTTCTTTCACCTGCAGCATGAATATTAAAGGAAAAAACACAGCATGAAAATGGCCCAAATTTTTTTCTCTCTCTTATTTAAAGATTTATGTATTTAATTGAAAGACCGTGTTACAGAGAGAAAAGACTCGTCCGTACTCGACTTAGTCCCTAAATGACCACAGTGGCCAGGCCTGGATCAGGCCAAAGCCAGGAGCCTGGAACTCTCCCTGGGTCTCCCACGTGGGCACAGGTGTATAAGCACTTGGGCCATCTTCCACTGCTTTCCCAGGGAGCTGAATCAGAAGTGGAGCAGCCAGAACCTGAACTGGCACTCATAGGACACAGGTGTCACAGGTGGGGGTTTAACCCACTGTGCCACAACGCCAACCCTCATCCAAATTTTCTAACAAGAAATTTATTAATTAGCCGTAAGCAAACCAAGACTGGGGCTGGCGCTGTGGAGTAGCGGGTTAAGCAGCCGCCTGCAGTACCAACATCTCATATAGGTGCTGGTTCCTGTCCTGGCTGCTCCACTTCTGATCCAGCTCCCTGTTAATGTGGCTGGGAAAGCGGTGAAAGATGGCTCAAGCCCTTGGGCCCCTGCACTTCCATGGGTGACCTGGAAGAAGCTCCTGGCTCCTGGCTTCAGGCTGGCCCAGCTCCAGCTGCTGCGGCCATTTGGGGAATGAACTAGTAGAGTGAAGATCTCTCTCTCTCTGCCTCTGCATCTCCCTCTCTGTAACTCTGCCTTTCAAGTAAAATAAATGAATCCTTAAGAGAGAGAGAGAGAGAGAGAGAGAGAGAGAAAGAAAGAAAACCAAGACTACCAGTAATGATATTCGTTCCTTGAGTTAATTATCATTAACCCATTTGCCCTCCAGTCAAGAGACATGACCGGTAAGAACAGTGAGGAACGTTCTTTCCCAGGGGAGATATTCAAAAGCGTTTTTAACCTGGAGCCACATGACCACTAAATGGATGGACACAGAGTGGTGGGGTCTCTAGTGCTGGCTGACCTAGAGTCCTGGAGCACCAGCTAGCCAGGCCTGAGCACTCGGTGGTTGGATTGCAGGATGTCCTTGGTGGGGTTTCTCAGGTAACCAAGACAGCAGGACTTGAGGGATCCAGGCAGCAGCTGTTCATCAGTCAGTGCCAAAGCACTCAGGTCTCACGTCAGTTGAGTGTATCTCAATGTCAGCACTGCTCCTTGTCCTCAGAGCATAAAAGTTTGGGTGGGGGCCGGCGTCCCAGCTCAATAGGCTAATCCTCCGCCTAGCGGCGCCAGCACACCGGGTTCTAGTCCCGGTCGAGGCGCCAGATTCTGTCCCGGTTGCTCCTCTTCCAGTCCAGCTCTCTGCTGTGGCCAGGGAGTGCAGTGGAGGATGGCCCAAGTCCTTGGGCCCCGCACCCCATGGGAGACCAGGAAAAGCACCTGGCTCCTGCCTTCGGATCAGCGTGGTGCGCCAGCTGCAATGTGCTGGCCACACCGGCCATTGGAGGGTGAACCAACGGCAAAGGAAGACCTTTCTCTCTGTCTCTCTCTCTCTCACTATCCACTCTGCCTGTCAAAAAAAAAAAAAAATGGGGTGGAATTGCAGCCACTAAGTATTCTGCCATTGTTTGATGTCACTACAGCTCACATGAGGAGTCCATGTTGATGGGGGTGAGCCTGGCCTGCCCCCTAGTAACTAGGAAGAGACCAGATGCTTGGTAGTACACACCCTGTGGATGGAGGTGGCATCTGATAACTGAACAGAGCTGAGCTGAGCCATCAGGGCCTGGATGTCACAACAGCTAAATCTGACTTCCTTAAGGAAGTCTTGCAAATCAAGCCCTGCTTATTTCCAGCTCTTTAACTTCGGGGCTGGTGCTGTGGCATAGCGGTTAAGCCATCACCTGAAGCGCCAGCATCCTATATGGGTGCCATTCGAGTCCTGGCTGCCCCACTTCTGATCCAGCTCCCTGCTAATGCACCTGGGAGAGCAGTGGAAGATGGCTCAAGTGCTTAGACCCCTGTACCCATGTGGGATATCCAGATGAAGTTCCTGGCTCCTGGCTTCAACCTGGCCCAGCCCTGGCCATTGTGGTCATTTGGGGAGTGAACCAGCAGATTGAAGATCTCTGTTTCTCTCTCTCTCTCTCTCTCTGTAATTCTTTCAAATAAATAAATAAATAAATCTTTTAAAAAATCCTCTTTAATTTCCCAACTCTGCTTCAAAATCAGGGAGTGTTAGGCAGATGAAAATAACAAATGATACTAAAAACGGGATAAGGAAAGTGGATTTAGGTCTCCAGATCGCTCTCCCAGAAACAGTAGCTCCATATTCACTCTCAGTCCCTCTCTTGCCTGCCTGGACCACAGAGGCCAGTAAAACCATCCTCCTGTGTAAGTGGGCAAGGCTGTATGATCTGATCCTGGCCAGTAGATCCAGGAGGAATTCAGCTGTGGTTCCTGGGAGACAGCTTGGGGAAAGCTTTGTTTTTCTCCTGCAAAGGGACAGCTGCAGTTGGCTCTGGCAGTCTCCTCCCCTGTCCTCACTGTGGGCAGGATGCCTGGAATAGAAGCTGCTGTCCTGAAGCCATGGAGAGGCCAGGAGAAATCACAGCGATGCTGGCTCTGGGCTTCACAAGCTGAACAAATGCTAACCACTGTCTGTTCGACTTTCCATTCTATGAATCAATGGAAAACTGTTCATTATGCTTACTTATTACTGAACGCATTTCTAACTGATAACAACCAATAGGAACCATTACTTGGCATGGATAGGCAAGAAGTAGGGGCACAATGGTGATTTTGCAAATCTACCTAACACATCAGAAAGAAGGTGTGGCTACTTCTTGTTCCCAAACACAGGGGAAACCATCAAAGGCCACTGGGGTCGGGTCAAAATGGCACAGAAGCCGACTTGAAAGAGTTTCTGTTGGCCAAGAGGGGATATTTGAGCATCCACAAACAACAGCTACAAAGGACTAATATTATTTGAAAATGGATGAAGGGAAAGAATTGAATGTTTATCCTGACTTTCCTGTATGAACTGTGTTTCAGAGTAACCAAAGAGATGGTAAGGAATTGGTATTAGTTCATTTTCTGTTACTGTAATGAAATACCTGAGGCTGGGTGACTTTATAAAGAAAAGAGGCCAATTTAGCTAACAGTTCTGAAGGTTCAGGGGCACAGCATTAGCATCAGCTGAGTTCTAATGAAGGCCGTGTAGGGCAAATGGTCCCACAGTGGCAGGAGCATATGACAAGGGAAGAGGTCACATCAAGAGACAGAAAGCTAAAGAAGAGAGGAAATAGCCAGTCTTGTTTGTTATTGTCACTCTCCGGTAACAAAAGCATGACAGGGAGCTTTATGACAGAGATGACATGGGTCAGATTGACAGCATCTGAACCCACTGCTCAATGAGTGCATCGCTCAAAGTGGTACAATAAGGTATGTCCCTCTTGATGCGCCACTGCAGAAGGCACCCAGCATCTCCTGGGAGGTTTTCCAGCCAAAACAACATCCTTAACAGCAATAGAATCCAGTTCTCAGGAAGTGGAAGAACAAGTTAACGACACCAGGAGGAAATGGCCAATGTGAGACAGTCTACAGGATACGGGACTTGTTTCTCCTCTTTCTCATGTGGATGGCGTGAAAAGGGGGAAGGAGGAGGAGTTTTTGTAGAGTGAAAGAGACTTCAGGGTCCTTTCAATGACCGTGAGTAGATTCCTTTTGGATCTTGGTTTGAACAATAACAACAATCCATAAAATATTTGAGCTAATAAGGACAAATTTAACATGTCCTAAATACTATATTATGCAATCATGGCATTATAGTTTTAGCCTTTAAAAATTATTTCCTGAGAGATATCTACACAAATATTTATGCGCAAAATAAAATGGTGCCTGTAGTTTGCTTTATTATATTCCAGCAAACAAACAAAAAACTGTGTGTGGCAAAGTATGACGGAAACAAAATAAGGTGACATGTAAAGGGGTTCATTATAATTTTTTCTCCCAGTTTTACCCATGGATAGACATATTTGTTTCAAAAGACTTTTTGAGGTGATCATTTTATCTTCCTGTGATCTAGAGGCCAGTAGCTAACAAAAGGAGAAAGAATTCTTTTAAAAGCCTGTCAAAGTCCCTACCTTCTACTTCCTCCTTTCGTAGTGTGATTTTCATAAAAGCTAGAACAAACACTACCATGACAGACTAGGATATAAAGCAGACTCTCGTCCCAGCACGTTAGAGCACAGGGTTGTAGGGCTACTTTAGAAGCACTAGTGCTTCTGCCCCACACGGCCCATGTTCATGTCCATCTGTGGGACTCTCCGAGACGGTTATCGCCTGTGGGGCATTAGGCTCTTCCTATTCACTTCTTCTTCTTCTTCTTCTTCTTCTTTTTTTTATTTTTTATTTTTTTGACAGGCAGAGTGGACAGTGAGAGAGAGAGACAGAGAGAAAGGTCCTCCTTTGCCGTTGGTTCACCCTCCAATGGCCACTGCGGCCGGCGCGCTGCGGCCGGCACACCGCGCCTATCCGAAGGCAGGAGCCAGGTGCTTCTCCTGGTCTCCCATGGGGTGCAGGGCCCAAGCACTTGGGCCATCCTCCACTGCACTCCCTGGCCACAGCAGAGAGCTGGCCTGGAAGAGGGGCAACCAGGACAGAATCCGGCGCCTCGACTGGGACTAGAACCCGGTGTGCCAGTGCCACAGGCAGAGGATTAGCCTAGTGAGCCGCGGCGCCGGCCCCTATTCACTTCTAATGACTTGTCCATCTTCTCCCAGACTGCAAGTCCTCCTCTCTATCCAAATCAAAGACCAAGAAAAAGCCCTATTATTCTCTTCCTTCTATTATTGGTTGCCTAGTAGGTACTTAATAAATATTTGAGGAATGTATACATAGATCCTAATTTGCTACTTTAAAAAAGAAGATTCTATTTATTTAAGAGGTAGAATTACAGAGAGAGAGAGGCAGAAAGAGAGAGAAATCTTCCATTCACCAGTTCACTCCCCAAATGGTCGCAATGAGTGGAGCTGGGTTAATCCAAAGCCAGGAGCCAGGAGCTTCTTCTGGTCTCCTACATGGGTGTAGGGGCCCAAGCACTTGGGGCCATTTTCCACTCCTTTCCTAGGCTATCAGCAGAGAGCTGGATTGGAAGAGGAGCAGCCAGGACATGAACTGGCATTCGTGTGAAATGCTGGCACCACAGGCAGAGGCTTAGTCCACTATGCCACAGCTCTGGTCCACTCAATTCAGTATTTTTTTTCACACCTGTAGCACTTGAAATCCCAAAGGGTAACGTTTCTGAGCTAAGATAGTGACTTGTCAGGATCGGAATCATTCCTCAGAACGTGTAACTTCCGGGTCCTAATCTCATTCTAATCCCAGACATCTTCCTCTTTCTGGGAAGATCGTTTCTCTACCTGCGCCAGACATGCCGCGTTCAGTGCTCCCCACCTCAGCCCTAATTCTCACAACAAACGCAGCTTTCTCGGCCGTGATTCCTGTGGATCTTTCTCGTAGAAGACATCGCTCAAATCGCTTTAGGTAGGGGAGATTACAAGCAATTTGGTAACACAAGCGTCTTGATGTTTTCAACCATAACACATGAAATCTTAGCACTCACTCTTTCAGAACTACTAACCATGCTTTATTTCTGTTTCAACTTCTGACTTGCTGAGCCAAAAAAGAAAAGAAAAGAAAAGCCAAGCCAAGCCAAGCCAAACCAAGCCAAGCCAGGTATTGGCCTGCGTTACTTGTTCTTGACTTTTGGCCCCAAAGTAGCTGGCATATACTGTGGAATGCGTGATGATGCGAGCAACCTTCACTTGCTTTGAGCCTTGCTCGTCACTCGGGGCCAGCTCTTGGCCAGAGTGCATTCTCAGCTACTGCACCCAGCCCACCAGGAAAGACTTTTTTCTGATACTCGCTAAAGTGACAAAACACAGCAATGGAAAGCCAACCCAGACATCCATTTTCCACCCTCGTGGCTTACTTCTCCTGTGCCCCTTTGACGCCACACCCACTGATGTCTCTTCGCCATTGGCCAGTCATCTTCACAGCTTCTGTTCCCGTAACACATCTAAGTCATCTTCTATGCACCATTACCATTGTCTCCTTACTTCTTTCCAGTTCATGAGCTCCACTCCAAGGCAGAGAATCTAATCTCTCACCAGTGTAACCCCAGTACCTTATCCAATGTAATTATCCGATAAACACTGTATTCAGTGAATTTACCAAATAGCTGAAGAAGTAACTTTCAAGACTCAAAAGTCCAATATTCAGGCCCTAAATTTTGACTATCCCACTTGGTGAAGGTGTTAAAGAAATACTATTGTCCTTAAGGTTTAACTGTCAAGAACAATGTTGAGGGGCTGGCGCTGTGGCATAATGGTAAAGCCATCGCCTGGACTGCCAGTGTCCCATATGGGCATCGGTTCAAGTTCTGGCTGCTCCACTTCCAATCCAGCTCTCTGCTTTGGCCTGAGAAAGGAGTAGAAGATGGCCCAAGTTCCTGGCCCCCTGCACCCGAGTGGGAGACCTGGAAGAAACTCCTGGCTCCTGGCTTCCAATGGGTGCAGCTCCAGCCGTTGCAGCCAAATGGGAAGTGAAACAGCAGATGGAAGACCTTTCTCTCTCTGCCTCTGCCAACCCTGGCTTTCAAATAAATAAATAAACCTTTAAAAACAAAGAAACAAACAATGTTGAAAGGGGAGGAAATGTAACAGTCTCCCAAAAGTGTCGCTCCCCCTCTTCGTGGAGGAACGACACTAAGCCCTGCCTAGGCTTCATATCCGAGTCACGGCACCATTATGTCGCTCCCCCTCTTCGTGGAGGAACGACACAGGACCCTGCGCTGTTCTTTCGTCTGCTCGGCCCTCCCCGGGTTTGCTGCTGGTTCTTCCCGGGTTGGCTACTATCCCTTCCACCTCCGTGGAAGGGCAGTTCCCCCTGGCCACATTCCCCACTTCCGCAGGGGAGCAGCACACCGCCGGCCGGCTCTCTTTGGGGGCTGCACAGGCGTTCCTTCAGCTAGATGTTCCCCTTAGATGTTTCCCGTGCATGCCGTCTCTCTCCTCCTTTATAGTCCTCCTCCGCCAATCCCAACTCTGCTACCCACACGCCGAGTACGCTGCTCTCCTCCAATCAGGAGCAAGTCCTACAGTTTATTGGTTGAACTGGAGGCAGCTGTGAGGAAGCTGTTTACTTCTCTCCCAGCGCCATATTGTGGGAGAGCAGATGCATAGAATAAGTCTTAATTCCAGTAACTCAGTCTAGTCCGGATTGCTCCCCACACAAAAGTGATGGAAAGATTTGGTAAAAGCAGGATGAGTTCCACAGGCACCCATTGTTCTCTCACACTTAGATTTCTTTCTAAGGAGCTACCTGCTGGGGCCTGAGGCCTGGCTTGTCCTCCTCCCCCAGCCCCTTCTGCCTCTTTTAGTGGACAGCTGGGGCGGTGGGCCGCATTTAAAGGAACAAGGACTGCCTGAAAAGCCAAGCCTTCCTCTTCTGACCCTTCCTCCTCTGTATTACTGGGGAACCTCACTCACGGAGGAGGACCAATATCAGATCCCTATAGGAGTCTGAGGCCCCTCCCAACAAGGGCCCCTTGCCTGCCCCTGATGCTAATTAGAAGATCTCAATCTACAGAAAGGAGAATAGGTGTGGGCTATTTATAAGTCCCATACTTCCTAGACAGTAAACACTCAGTTATTCAAGGTAATGGGAGCTTGGACTGATAGAAGAGCCAAAAAAGTAACAAAACCAAGTAAATCAACCAATTGTCCTAACCTAGCTTTCAGGGTTGCTAAACTTGGTTATAAATTAGGAAGGAAAATCGCTAGACTAACACAACTGAAGTTCAAACATGAAAGTGTGTTTTCACCAATGTCTGTAAACTCAGGCCTAAACAGTTTAAATCATTACGATTTTTCATGTAGCTTCAACAGAGGCACTAGTTTGTCTGTTCTGGTAGGAAAATATCAGTTCCATTACATCGTCATCATTCTATTCAACCTCCATCATACCTGTCCTTCTGAGAAGTCAGTAGAAAAGGCCCCTTAGGCCTAAGCCCTGGGGACATGAACTCTAACCTATGTCTTGCCCTCAAGAAGGTGATAGTTCACTTGCTGCTAGGTGCCACAGAACAAGAGCCAATGCAGAGTACACACAAGGGAGAGCTTTGGTTTGGGAGATGAAGGAAAACAGAACATCCCCATAGCAGATATGTGCACCACTCTTGACTGGTAAAGAGCCTTTTGCCCCCACAATGCTTTCATATCCACCAGAATTTAAATTCTATGACAGCAGGAACCTCATGTATTTTGTTCACCACTGTAGCTCTAGCACTTGTGCAGAGTAAGAACTCCATGGAAATTTGTTGCATGCATGAACTGATGCCATGCACACTGACACGGATGAGTAGCACAAATTTGCGCATTGCGTATTTTTTGGGAAAGAAAGCTGAGAAGCCTAGATGCCCTTGAGACAGGGGTCTCCAGCACAGCTTTGGGTATGTAAGTCTAATTATGACAGCTAGTTACTCATAAAACACAGCCAGACTCTATCTTGGTGTTGCTCTAATATTTTCTAGAAAACAGGAAGATATGGAAACACATGACTAAATGACATATACTTGAAGAACTAATTTGACTCAATGTCTAAAAAGTGGTATCCACCGTTCACAAAATTATAGGCCTAAAGAACATTTCACAGGAGAAGTAGAAGCAAGTGGCACGGTGTGGATCCGGTGTCTTCCATGGTGAAATGACCATCTCCAAGCTCCTTTCTGCTATTCATTGCCACTTCCTTGCTCTGTGCCAGTGTGTGACCACTGGTGTTCTTATGTCAGTAGAGGACATAACAAGGAATTTATGTAGGTCACAGAATATTTTAGAATCCCAAACAGAAGAGCTGCTAATGAATTTAGTCCGAGGTGTTTTGCCACCAGAAAAATGGCAGACCTCTCCCAGACACCTTTGGCTGTTGGCTCATCAAGAAAAGTCACACATTTTCTCTCTGTAAAAAGTGTCAAGGAAAGATTTCTTTAACAGGAAGGGTGGCAAGTGCATTTGCACTTGGGATGCTCTGGGGACTGGGACTGTTTTGAAATTCAGTCTCTATTGTGGTAACTCGAAAGAATCACGAGAAAGCTCCACTCGGGGTAGGTCTGCGAGGTCCCTATCCTTTTGTTCCACATCAAAGGAGTCTGAAATGCATGTACCTCCGCGTGTCCTCACCCACGGAACACAAAGGAAAGCTTGCTTGTGTTTCTCTTCAATAGTGCTGATGATGACTTTCCAGAAATTTCTGCCTCTGCCACAACCACCTCTGCTAACCTTTCACTAGCCCCTGGATAAAGCTTCGGATATACGTTTTAACCATGTGATAGGACGGGCACAGTGCAAATCCTGTGGGTTTATCTATGCCCGTCATTTCCTGAGATGAGTTTATTACGTACACGGAGGCTCAAAACTGCCTTTAAGAAAGCCTCAGGCTAGCGCCGCGACTCACTAGGCTAATCCTCTGCCTTGCGGCGCCGGCACACCAGGTTCTAGTCCCTGTCGGGGCGCCGGATTCTGTCCCGGTTGCCCCTCTTCCAGGCCAGCTCTCTGCTGTGGCCAGGGAGTGCAGTGGAGGATGGCCCAAGTACTTTGGCCCTGCACCCCATGGGAGACCAGGAGAAGCACCTGGCTCCTGCCATCGCATCAGTGCGCTGCGCCGGCCGCAGCACGCCGGCCACGGCGGCCATTGGAGGGTGAACCAACGGCAAAAGGGAAGACCTTTCTCTCTGTCTCTCTCTCTCACTGTCCACTCTGCCTGTCAAAAAATAAAATAAAGAAAAAAAGAAAAAAACAAAGCCTCAGGCTGATGAGGTCCTTTGGTTCTGAGAACTCTGAAGCGCACGCAGAGTGCAGCAGATGCTGACTTGGAATCTTGGGTCCCTATTTCACTGCTGTCCAGTCTTGGTCCAGGACTCAGTCTGGCATCTGTAGTCAAGGGTTGTTGAAATGAGAACTAAATGAGTGAAGTCACAAGGAATGCCTAGAAAGGTAACTCTCACGTGCGCTAGTCCTAGGAGGTGTTGATGCCAAACACAAGGTTCAGTTCCACACTTGGCGGCAATCAACTCCAAAACAAAGGGATGAAGCTTGAAGGTAAAATGGTGGTGGGGCTGCAGCTTTTTTAGTAGTAGCTGTTAACATGCAAAGCACTCATCCCAACATAACTGGCAATTCTGCTTTCCAGCTTCTCACTGTCTCTACCCTAAAGAAACCCACACAGCTTGGCACAAGGAGGCATATGGAAGCATGTTCCCTACGGCATCACCCAAGCAAGCAAAACACTGTAAGTAACCTACAGGTCCACGAATGGCTTCAACAATCTATTTCCATCATGAAACATCTACAGTTAAAAATGCCAAGGTGACCCTCTGCTTTCTATCACAGAAAGTTTTTCAAAACATATTGTTGAGTGAAAAAAGCAAATTGCAGAAAGACAAAAAGTAGCATTTATGTAAAACTCCAAACACAAAATCATCATGATTTCTCTGGATGTGTGTGTGTGTGTGTGTGTGTGTGTGTGTAAATCAAAGATACTCTGGTATCAGGCAACTACAGAGTAGCATGGCCAAATGAGAAGTCAGTCGTCTTGGAAATGACTTGCTTTTTTACAACGTATTTCACACATAAAATAAAACTGATCATTTATAACACCTAATAGCATATATTTATATAGCAATGTATAACAATTTAGAGTCAACCTAGCAAAATTTATTAATGAAATACTCCATTAATTTATTAAATTATGATGTTTAGTTATGCAATTCATAATCTGCATATGAAATAAAAAAGTTCTACTTTGGGCTATCTGTTAATCACGCAGATTCCTGGATCTCACCTCCAGATATTTTAATTCCTGTATGTTTTGGTTACAACCCAGGAACCTGCATTTTTGGCCAGGAGATTCTACTGCTGCTGGCCCAGGATCTACATGTTAAGAACATCTCATTTCTTCTGCCTCTGTCGGGACATACATGTGCCCTTCAGCTGCGGCAGGTAAGGGGTGGGCCTAGGACCATGCATCTCTAACCAGCTGATGTTGCCGATCCACAGCTACTATGAAGCTTGGCTTGAGACCCACCTTTGAAATGAGCAGAGACTTGTGGGTGTGGGAAGGTCTGTGGAAGAGAAAGAGCAGGTGTGTGAGGCAGAAGTGAGGGAGCTATGCTGAGGGACGCTGTGATAGTGAGCTTTTTGTGACTTTAAATAAAATACCTGAGAGAGGCTACTCAGGAAGGAAAAAGGGTGATTTCATCTTACAGTTTTGGAGGTTTCCAGTCCAAATGTCAAGGAATCTCGTTGGTTCAGACATCTTGTAAGGCTGGAGGATGGTAGAGGGACAATTTCATGGCAAACCAAGAAGTGGGGTGGGGGGAATCACAATTCAATCACAGGGACCCACCCCAATAACTTACTCCAATCTAATCACTTTCCAAAGCCCCACTTGTAGTCACCGTAATTCAATTAAGTTCCATCCTTAATCCGTTACCAGAAGACTCTAAGGACCAAGACTTTAACACAGGCTTTTGGAGGACAACAAAATTATTTTCCAAACCACAACAAACATCCAGGGGACTGGCCTGATAGAAGTGGGCATCAGGAGAGCTTGTGGGTACCTTAATGTCAGGCTTGGGGTCCATCATCGACTGATCATGGCTTTCCGTGGAGGTTTAGAGTTCCAGTCACAAGGGGAGGAAAAGAAGAACATGGGGTGGAAGCTGGGGGGGAAGGCAAGGCCATGGCCCCAGGCACAGGTGTTCAAGGAGCATCCAGTGATCCAGGATTAGGCCTGAATCCAGAGTCAAGGCTGCCTGGTAAGCCATGCCCTCCCACTCTCTGCAGGGATTGTTCTGGTCCCTCTCCCTGGGACAAGGGTGTAATCTCTAATTAAAGGGCGGCTCCAGGGTCTCTTATGTTCTGCATAAGCAGACAAAGCATCCCACATGGATGTGACCAGGCAAGTGCCTTCAGACTGACAGAGCCAGTATCACTTTCCTTTGTGTGAAATGGTACATTTTCCAAGTTGGTAGAAGGGGAAAGCTTTCACTGGACTGAATTTGAGTTTGCTGAAACAACTGTTGAGAAGTTCTCCAGAGAAGGCTGATGATTAAGGTCAAGATAAGACTACAGGGTGGGGGAAAGGAAGGGACAGAGCATTGCAAAAACCCAAACATTGCTGGATCATGCTCACCTCTCAAGCATGTTATTCGATTCTGAAAGGTTAGTTTGATTCTCTGCTTCACTTCACAGTGGTATGGAGCCACCCACTTTCTTCCCAAACTCATGTCCAGTATGACTTCTGGAACTCAGACTCCCACAGACACCCATACTCATGTCCAGGATGACTTCTGAAAACCAGACTCCCACAGACACCCATACTCATGTCCAGGAGGACTTCTGGAACACAGACACCTACTTTGCGTTTGCAGCTCCAGAGAGCTCCCAGGCAGCTGCTACTACTCTGCCCAGGAAGCAGCTGAGGTTCAACATGAACCTCATTTGGGGTGTCAAATACATGCACTCTGGGTGGGACACACCAGCAAGGGGAGCTTGACCCTCCCAAGACCCCTGTCTGGCCATACCCTCCTCTCTCATAGCAGCGCATGGTTCTACCTCTTGCAAACCTCTGTCTGCTTGTTCTAGTTTGGCAGCACATCTTGAGCCCTTGTCATTTGGAGATTATGGTACAATCTGTTTTAATTGCATCTGAAGGAAATGCAAGCAGGCACCTGCATTAAAACTTGACAGCCCTGCTCCACTCCGACTGCAGTTGAGTGGAATCACATTTGCATGTGAACAGTTGCATGCGAAACTGAGAATCTGGTTCTGTCGCAGTAACAAGACGATGAGTTATGATAATTACATCTTTTACAATTTGATCTTCATGGTGCCGTTGTCTCTTCAATTAAAAACACAACTTATCATATACATTTGAATGTTTTTAAAACCGACTTGTTTAATCATTTTTAATAAAAACACTTCCTTCCTAATTTGAAAAGGCATATGAGTTATTACAGAAAATAGAGAGTGCAATGAAGACTGTGAAAGTCACCACCATTTCTCCAGCCTTATATGTATATTGTGCGGTATGTTAAAGAAGAAACTGGATAAACTGTTTTATTACATAAACTTTTATTTTGGAATACTTTTAGATTTACACAAAAGTTGCAAAGATAACAGAGAGTTCCTGTATAACCTTCGCCCGACTTCCCCATTGTTACAACTTACATAACTATGGAACATTTGTCAAATGAGGACATTAACACTGATACCATACCATTAGCTGAATCACAAAATCTATCCAGATTTGGCTGGTTTTTCAACTAAAGTCCTGTTTCTGATTTAGAATTCCATCCCGGCTGTACACTGGATGGACTTAGTGCTCCGTTTTTCTAAGTGTCTATTCTCAGGCATAATACACAACGTACTGGTGAGAAAATACTGGGCAGCAATGACAACGCCCACGTTCCCTCGCAGAGTGCTTGGGTTTGAAACCCTGTGGCCGATGCCATGGCTCACTAGGCTAATCCTCCATCTGCAGCGCCGGCACCCTGGGTTCTAGTCCCAGTTGGGGCGCCGGTTCTGTCCCCAGTTGCTCCTGTTCCAGTCCAGCTCTCTGCTGTGGTCCAGGAAGGCAGTGGAGGATGGCCCAAGTGCTTGGGCCATGCATGGGAGACCAGCATGGGAGACCAGGAGGAAGTACCTGGCTCCTGGCTTCAGATCGGCGCAGCGTGCTGGCTGTGGCGGCCATCTGGGGGGTGAACCAACGGAAGGAAGTCTCTCTCTTTCACTGTCTAACTCTGCCTGTCAAAACAAAACAAAACAAACAACAACAACAAAAAAAACCCTGTGCAGTTCTGACTCCAGCTTCCTGCCAGTGCGGACCCCAGGAGGCAGCAGGTGACGGCCTTAGTGGTAGAGTTCCTGCCACCCTATGTGAAATACCTGGATTTTGTTCCTGGCTTGCAGCTTTGATCTGGGTAAGCCCTGGCCTTGGCAGATGTTTGGGGAGTGAACCACTGGTTGGGAAATTTCTCTCTCAATGATAAAATAATGACAATAATTTTAAAAAATACTATACTTATATTAGTTGTTTTTTTATTTTATCATTTTATGTTTTTGAGCGGTGGAATAAAGTACCAGGAATCTGCAACCCTTGAGTCTGTAGTACGGGAGGATGGGGAATTTAATTTGAGTTGTCCACATAAAGGAGTCCAGGGAGTTCCCCCTACAGAGGATCAAGTGTTTGGTTCAGGAAGCTGCAGCAGGGGTCCCCTGCTCAGCAAGGGTGCAGAGGCCCCAAGTGCTTGGCCTGCAGAGGTCACTTGTTATGAACACGAGTGTGGACTAGTATCATACAGTGGTCCCACAGAGGGTCAAGAGGGAATCCCTTCCTCCCTCCCTTCTTCCTTTCTTTCCTTCCATAATGCTACTCCCCCAAAGAACCCCCAGAGCCCCACCATGGCTCTCAGCCTCCCAACCCCTACCCAAACCCCCACCCAGTAACCTATGACCTCTCCCTCAGCCCACAGGACAGTCCAGCTCTCCCAGTCCCTGCAGCTGGCAGGGCTGGTGCTCTGCCCTCCTGGCACTGCCACTGACCCCTCCCTTTAGTCCAGGTGGGTCCTTCCCAGCAGCTCCCCTGCTCCAGCTTCAATCTCAGCTTTGTGCCTGTGACAGCTCCGTGCTGCCCACTCTCCCCTCCCCTACCATGCAGTCTCCTTGCAGAGGGATTCACCCTTCCGTGCTGCAGAGCCCTGTCCACCTGCAGGTTTTATCTACATGGCTGCTGCTGAGGGAACTTGGAGACAGTTGGCTTGCTCAAAGAATTTTTGAAAGACCAACAGTGCCTCACATGTTTGGCAATAACCTAAAGAACCAGTATCAGCGGTGCTGGCATGTTGGGTGATGAACAGCATGGTCTGCGTGCTGCTGCTGTGGTCAAGGTGACCTCTTGTCTGCTCTGGCCTTACTGCCTCCTCCAAGGCTCATCAGTCTTTGGAATGACTGGCTGATGGCAGTGAGAGGGGGATCTGCATTCTTGGTTTTCCCTAACTCCCAAGGCCACACAGAAAGAGATGTCTCAAGGGGTGAAGGGGGTAGAATATGAGAGGATGTTGAATGCAAGACAGCCCAACCTATGACATGTGTTTCTGTCTCTAGTCATTATCCAAACCCCATCCCAGGCACTGGAGGCCCTAAAAAGAGAAGAAGACACAGAAAGTTCTATTCAGGAGTCTGCTTTTACCCCTGCAGGGGATAGATGGGAAACTCATCAGCGCTGAAAGGGTTGGAGGAGCCTCAAAGCAGACTGCATTCGTATGCCCAAAGGAAGGAGTGGTTAATTCTGCAAGGGTAGGCTAGGGGTGGTTGGTGAAGCTTGATAGTAGAGATAACTGGAGTTACATCTTGAAGGAGGATTGTTTGGCTAGTCGGCAGCCCGTGGGCGAGTTTAGGCAAGATATGAGAACATTCCAGGCAGAGAGAGCAGCAGATGCAAGTGCATGGAAGTGTGAAGTGGGCGCCCTGTTTAGGGAGTTGTAAGTCATTTGTTATGGCTGGAATTCCCAGAATGAATGAATTCTGGCAAAAATTTAAAAAAAATACAACCTTAAGGCTACTCAGATAATGAGAGCGAGGTCATGCCTGGCCTTTCGATTTCATTCTCTAAGACCTGAGCTGTCCAATATGGTACCCAGTAGCCATATGTGGCAATTTAAATTTAAATTTAAAATTCAATGAAAAATTCAATTCAATAGCCTCATGTGGCTAAGGTCTACCGTCTTCCTACACTACAAAGATAGAACATTTCCATCATCGCCAGAAATTCAATTGAACAGTGCTGGTCTAGACTGTGCGGGACTACAGGAGAATTTTAAGCAAGGGATTGACATACCCATATCTGTATTGTAGCTCACAGAGTACTCCCCTGAGACCACCTGGGGCTGGATCAGAAATGGGCATAGCAGAAGGCAAGAGACTGGTTAGAAGGCTAATGGAAGGACATAGCCAAGAGGCTTCTGCCACAGCCAAGCTTGGCCTAGAGCCTGCCCTAATGCTAAGCAGACTGGAGAACTCTTCAGGGGGACCACGTTTCACCTCAGTCCTCCTGCCCTGTAATGCCAATTTGGGAGAGACAGTTTTCCAAAAGATCATAAATTAGCCTCCAACCGGAGAGAATGGGTCTCAGGTCCTCTCCAGCAGGTCCTGAGGCTGTGATATAACCCCAAAGTGTATTCACAAGGACCCCCAACCTCTAGGAGTCACGTGCCCAAGACCCGTCACACTCACACCAAGTGGATGCTGACGCAAGTTTTGCTGCCATGAAAATTGAGTCAGATGTTCCCTGGAATCTCCTGCTGCCTACTGTCCTTGAACTCTGAAGTGGGCAGAAGTTAGGGGGCAAAGAAAGTGGGACTAACACCTGAGCACTGACAAACATGCAGTGCACATCCACCGGCTCAGTGCCCCTAGCTGGGTGCAGTTGCAGACACGGGGTGTGGGAAAGTCTCCACGGCCTTGCTCTGAGCACAATGAGTGACACTGTGCCCGGTGCGCTGTTGACTCAGAGGGAGCGCCCCACAGAGATTCCACTTCAGGCCTCTGTGTTCTGAGGGTGTGGATGTGCCCACATGAACCACACTGGAGTGTGTGAACATCACCTCTGCGTTCCTGGCTGAGTCAGTCGCTGATCCGGGAATCAGAAGACCTGGTTCGAGGCAGAGCCTCACCAGTCAGCTAAAAACAGGCTTGTTGGTAACACTCCAACAGCCCACAGCCCTCACTGCAAGCCAGGTCCTGTCCTAAACCCTCAGAGCTCCTCATTTAATCCTCACAGCAGCTCAGGAAGCCAGCACTACTGTTTTCTGTACTTCACATAGGGGAAACTGAGGCATGGTGGTTAAGCCACTTGCCCCTGCGTACATAGCTATCGGGCTCAATCCTAGTCCTCTGGCTCCAGTGCCTGCACACTGCATGCTACTGACACACACACAACACGCATGGACAAGACTCTGTGAACCCTCTGCTGCCAGTTCAGCACCAGCTGCTTCTGTCCTTAGTGCTGTGATCACTGAGTTGATAGTGATCCTGGGAACGGAACGAGTGCTCCTTTGGGGGAGAGGCTGGCACAAGCATCCGGCACACACACCAAGATCTGGGCCCTTTATTATTACTCCAAACAAGGAGATCTTGCTGCCTCCGTAGCCTGATGTGGCCACGATGGGACTCTTTCCCACGTCCTTATGGCTGTATCGCAAGCTTCCATCACATCTCCCATGCAGAAACACCTCTTTGAGAGGTAGTTGTAGGGTGAACGGTGCTGGCACAGAGATGACAACGCACACCTGAGGGCTTTCCCAGCACCGGGCCAAGCACCGCCCACTCGTGCATTCTCCCTGGCACCTCTCGCTGCAGCAGGCTGGGTCAGCCTCGTGTCCTCACCTCCTGTCCCAGTGGGCCAGCACGCATGTGTCTGAGGACCCCTTTACCAGTGAATGCACTGCCTACCGAGGGGTCATTGCTACCAAGAATCAAGTTCATCGGGAAGATATCACCAACCAAACGCTGACCCTGAGGTCAAGGCAATGATTTGGGAGCTTGGCTTCCGGAGAGCTTGTCTGTTTCTGTTATTCTGTTGGGTGGTCCCAACAACTTGCATAGGGAAAAAAATCCAGGGCTATCTTTCTGGCTTTAGGTCTGCCTTGATCCAAGAGCTAAAGAGTGCCATCAGAGTCATTAGACTTGTTTTCTCTCAGTCTCTTAGCCCTGCTCTGTGGCTCCATTCTTGAAATCCATGTTATGTCTCTCTCTCTCCCTGTTGAAGGCTGGATGGCTGAACTCGATGGGAAAAAGTGGAAATCTCAGGGCCTGCAGAGAAATTCCCAAGATCCATTCTGACTGGACTGCCTTAGACTGTGTGCCTGGAAACCAATCACTATTGTCCTGGAGTGAACTCGCTTCCTGAAAAATGAAGACAGGGCAGTTCATCAAACAAAACCCAGGGGTCTTACTGGACAAGGTGGGGTTAAAAGAGCCTGAGCCCTGCTGTGAACACCCCAATGAGGCCAAGGGCAGGTGTGCGGGTTTGACACTGAGTAGTCAAACCACTGATGTCCAGCAGGTACGTGGGGACACTGTTCCCAGTGAGACTCTGGAAGTGAAGTGATGACTCCAGGGCTAGCCAGTAAGAAAGCAGCAGAGGTGAACCTGAACCTTAGGCCTTGATACTTAAGACTCATTCTGGCCGGCACCGCGGCTCAGTAGGCTAATCCTCCACCTTGCGGTGCCCACACACCGGGTTCTAGTCCCTGTTGGGGCGCCGGATTCTGTCCCGGTTGCCCCTCTTCCAGGCCAGCTCTCTGCTGTGGCCAAGGAGTGCAGTGGAGGATGGCCCAGGTGCTTGGGCCCTGCACCCCATGGGAGACCAGGATAGGTACCTGGCTCCTGCCATCAGATCAGCGTGGTGCGCCGGCCACAGTGCGCTGGCCGCGGCGGCCATTGGAGGGTGAACCAACGGCAAAGGAGGCCCTTTCTCTCTGTCTCTCTCTCTCACTGTCCACTCTGCCTCATTTTGTCTCTTCCACATTACAGCAGCAACTGCTGACTCTTGTGCTGCCACTGGGTCTGCAGCCTTCCTGTTCAGGACAGGAAGGCTCCTTTCAGTCTTCCCTGGAGCTGTTTAACACAGAGCATCCTTCAAGAGCGGCCCTGCTGGCCTCTGCAGCTCCTCCCCCTGGCACTTCCAGCTCCAGCTCTGTATCCAGCCCAAGGAGATGCCAATTCCCCCATTCCAAGGCTTCATTACCTGAGGTTGCATCATTTCCTGAGATTGCATCAACCACCAAATTACTCCTTTAAAAATAAGGTACTATGTCAAGTGGGGAAGGAAGGTTCTTATCATTTCCAAAACAGCTCCAGGCTCTACAGCCTCCGACCATTGGCAGTGTGCTCTCCAGGGCCTTCCTCACCTGTTCATTGCCTCCTGCTGGGCTGGTTCATACTGACACCTCATATCGCTGCTTGGATCTCACCTCTTCCAGGAAGCCTTTCTGCTCACACTCTTGGGAGAACCTCAGTTTCCTTGTGGAGTCCACCCTAATATGTGGAACTGTTGAGACAGTAATTCCAACAGAGCCCTGTGGCCAAACAAAGAGAGAGCCTGAGCCCGGCTGTGAACACCCCTACGAGGCCAAGGGCAGGTGTGCAGGCGACGCTTGTCCATTGCAATGGTGAAAGAAATGGCTGAAGCTCTTTCATCCCACGAGCACTGACTGCTCTCTTCAGCTGTTACTGTTCCTGTAATTCCAGTCTTCATCGCCTCCATCCAGCTCTGCCTTCTTTCCTGAGTCTAAACTCTTTCTGCAACTTCCTTGTCAATCTGCGGCTCGTCGGTCTTCCCATAAACTCAGTCTTGTTGCTGTTAGTCAAAATCTGTTTCTGGTGCTTGAAATCAAAAGTCCTTGACTTACATATTTTATGTCACCCCAATGCTCCCCAGTGTGTCCCCAACACCCCCACAGTGCCTGGCACAGAGGAGCCAGCAGCAGCTGCTGTAGGGATGTCGAATGAAGTGGTCACTGCTGGCCCCAACCCTTTCTCCAGCTTCCGCCAGCTGGCATCTCTTGCTCACATAAAAGTGAGGTCGACAGTGCACATGGCAAAGGCTGGCCTCCGACTTCCTCGGCTTCCCCATCCCTGCACAGGGAGGACCTTGCCTTTGTTCCAAACCGAACTTGACCTCCCATTCAGAGCAGAACCAGGTTCTTTCCAGCGAGCGCCCTTCAAGTTTCTGCTCTGCCCCTCGGACTCCTCATCTTGTCCTGTATCATTTCATTCAAAACTACATCAGGCACTCCCCACTTCGCATGGTCTAAAGCAATCTTGAAGTCCTCTTGTTTAGTAACCAAGGGTTGGAGCCCCACCCCCCACCCCCTTTTTTCACCCTATACAGATTTGGGAATTGCTTACTTTCAGAAATTTCCAACAGAAAGTGACATGAAACCTTTCATCTCCCTACAGAAAGAGATAAAGCCATGTGGAATAGAGCTTTCGCTCAAGACTTGACACAACGTTTGCATTTTCTGGACTGACGGACCACAAATGAAATCCAGCTGACAATTAAAACGCAGGGTTATCACTTCATCTTGAGGTGGAGGCAGCTGTTTGTTTTTTATTTTAAAATTTATAGTAACTGAATCCTGTTATGCAAGCACATGGTAATGGATTGAGGGAAAAAATAGCTGAGGGTGAAAAGTAACAGTTTGCTATTCCCGGTCTGGCCCCTCAAGGCCATCTCTCTTATCAATATCTACATACCTTTTCTCTGATAATTTCTGTGACTCAGAAATGAGCCTTTTCATGAGTGTAACTTTGCCTTGTGTCTTAGATCAGGCTCCCTTGAAGTAGAGCCCGAGCTGTGATGGGAAGTGGGATGGGGTGGGGAAAGGAGCAAAGATGGGGTGTTGCTGGGCCTGGCTTCAGCCCATCCCCATGGGGGACTCTGGACATAAACTGCACCAGAGTTGACTGCACCAGAGTGGATCCCAGCTGGAGGCTAAGGATCAGTCAGCCTGGTTTGTGGGCTGCCCTGGGCACTGGAGGAGGGCCCAGGGCTTCTCCAGCAAGGTCACTGGGGCTGTATTTCAAAGCCAGAGAGGAACAAAGGCAGAGATTGATCTCCATCTGCTGGTTCACTCCCCAGATGCCTGCCATAGCTGGGGCTGGTCCACACCGAAGGCAGGAGCTGCAGTTTCAGTCTGGGTCTTCCGTCTCCCATGTGGGTGGCAAAGACCCAAGTATGTGAACCATCACTGCCACCTCCAAAGGTGCACATTAGCTGGAAAAACTGGAACCGGAAGCAGGACCAGGATGCAAAATTAGGCATTCCAGTATAGGATGTGAGTGTTCCAAGCAGAGTCTTAACTACCGCATCAAATGTCCACCCTTGATTTCTTTAGAACATATGAGGGTACTTTAAAGCATTTGTAGGAAAATGGAATTAAAAAACAAGTTTATTGAGGTGTAAAAATAATTAGAAATCCATGAATACTTTTTTATAATGCACATTTTCTATGAAGTTTTTGAAGATCCCTTGTATGCTTAGATTTCAAAAGAAAATTGGCACCAAAATAAACTTACATTTTAATTCCATTTTCTATGAACTTTTTGAGGTAGTCCAAGAAATGGAATTCTTAGACTGAATGATGGGTCATGCATTTAACTCTTAAAACATGTTTCAAGAGGAAACATGTGCAAAAAATTCAGGCATAGCCCAAGCATTAATACTTCGTCATGAATAAATCAAACACAACGGCTAGTCGAGGCAGGCCCCTCAACTGATGGAATGAAACAAGGTGTGGGCAAGTTTAGGGAAGATAAGAGCAGTATCTCCTAGGCATAGCAAGCTAGCCAAGGCTTCCTTGCAGAGGACTGCAGAGAGACAGAGGAGGGAAGGGGGAGGTGAGGGGGAGACAGGTAACATGGGGAGAAGCTGTTGCTGGAAGGAGGCCGTTGATGCTTGGCTGGGGTGGGGTAGGTGACCCTGACCGAGGAGGTGGGAAAGTCCAAAGGTGAAAGTTTCCTTTGTGTTTGCTAAGAACTCAATGATATACTTTGTTCCTGTGCTTTATTTATCAAATAGTTCAATTTCTATAATGAGCTTCAAACAATTCAGAGACAACACAAAAAGACACCTTCCTCTACTCCTTGCTACGCTGTCAGTGCACTGGCATAACACAGCTCATAGTCCAGTAACAGTGACTGTTCTGCTTTGCTTGTCCTTTGGAAGGGGATAGATAGCTTATTGCTCCTTCTCCCAACTTACAGGTGTTTTCAACTTCCAGACACCACAGGATGCAAATAACAGGAGAGAAAAAGGACTCACACCCCAAGCCAAGTGTTCCTACCTGGCAACAAGGCCCCTGGAGGGTGCAGCAAGAGACTCAGTGCTCGCAGCAATTCCCATGGGACCTGATGCTTTGGTCTCCTGATCAGCTTCCGTGTCTCCTCTGTTTCCCTCTCCACCTCATGTCCCCTTTTGGGCCAAAGAGAAAGGTCTGCTAATGTTTCTCAACTATCTCTTTCTCTATGATGGGTCATGAAAAATCCACCGAGCTAGGCTCCCCAGGTTCCATTTCTCAACATGCACATGATAGAATCATTGCTCTGTTTCTGTTCAAAATGAAATAACATACCAGCTTGTTTAATCTGAGAGAGCCAGAAAGGAGACTTCTGTTTCCTGTAATCCAAATAATATTCAAAGAGCCAGATGACATTCTGTGTGTCGCTTCTCTAAGAGACAGGTACTATGGAAATAGTTTGAATTGGAAAATTGGTCTCCAAAGCACTTGCCAGCACAAGCTACAGTCTTGCTTCTAGTTCCTGGTACTCCGGCACCAGCAGGACCATGGAGATGATGAAACATTAATAAGAAGACAAACTGCCAGTGTGTGAGTCTGTTTTCTGTTGCTATAACAGAATACCCAAGAGTGGGTGTTCTATAAAGACTAGAAGTTTATTGGACTCATGATTCTGGAGGCTGAAAGTTCAAGGGCCTGGGACTCCCATCGGGCTGGCACTGGCGAGACTCTGCTTGCTGTATTGTAACACGGCAATGGACATCACACGGTAAGACAGAGCAAACATGCTGGTTTGGGTCTCTCTCATCTTAAAACATCGCTGATGCCATCATGAGGGCTCCACACTCATGATCTCATCTGATCCTGATTCTCTACCTAACACTCTACGGCCAAATACCAATCAAGTAGGAATTTCGGGATTACGCTTCCATCACATGAACTCCTGAGGACCCATTCAAACCACAGCAGCCAGGATATGGCCCAACGGAGCCCATGGTGCTTTTACTCCGTGCAGGCAGTAGATGCATGTATCTGATGAGTTCAATGAACATTCACCATGAGCCCGGCAGAGTGCTCAACACACACACACTCTCTCTCTGCAGGATCCCACATAAATAAAACGGTCTAGTTGTTTGGTTTTGAGGACACAGTCTATAACAAGTTCAAATCACAGCACAAGTAACCATCACGCAGAATGGCATAGGTAAAAAGAGCTAGAAGTTCAAAGTGATAGAGGAGTGGCATGCAGGTGTGACAGCATCTATTGGGGGGTTATACGGAGGACTTCCTGGAGGAGAAGGGGCATTTGCATTGACTTCTAAAGATGGGTGATGTTTTGGCAGGTGGGGACTGGGTGACATTTACACATAGATTACACGTTGTAAACTATACAAGGGGGAACGGCTGACAGAAAGGCCAGCAACAAGGAGTGGTTCATAACTGGGAGTTCAAGTTAACTATGCCTGTCCTCGTACCAGGATCTAGAGCCCCACCTGAGAGTCGTGACAGCTCACATTTTGAGAAATGTCTGTTGCAGTAACACACTGCAGAAAAGTTCTTTGAGAATCTTGACACAGTGAGGGACAGACATTTAGGAGGGAGAAGTCTGGAGCCAAGATGTGTGGGCAAAAATTTACAGCTACAGCAACGTGGTAGGATTTCACACACATACTATTGCTGCAGAGACTCTATCTCTATTGTATGATTCATTTTATAAAGTTCTTTTTTTTTTGTAATTTTTATTTACTGCTTTTCTTCACTTCAAAGAGAGAGAAAGAGAAATCTCCCATCTGCTGGTCTCCCCAAATGCCTGCAATAGTCAGTGCTGGCCCAGGCCAATGCTAGGAGCTGGGAACTTAGTCAGTTCCCCACAAGTGTAGCAGGCACCTAACTACTTGAGCCATCAGTGCTGCCTCCCAGGGTCTGCATTAGAAAGAAGCTGGAATTGGAAGAACTGGGGCTCAAATCCAGGCACTCAAATGTGGGCTTCAGGCATCCAAAGCAGCTTCTTTAACTACTGAACCAAATGGTTGCTCCCCTCCCCCTGCCGCATAAAGTTTTTTAAAAGGCAAACTAAACTGTTGTGAATTAGGGACTCATACTGTGTCTTTCAAAGGATAAAGAAAAGCCAGGTATCCACAAAGACCAGCTGAGTAGTTCCTTGTTAAAGGGAGGAAAATTGTACCCTGCCTCTTGGCCTGGGTGATGATTATACAGGTGTTTGTTCGCCAATAATTCATTAAGCTTTGTAAGTCAATTCTATATTTAATGGTGGTTTGCACTGACCTCTTCCTTCCATGCTGTGCCAAAGGCAAACCAGGGTTTGTGTCTCCTATCTCCTTCAGGTGTTTTGTCATCTCTGGAATTTATGTCACTTAGTTCCCTTGTGACCTTAGCTGTCTGGGGGCTCCAGAAAATTTAAGATTTTGAATATTGTCTGGTTCTTCATATTGCTAGAGTGGCAGCCATGTTCTTTGGTGGCTTTCAATATCCTAAGTGGGATTTTCATGTTAAAGCTCACAATTTAAAACTCAATCAATAAATAAAGGAGAAATAGGCAGTAGTGGTCTGAAAGCAGGAGCCTGGACAAGAGGGTGCCCTGAAGGGTCTTCGGGAAAGTGACTGAGGGCAGGGCTGGGAGGGGCAGGGCTTGGAAGGTCTGACTGCGGAGTGTGGGTTAGTCTGGAGGGGAACGGGGAGCAGCTGTATCAGCAGGAAAGGAGAGAGGCTGGGGCACAAAGCGAGAGTCCCCCTGAGCCGACTCAAAGGCCTGAGCAGTGGCAGGCAGGAGGACTGGGAGAAAAAGGTGTGAGCGTGAGCAGAATTCGTGGTTGATGGCGAGGAAGGGTGAGGGGCTTGGGCAAGGAGCTTGCTTAGGTGTCACCAGTCAAGAGGTGATGGTTGCAGCAACGCGGACACCACATGTGCTGCCAGGATAAAGATGTTTCCAGGTAGCTTTAAATGCAGGAAATATTAGAACTTGCTCCCGTATATAAAGATAATTGAAAATGAATCAGGATGCAGAACAGGGTGGGAGAGGGAGTGGGAGATGGGATGGCTGCAGGGGGGAGGGAGGTTATGGGAGGAAAAGCTGCTATAATTCAAAAGTTGTACTTTGGAAATTTATATTTATTAAATAAAAGTTTTTTTTTGTTTTTTGTTTTTTTTTTTTTTTTTTTTTTTTAGAAAGAACTTGCTTCCAGAGCTCCTGGGGATTAATTCAGAAAGCAGGGACGGATCCTGTAACACATAACAGGGAAGGTTCTGCCTGGAAGGTGAGAAGCCCGTGCTGCTCACGGGACTTGTGTATAATTAGTTTGTTCCTGGTATCCATATTTAATGTCTTTTTTTTCCAGTGCTGCAACCAGTTAACACCATTCCGTTGACTCGTGCACCTGCTGTCTGTTGGTAGGTATCCTTCTCTCCATCCATCATCTGTTTATGTTCCTGGTGGGAACCCTGAGTTTAGTCTGTTGGGTCCTAAGCATTCTTTGCTCAGTGTCAAGTCATTGATACTTGATATTTTGTGCTGGTATGCTCTGCCCATGTTCCCCTGTGCCTGCTGGAGTACAAAGCGAAGAGGTTATTGCTGATTTTGAAATTTAACTCTGGAATCTGGATGAACAGCCCTTCGCCATTGCAGCAAATGGCACTGTTGACTCAGACAACACCCAATCCCAATGCGAAATCTCTCTCTTTTTACATTTTACTTCTTTTAATACGTATGCCTTAAAACTTCTATCAAAAACTCAGCCAAAGTGATGGAAAAATTTATATCTGTTCCTACAAATACACTGAATTAAATTCTGCAAAATAAAATAAATATCACTTTGTTTGCTGGTGCTGGGGAAATTCTTTATCCTCCAGTTGTCTAGGTTTAATTTGAATAATGTTCTCATATGGGATGCCAGCATTGCCAGCAGGGGCTTAACTTGCTGCACCACAACGCTGGCCCTCCAAAATTTTGAAATCCATGCAAATGTAGTCTTCAAAAAGTTCATGTAACAATACATATTATGAAAAAAAACCATGCATGATTTTGAAAGTTTTTGTATTCCCCCCAGCAACAACTTATCTTTTTTTTTTTTTTTTTTTGACAGGCAGAGTGGACAGTGAGAGAGAGAGAGACAGAGAGAAAGGTCTTCCTTTTCCATTGGTTCACCCCACAATGGCCTCTGTGGCCGGCACACCGCGCTGATCTGAAGCCAGGAGCCAGGTGCTTCTCCTGGTCTGCCATGTGGGTGCAGGGCCCAAGCACTTGGGCCATTCTCCACTGCACTCCCAGGCCACAGCAGAGAGCTGGACTGGAAGAGGGGCAACCAGGACAGAATCCAGCGCCCTGACAGGGACTAGAACCTGGTGTGCCGGCGCCGCAGGCGGAGGATTAGCCTAGTGAGCCACGGCACTGGCCACAACTTATCTTTTAACTCCACTTCCCAAGAACTTTTTTTTTTTTTTTTTTTGACAGGCAGAGTTAGACAGTGAGAGAGAGAGAGAGACAGAAAGAAAGGCCTTCCTTTTTCCATTGGTTCACCCCCCAAATGGCCGCTATAGCCAGCACTGTGGCAATCTGAAGCCAGGAGCCAGGTGCTTCCTGCTGGTCTCCCATGCGGGTGCAGGGCCCAAGCACTTGGGCCATCCTCCACTACCTTCTCGGGCCACAGCAGAGAGCTGGACTGGAAGAGGAGCAACTGGGACAGAATCCGGCACCCCAACCGGGACTAGAACCCAGGGTGCCGGCGCCACAGGCGGAGGATTAGCCAAGTGAGCCACGGCGCCGGCCCCCAAGAACATTTTGAAGTCCCCTCCTATACAGTAATCAGTGGAAAAAGCACTGATCTTAAATATTCAGCAGCTCACTGAGCTTTTAGCAGGTGTGAAAGCATGCAGAGATTAGTATTAGAATTTATTACAGTGAGGGAATCCGCTTCATCACTAACCTTCAGCAGAGACTCAAAGGCTGGCAGGGCAATGGGAGAATTTTACAGTAGAAACGCGAGAAGGCTTCAGGTGTGCCCTGATGGGAGGGTGTTGGTATGGAGAAGTTGGGATAGATTAATGAACGGTAGATGTCTTCAGTGACTGTTTCGGGGAGCATATTTGGCTTCGTTTGGTTGGTCCCAAGTTGGAAAGGTGAGGCAAAAACATTAGAGAAGCTGGCAGTTTTAAACCAAATCCTGATCATCCTGGGCCATTTGCTTCAGAGCCTGCGATGCCGCTTCCTGGGCTTCTCACGTGGAGCAGAGTTCTGCTGTCATAGGTGGTCTGGTCTGCCCTCTGCAAGTGTGTGTCTCTGTGTCACCACCCTCAGGCCCAAGTGAATGTCTGAAGTTAGCCACTTACTGCTTTGCAGAGTACAGACAACATCAGAGGCACCTCCTGCGCCCAGAAGGCCTCTATTGTTGAGGGAAGTGATTGTTTAAAGTCTCAGGATAACAAGGAGCTGCATGCAGGAAAAAGTGCTTCCCAAATGTTTGTGCAAGGTGCAACCTTTCCTTACTTTAAATTTTCTCTAATCTTAGGGAAGAAGAGAATGTGGAAAAAGGAGAAGAAGAGAGTGCGGACGGTGGTCATGAAATGTGACTGGAAGAGGGTCTGTGGTGCTGTACGGAGAAGGAGATGATAGACAGTCTGAGGTGGAAGACTTGTAACAGAGAGCCAAACACTTGGTTGACATGGCTTTGCTACTTTAGATTGCCCCTCTCCTGCTTCCATAGAAATGTGACTCTTAGCTGGACACATAGCTGTCAGAAAAATTAAAAAAAAAAAGTTGCACTTCCCATCCTCCCTGGCAGTTAGGTGTGAACACAGGACTATTTATGACCAATGGGTGGAAGTAATATGTGGAACTCCCAGGTTGTTCTCTTGGGAGTGGAGGAGGACCCTCCCCTTCTCCTTTCCTACTGGAATGATGATGAGTCATCTTGGATTACTTGGATAAGGACAAGATCTTGGGGACAGTGGAGAAATAAGATTGAAGAAATCTAGATCCCTCCATCCTAAAGCCATTTTACCTCTCCTGGACTACTAATGTCCAGTGTGCTTCATGGGAGAGAAGCAGCTTCCATTATTGAGTTGCTGTAATTTGGGATTTTCTTAGACTATGATGTCTCTATGAAGCGTCCCCTCTTCATTCGTCCACCCATCTGCTCTGTCTTATATAATAGATGGTGATGCTTTGCCCACTAACACTCCCCTGGCTACATGCCTGGAGACCAGTCTGCTGGTCTTATATCCAAGCCATCTACTGGAGTGGCCAGAAGGGGAAAGCAGAGCAACCATAACCAATTCCATGTGTGCCTTTCAGCCCTGCTCCACAGCATCCACCAGCAAGCTGCTACCACACTTGAACCTCACACTGAAAGCCAATCTCCCTGGAGGCTGATGATCCAAGAACGCCATGAGGCTGACTGGGGGCTTGCCTTGCCATCCTGTCTTGCACATAGCTCAACAGCTTTGAGGCTCCGGACATTTTTTAAATCCTGATTGGAAGCATCTGTGTTAAGCATCACTGCTCCACTCCAAATCCTGGTTCTGTTCATCAGCTGTGTTGCTAATAATGTCGGTTTATTTCTTTTATTTTTCTCAGGAGTTCACCCTAGGCCAATTCACTCCAAGACACCTGGTGAGCCTCAAGAAGGTCTAGTTCCCAGGATGCCTAGTGTTTGTAAAACAAGGGCTACTTACTTTCCTAGCCTACCACACAATTAAATTAGCATTCATAAGGCTTCCTGAGATGTTCCGGACACAAGCCATTACCCACAGCGTCTTGCTGTATACCAGAGGGACCCTTTTCATTGCTGGTTGCTGGAGTTGCACACTTCCTGGCCCTGGCTTGGGCAGAGAGTGGCCAAACAGTGGCCTCTTTACTGCTTCCTCTTGCCTGATTAATTATTGCCAGACTCGTTGTTCTCAAGACCAGAAATCATGCCAGCCAAATCTGCTTTGTGTTCAGCGCATTTACCTTAAATGATGCCAAATCCATTCTTGACCCTAATTATCAGAAATATGCTTCCATAACTTTCTGCTAGGTGAATGAAAATAACGCCGGGGCTGCAGTTTGAACCTCCTCACCATTACTTGATTAAGAAGCATTCAAGGATCTCAAAACACATCACATATTTCTTCCCATGCTATTATACTCAGGGTCACCCGCAGAGCTGCCAAGACCCCAGTCTAGTGCCAGGACTGTACTGAAAGGGACTTAGATGGAGTGTGGGCTGAATTTTAAACATAGAACAACACCAGTGACAGAATCCAGCTTCTCTCCTGTCCCTCCTCTGTCTCTATCACACACACACAGATGCCCACAATTTGGCTGGGAAGCTCACTTGATCCCAACTTTTCCCCATCCATTCCCACACACCCATTTTTTCATATCCATTATCCAGAAAAGCTTTCCCAGGGAGCTGCTCTGTTTCAGGAGCGTGACTGACGGCTCAGCATCTGAGCAAGCAGTTGTTTTTCTTGACTGCATTCCAGGTGGACACTTCCGGCCTCGATGTTGACCGGGAGACACACACAGGCTCTTTGCTTCCACTCATTCTTCTTCGGGCACCAGGCTTCTCTGTGCTTCAGCAGCACGGAAGTCTCTCCCCCAAACACATCCTGTCAAACACAAAGACCAAAAACATCCCAGACTGGGAGCCAGACGGACTTGGAGTTTCTTAGACTCGTTTTGCACTGCCCAAGCTAATCAGATTTTACACATTCTGACACCATGTGTCCTGCTCAGTATTCTGTCCCTAGGATACAAATGCCCTCATTGTACTCCATGGCTCTGAGTGCAGAGGCCAAGCCATGATCATACCCAGCTCTTCCGAGTGCCCCCCTGAGTGTACCCAGAGCTAGTCCAACCGCTGAGATAACAACCATCTTGACAAGGATGCACCTTCATCTATGCATCTGCTTCAGCTCCTATGCCAAAGCTTCATATTCATTTAACTTCTGTGTATAAGGCTGGCAAACTCAGCCTCGCCTCTGTCTTTGTCATGAGCCATGGGCCAGCAGATGGAGGCACCACCTTGAGAAGGTTTCGTTTCTTGGCTTCTAGGTAAGTCCTAAAGGGTCTATCCTTTTGGCAACTACCCACTCGGAGTCCAAGAGAGCGGTGGGAGACTTCTTTCTCTTTCCCCAGGGTTCCTGCTATAGGCTTCATCAGAGACATATCATCTCCAGATGAGTTGGGTTGGTCCTGAGTTCTGGTCTATAGATTCATCATGAAATTGGCCTAGCCTGTCCTAGGCTCCTTGACCACAACCTTGGCTGTGGCAGCATGGGAGGCTTTCCCCACTGGGCGCCCTTCTGGACAGGCGTGTTGTCCCTCTGAGACCCACCTCTATGCCCCCCAGTAATCCTCAATCCAATTCGGCACACAAATGTTGAATGCCTGCTCTATGCCAAATGAAGCAGGCAGCATATTCTGCACAATGTTTTAGTCTTGCATCTCTTTGAAAACCCCAGGACAGCTGTGGACTCTCCTAGAAAAATACACGGATACAGAAATTTTTCTAGGCAATCCCCTAAAGCCAGCCCGAAGACTCTAGGTTAAAAACTCTCTGAATGAATGAGAAGAAAAGTATGTGAGACCTAGACTGAGATGTATGGGGACTGAGATGTACCCCTATCACAAGCCAACAGTGAGATGGCTGGGGGAGGGGCGCAAATTCTGAACCTCGGTTTCTTCAAATGTGAACTAGCACTGGTAATGCTTGCCTTGTCCTCGTGCCACTGTAGTGAGATTTTAGTGATGGAATAAATGTAAAAACAGAAACTGTTACATGTGGGCACTCACCACACATGTGAACAGATACGGATTTCAAAGTCTCAGCTGCTGGAAGGAGGGAGAGCAGGATTCAAGATTTTCAGTGTTTTACAAATGGAAATGTCAAGGCAGACGAAATGGCAGGCTTTGACATGTTAAATCTTAATCTTCTGACAACCGAGGGACAAGCAGGTGACCAAATATGAGGGACTGTCACAAATTCCAGGCCTGAGGCACCCCCGATGTCAACTCAGAAAGCCTTTTTATAGACAATATGAAGCAGAGCTAACTCAGCTTGCATTCCCAGAATCCTCCCTGCTGGCTGACATCTGCCTGAGGGCCAAGGTGGCCACATGAGGAAGCATTCAGCAGCAAGCCCACTACAGCTATGAGGCATTTGGCCTGGAACAAGTCCCCTTCACCTTTAGGGCTTTGAGAGCAGTTCTCAGGGAGGGGGGGACTTTAGCTCTCCCAAGAAGACTGCAGATTGAGAGCTTTGGTGGTGCCACTGGAATACTACTGATGCAGAATATCTGAACCCATGCTATGTTGCAGGCAGGTTTTGGGTGAGGGATGCAAGGCCTTGTTTCCACTGACAGCTGACAGTTCTGTTGACCCTTGAATCTGGAGAGGATATGCCATGAGTAGATGGGGAAGCAGAAAGAATGGAAAATTTTCTGTTCAACTTTTGTATACAACTAGAGAAAACCTACTCTCAAGAGGTTTCTGGAAACTCTATAAAACAAACTTTGATTGTGTGTGTGTGTGTGTGTGTGTGTGTTCTAAAAGTATAGCATGACAGCTTGGTGTGCAAAAGGTATGTCAGCAGCCCTCCGTGCCAAGGAGGTGAACATCACAAAAGCCTGGGAAGTCGGGGAGGGAGGGAGGGAGGGATGAGGCAGGCAGGCAGGCAGGCAGGCCAACAGAGACTCAAAGCAAGTGAAAACTCTCTTAGCAGTTTCCAAATGAGCAGGAACCAGATCGGCAGCTAATGAGCAGAACAAGAACATGTTCTAGGAACCATAAAGCCGCGCAAACCCAAGTGTCTGCTTTTATTTATTTTTGTGTTTTTAAATTTGTGCCAAGAACCTAATTCAGGTCTCCTCCATGGATGGCAAGAACCCAACTACTTGGGCCATCACTGCTGTCTCAGTCTGGTGTCCACATTAGCAAGAAGCTGGAGTCAAGAGCCACAGTCAGGGATAGAGGCAGGAATCATAGCCAGACATTCTGATGTGGGATGTGGGCATCTTAGCACCTAGACCAACCCCTCCAGCCCACTGAGCTTCCCTTTACAAGAGCATTTCGTGGGATGTAGCTGAAGACACGGATCACCAGCCACCCTACATGAAAACTTTTCTGGGGGGCCGGCACTGTTTTTTTTTGTTTTGTTTTGTTTTGTTTTGTTTTTGACAGGCAGAGTGGACAGTGAGAGAGAGAGAGACAGAGAGAAAGGTCTTCCTTTGCCGCTGGTTCACCCTCCAACGGCCGCTGCGGCCAGCGCGCTACGGCCGGCGCACCGCGCTGATCCGAAGGCAGGAGCCAGGTACCCATCCTGGTCTCCCATGGGGTGCAGGGCCCAAGCACTTGGGCCATCCTCCACTGCACTCCCGGGCCACAGCAGAGGGCTGTAAACTTTTCTGGGGGGCCGGCACTGTGTTGTAGCAGGTAAAGATGCCGCCTTCAGTGCCGGTATTCCATATGAGTGCTGGTTGGAGCCCCAGCTGCTCTGCTTTCTGATCCAGCTCTCTGCTATGGCCTGGAAAAGCAGTGAAAAGTGGCCCAAGTCCTTGAGCCTATGTACCTGTGTGGGAGCTGGAAGAAGCTCCTGGCTCCTGACTGGTGCAGCTCCAGCCGTTGCAGCCATCTGGGGAATGAACCAGTAGATAGAAGACCTCTCTCTCTCTCTCTCTCTTCCTCTGCAACTGTGCTTTTCAAATAAATAAATAAATCTTTAAAAAAAAAAACTTTTCTGGGGCCGGCACTGTGGCGCAGCGGGTTGATGCCCTGGCCTGAAGTGCCGGCTTCCCACATGAGCACCGATTTGAGACCTGGCTGCTCCACTTCCAATCCAGCTCTCTGCTGTGGCCTGGGAAAGCAGTAAAGGATGGCCCCAGTCCTTGAGTGCCTGCGCCCACGTGGGAGACCTGGAGGAAGCTCCTGGCTTCAGATTGGCGCAGCTCTGGCCGTTGTGGTCATCTGGAGAATGAACCATTGGATGGAGACCTCTCTCTCTCTCTCTCTCTCTCTCTCTCTCTGCCTCTCCTCTCTCTGTGTAACTCTGACTTTCAAATAAATAAATAAATCTTTATTAAAAAAACTTTTTTGGGTAGAAACATAATACATTAATCTTTTTTTTTGAGAACACAAAGAACAATACTGGTTGTCTGAAGTGTCACCAAAGATATACATAACATTAAAATCAAATTATGTAAAATAGATAATAACAAGGGACATCTGTATTGGGCTTTACAGCAAACCTCATACAGCAAACCTCATACTTGGGTCGACTTTTCTTTTGATTCTTATAGCAGCCTGCCAGGTGGATAAAGCTGACAGCTTTTATTAATCTCATAATGAAGTGAAACTAGATGTCACCGGGTATCCAAGGCTACAGGCCCTCCTCGGTCAGCTTGGTGGTGCTCTTTAACCTACCAGCCGGGAGGAGAGAGAGAGAGAGAGAGAGAGAGAGAGAGAGAGAGAGAGAGAGAGAGAGACGCAGCTCTGAATCAGTAGCTGAGGGAGGGGAAGAAGATCGGAGATGGAGACACTGGCCTCTACAAGATCCTGAATCAAGGACCAGCAATCCCTCCGGTACTGGGAGCCTGCATGAGCCTCACTGTCCCCTGAAAAAGAACAAAATGAGGCTGGGCAGAGGGGGCTGAGACAGCAGGAAGGCCACAGGAATGACCTGCAAGGAATCCTCAAGAGTCTGAGGAGCTCGTATCCTGCTGGGGTAGGATTTTGGTGAGGGCTCCAGGACCCTGTTTCTATTTGCTTTTGATGGGTGCTGACACTTGGACTGGGGCCAGTAGGCCACTGGTGGGTAGGGAGATCCTTAAACCTGAGTTTTCCTAGGATTCTTGGTCCAGTGCTCTTTCTACCGCAGTAAATGGTTGCTGTAGGAAAAGCACAATTGTGTGTGCATTGCAGCCACTCATTTCTGCTAACGAAGTGAAAGTAGGAGTGAACTAGAGTCACATCCTACCTCCAGGATGTACTTGGTCCTCGTCACACAAGTTGTGTCTGTCACAAGGGGACTCAGGGTGGGGGAGAGGGTACGGGGAGGTTGGGGTTTGGCCTAGTGGTTGAAGAAGCCGGGTAAGATGCCTGTGTCCCATGTCAGAGTACCTGGGTGTGCGTCGCGGCTCCAGCTTCCTGCTAATATGCACTCTGGGAGACAGATGGTGATGTCTCAAATACTTGGGTGGCTGCCACTCGTGGGAAACTACACTGAGTTCCTAAAACATGGCTTCAGCCAGGCCCAGCACCAGCTCTTGTAGGCATCTGGGGAGTAAATCAATGGACAGGAGCTCTATTTCTCTGTCTCTAGCTCTCAAAAAAAAAAAAAAAAAAAAAAAAAAAAAAAAAAAGCAGGGGCAAAGAAACATTGGAACGTGTCTCCATCATGTTCCTGAGTGACCTAGGAAGGGAGAGCCCTGGTGCGGGCTGCTCCATTTCTTCTGGGAAGAGGTAGGCGGAAGTAACCTTCCCTGACCTTGGAACCAAAATGCAGTTTCCCACAGAAAAGCCCAGAAATCTGTCTGCTTCTCCAGTGAGGAACGGTCCCAAGATGTTTACAGAGCATGAGCTCCTTCTGACATTAAGAGGAAATACCCAAAGGAAGGCCTTGGAGGCCACATGGTGCTTGGCTAACCAAGATTCACCAAGGTTTTCTTTTTTTTTTTTTTTAATTTATTTGACAGATAGAGTTAGACAGTGAGAGAGAGAGAGAGACAGAGAGAAAAGTCTCCCTTTCATTGGTTCACTCCCCAAATGGCCAGAGCTACGCTGATCCGATAGCAGGAGCCAGGAGCTTCTTCCTGGTCTCCCATGGGGTGCAGGGCCCAAGCACTTGGGCCATCCTCCACTGCACTCCCGGGCCACAGCAGAGAGCTGGACTGGAAAAGGAGCAATCAGGACTAGAACCTGGCGCTCATATGGGATGCTGATGCCGCAGGTGGAGGATTAACCAAGTGAGCCACGGCACCGGCCCCTCACCAAGCTTTTCACAATGGACCATTCAGAGCCTTTACTATGCCAGGTGCCCAGTGCAGTCAGTTCTAGAAGGAGCAGCCAGCATACAGAGATGCAAGACTTGTTTGGCCATGGGACTTTTGCCCTGTGAGTCTCTTGGGAGAAGGGTGTTCTGTGGAATACATTAGGCTGTAGCATGAATCAGATCTTCTCACATTACATTCAGGTGAGCATAGCAAATGTCACTTCTTTATTTTTCTAAAAGGGGTCTAACCTTCCTCACCAGAGCCCACCCTGTTGGGGGTGGATGAGGTCTGAGCAGAAGGGAGCATATTTAGTTTGGGCCAATGTGCTTCATTAGGTCCAGTCATTTAAACATTCTTTCTAGATCTAACAGGGGAAATGCTACACTCCTGCTGCTCCTCTGGGGTGGCATCCAAGTGTATGGGAGAGGACTCCGTTACCCAGGATCCTGTGACATGGGAGGGACGCTAGGTTCTTGGATAGATATGAGGTCTGCTGGCTCCTGGCCAGTCTCTGCTTCAAAGCAGCTAGCTGGGGTTGGTGTAGGCACAGGGACCACTGGTCTCCTGGTGGGTCTGCCGTCTGCTGCCGTCACTGCTGTAACTCACAGCCTGGCTGACTCGGTCCATCCTTGCTTCGGTCAGCAGCACATGCCCTTCTGAGTGCCTGTCCCAGTCTCCTTGGTTCTGCTGCCAGCTTGTCTCCTACCAAGGGCCCCTGCTGGGTTCAGTGCCTCTCAATTCAATTTCTTCATGTGCTGAGAGGGCACATATGGACCATGGGGTACCATTCACGTCACAGAGAAGCCAAATGCTCTCCACGCGGTCATGCTGTGCCCCGGACATTCCTCTGATGCGGCAGCACATGGAGGGCTGGTGACAGAGCTTACAGGCTGCTCTCCTCTTAGGACTCAGTTGTTGATTTTTTTCATATTTTCTACATAAGACAATCACGTCATATGCAAACAAAGACAATTTTATCTCTTCCTTCCCAATCTGTCCCCCTTTATTTCCTTTTCTTGTCTTACTGCATTAGCTAGGACTTCGAGTTTAATGTTGAAAGAGGGGTGAGAGGGGGCATTCTTGTCTTGTTCCTTATCTTTGAATTTCCCCATTAAATTTTCCAGAATTTCCTAGTGTCTTTTTAACATTAAATTTGTTCAAACCAATATTTGTCTTGGAATTCTGCATCGAGATATGCATTGCTGCTTAAGGAGTGTTAAGAAAAGCATTCAATGAGTTGATTAATTGAAGTCAAATTAGGCCGGCGCCACGGCTCACTAGGCTAATCCTCCACCTTGCGGTGCTGGCACACCAGGTTCTAGTCCCAGTCGGGGCGCCAGATTCTGTCCCGGTTGCCCCTCTTCCAGGCCAGCTCTCTGCTGTGGCCAGGGAGTGCAGTGGAGGATGGCCCAAGTGCTTGGGCCCTGCACCCCATGGGAGACCAGGATAAGTACCTGGCTCCTGCCATTCGATCAGCGCAGTGCGCCGGCCGCAGCACGCCGGCCGCAGCGGCCATTGGAGGGTGAACCAATGGCAAAAGGAAGACCTTTCTCTCTCTCTCTCTCACTGTCCACTCTGCCTGTCAAAAAAAAAAAAAAAAAAAAAAAAAGTCAAATTAATGTGTCAAAAAGACACCTAGAAAGTAAATGTCTTTGCAGTTGACTTTTTTTTTTCCCAAAGCAAAATCTAATCCAGGTTTGCCTACAGATCTTGATTTTTAAATTATTCTTTATGACGGTAAAGCCATTCACATTTGACTGATAGAAGCGTACCGTCTGAGGCGGGTATTTAGCATAGTGGTTAGCACACTGGCTAAGATGCCTGCATGCCACTTCAGAATATCTGGGTTTGTTTCCCTGCTCTGGCTCCCAAGTCCAGCTTCCTGCCAATGCAGACCCTGGGAGACAGCAGTGATGGCCCAAGTAACTGACTTCCTGCCACCTTCTGGGAGACCTGGATTGTGTTCCTGGCTCCCAGTTGCAGACACCTGGGGTGTGAACCAGTGGTTAGGAGCTCTCTTTCTCTGTCTTTCTGCCTCTCAAATGAGTGAATAATTTAAAAAAATACTATCTGGGGGCCTGTGGTGCCAGCATCCTGTACGTGTGCCAGTTTATGTCCCAGCTGCTCCCCTTCTGATCCAGCTCTCTGCTTACGGCCTTGGACAGCAGTGGAAGAGGCCCAAGTGCTTGGGCCCCTGAACCTGCTTAGGAGACCTGGAAGAAGCTCCTGGATCCTGGCTTTCTTTTCTTTCTTTCTTTCTTTCTTTTTTTTTTTTTTTTTGACAGGCAGAGTGGACAGTGAGAGAGAGAGACAGAGAGAAAGGTCTTCCTTTGCCGTTGGTTCACCCTCCAATGGCCGCCGTGGCCGGCGCACCACACTGATCCGATGGCAGGAGCCAGGTGCTTCTCCTGGTCTCCCATGGGGTGCAGGGACCAAGCACTTGGGCCATCCTCCACTGCACTCCCTGGCCACAGCAGAGAGCTGGCCTGGAAGAGGGGCAACCAGGACAGAATCCGGCGCCCCAACCGGGACTAGAACCCGGTGTGCTGGCGCCGCAGGTGGAGGATTAGCCTAGTGAGCCGCGGCGCCGGCAGGAAACATTTTCACCACGCTTAAAACAAACCCCATACCTATGAGCAATCACTCCCCATTTCTTCCATTTGTCCCTGCAACTTCTCGTCTACCTCTTGTCTCTACGGATCACTCTCATTTTACTAGACTCTCTCTCTGCTCTAAGCGATTCACACAAGTAGAATCACACAGTCCATGGTCTTTGTGTAATGTTTTCAAGGTTCCCTTACTCTGCAGAATGCAGCAATACTTTACTCCTTTTTATGGCTAAATACTACTTCATTGTCTGGATAGACTACCTTTTGTTTATTCATCAATCTATCACCGTATAGATATTTGAGTTGCTTCTACTTTTTTACTCTTATGAATAATGTTGCTATGAACATTCATATACAAGTTTTTGTATAGATGCACATTTTCAATTTTTTCAGTGTACACTGAGGAGTGAGATTTCTGTCATATGGAAGTCTATGTTTAACATTTCGAGGAAATACCAAACTGTATTCCGACGCAGCCATTCCGTGTTATAATTCTTTAAGGAAGTAAGCATGTAAGATCTATTTAAGAGACAGCAGTAGATTCCTGTGCTCTCTAACTATCTGATAACCTTGCCAATGGGACTGAAATTTCCCTTGTCTTACTCCTTAGAGCTAGTACATTGAATGCCTTATGTTAAAAATGTTCTCATCTAATAGAAATAAAATATGGAGCCACTGCCAGTTATAGTGAGCCTATCAGCCTGGCTGGGGTGAAGGGAACCTTGGTCAGGTATATTTTGATGCAGGATTGGTGAGCAAGGGTCCAGGTGGAATGGTGTAAGTCAGGGTGGTGCAGGGGAGGGGCGGACCAATCTGGAGGAGCCTGTTGCTAAGAAAACTCTGCAGTGGTGCACAGGGCACACTAACAACTGTGCCTGGTGTTGGTGCTTTCCTTTTTGTTGTCCTAGGAACTGAAAATAGAGCTAAGTATTTGTTCATTGGAAACCAGGCCTAATTGGATTGGCACAGTGGTACATGTTTACCCACTAGCTCTTTGGAGGAGAAGAGCCTTATCGGAAGGATCTGCTGATTTCTATAGTACAAGAACCCTTATTCAGCCTGATTTCAGCCTACCAGAGTGATGCTACAGAACACGGCACTGGGAAGAGATATGCCTAACTGACAGTCTTGAGGAAGTAAGAGCGGGCTCCAGCACACAACTAGTTGAAAGGAGGTATTCAAAAAACAGAACCAGGGAGTGGCAGCTCATGTCAGGTTGGTAGTGGCTAGTATAAGAGGTAAGAGAGAAGGAGGCAGAATGAGAGTAAACCTGTCACAGATGAGAAGATTAACATGGCACAGAAGGTCTAGTGTGCCCAGGGCTGGTCACCCACACATGCCATAGGATGAATCTCGGTGCACTGCTGAGTTTCTCTTTGACCATGCAAACAGCTGCCTGAAACACAGAAATCTGGTGCAGAGGCTGCAGCCAAGGCTCTGATGCACTATGGTAATAACACTGCCAGCCAGGCCAAACTTGGCTGCCATCAGGAAGCCCTGGAGAGACCTGCCTGGGCTGCCTTGGCCTCCCAGAGGTGGAAATGAAATCAGAGAGTCAAAATAAATGGAGGCTTTTCCTTCCCTCTGGAGCGAGCCTTCATGGTGTGAGCATATTTTCCATCAAGAATTAGCTGCTTAGAGAAGAAGGCTCCGAGCAAATCTGGACCAGGTGTTCACTCCATTTCGTCTCATAGCCAAGAAAAACCATTTTCTGTGGGCACCGCGAAGAAGGAAAAGGAGAATGCAATTAATGATGGCCTTTCAACTTGTTTCTTCTCACCAAGGGGACCGGGCGTGGTGCAGCCAGCCCTCCCAGCTCCACGGGGCAGTGGGACCTCATTTCAATAATCATGTGTCAAGGGACATCAAAGCTTCACCTGCAGCAGGCTCTCCTGGAGCAGACTGTAGGCAGCAGACAAGGAGAAATTCAGTGGCTCAATCGGGAGGAGCAAACAGAAGGCCATGGACGTCAAATAACCAGGCTGATGAATTTTTCACAGAATTGAGTGGTGTTTTGGCAGAACCACCCTGAGTGACTGGTTGCCTCGGTGATGTGCAGACATAGCTTTCTTCTAACTCAACGGGATGCCCATGATCTTTTGTCTTTACTTTCTAGATTGCAGGGGGGACAGAGAGCCGTCCATTCTAAGAAGGTGAGTGAAATGAAATCAAGGGGATCATCTCAATAAATTATGTGTTCATGTACCCCGGCGGGGAGAAAAGAAAGGCTGATTCTCCTCCTAGAGCAGCCCCTTGATCTAGCCAATCTATTAAAGAATAATTGAGCCAGCAACAATCACTTCCGTGAAGTATCCACTAATTACACTGCTCTATAAACAGGCTGCACGCAGGCATGCCAACTGCTAAAAATGGATCATTGCATCACTCAGGGAGTCATTAGCGTTGTAACTATGCCCATATTCAGACGCTCCAGCCCTGAAAGCTGCAAGCTGGTGTCTTAGTTTCCCTGTCCTGACAGTACCCCGATTTTTACCTCCCAGATTCTGAATCCTTTGCTGGTCTCCAAACTCAAGTCCTTTATCTTCTCTGTGTTATGAGTCTCACAAGGTATCCAAAAATACAGCATTTCCCTGAAATGATTACATAGTCTCTGTCTTATTCAGCTGACAGAGGAGGCATCCCAAACCGAGCTGGATATAGTCCATTCAAGTTTCCATTTTTATTTTTCAAATGAGGGGCTTGGGTGGTGTCTGGGTTCGGCTTTGGATTAGCTTAAACAGACACGCAAATGCTGATGGCTTCAATCAAGCACAGGAAGTAAACAGTGTGGGGCTGGAACAGTAACTCACGATCACCAACGTCCCGTGCTCCTGCTAGCTTGTTGCTCTGCCATCCTCCAACAGCACTTCCACCTCCGGCTCGAGGATGGCTGCTCCTGCTCAAGCCATCAGGTCAGCTTTCCTGCTGTGAGTTAAAAGGGGCATGTTGCTTCACTGAGACGGCACCACCACCAGAAGTGATACTTAGTACTTCCACTTAGAATCTACTGGACAGCTGCAAGAGAGTCTAGGACAGGAAATGCATTTTCTGAGAAGCCATTACCAGCCAAGTGCCTTCATTCTGAAACTATGGAGGAGCGAAAGAGAACAGATATTAGGAGGAGTGAGTCTGCCACTACTAGACTAGATTTGCGATTTTTAAGTTGTATTCTCACAGTCTTGGAGCTTTAGAGTTCACTACAGTGGCTACTGTGGGTTTGGGGTTGGGGGAGATATGGACAAATTTACTTAGGAACCCAGAAAACTTCCTAAAATCAGGGCATCAGGATCCCATTTTTTAAAGGGCAATTGTGAGGTAGGCACTGTAGTGACGTAGGCTAAGCCTCTGCCTGCAACACCAGCATCCCATATGAGTGCTGGTTTAATGTCCCGGCCACTCCTCTTCTGCTCTTCTGATCCAGCTCTCTGCTACGGCCTGCAAAAGCAGTGGAAGATGGCCCAGGTGCTTGGGCCCCTGCACCTGCGTGGGAGACCCTGAGGAAGGTCCTGGCTCTAGGTTCCTGGATTTGGATCAGCCCAGCTCTGGCTGTTGCAGCCATTTGGGGAGTGAACCAGCAGATGGAAGACCTTTTATTCTCTATCTCCCTCTTTGTCTGTAACTCTGCCTCTCAAATAAGTAAATAAAATCTTTTTCTAAAAAAGCAATTGTATTAGAACATTTCTGATGGGAGGCAGTGGTATGGATTGAGAACTGACTGCTAAGTACTCTCTGGACCCCCAGAGAAGGGGTATATACTTCAGTGGTATGCTGGGCTGGACAGTGGGAGAGCAGGTTCTGGAACAGGGCACAACATCTGGACAAGAGCAAATAGGGCTGGTGTGAGACCAGATTTCAACACTGACATCACATGACACTGAGAAGAAACAGGAGCTGACCATTGGGCCCTAAAATTGGACAGCTAAGATGTTCTATTTTCCTCTCTCAGAGGACTGCAAGGCAAGTGACGGTTAGAGATGATTTTTTTAACCCTGGTGCGGTTGACTTTCTAATCCAGATAATTCTCTGTTGAGTATAACTGCAGCATGCATTGCAGGATGCTAAGCACCATCTCTGAACTCTGCACACCACAGGCCACTGGCATCCCCCCAGTTATGATGACTGAAAATGTTCCAGACCCTGCCAAATACACCCTAGGGAGAACCACTGGATTACAGTTTAGATAATGGTGTCCATTTTCATATCTTGGTAACAGGTACACAGTTTGGTACCAATACTTTCATAAATGAGATAGGACCCATATCAAAGACCTTAATACGCTCATGATCTTGACTTAGTAATCCCATTTCCTGGATTCTATCCTAACAAAACGACTGGTAGAAAGCTTTCCATTGAAGATGTATATTGTAGTACTGTTTGCAAGAGAGACAATTTTGAGGCAATACAAAATGTTAAATGGTAGGGAAACAGTTAAGCAAACCATGGTAGATCCAAATACCCCCTGGAACATGTTTATGAATCTACAGTAGCATGGGGGATATTTTTGATGTAATGATAAATCAGCAAACCAAAAACTATGCAGAGAGTAACACAAGAAGGGAGTTGAGTTCAATGGGAAGTCTCTGGGACTGGGATGGGGAGCTACTTGTCATCCTTTCAGCTGGCTCTTCCTGCACAAGGTTGCCACACTTGGCACCAAGTGACGCGGCCATAGTGAACACAGTCCACTGATCCAGCAAACCCTGGTATGGGTATAGCTTCCAATAGGTGGGGAAGGCTTGGGCCCCCACACACTATCAAATGGGATTATTTGATATTGGTGAGTGACAGGCAGCACTAGTCAGGAAGGGGTTCTCTCTGAGAAGCATCTCTGACCACCAGGAGGATTAACAAGGATAGTTAGGACATCAAGCAACCATGCACCTGCAAGGATGGGAGCTATTATTTTGCTTCTCCATGAAGCCTTAGCAACGGCTTTCCTTGCTCCTTCACTTTCTTATGAAAAGCTTCTACCACACATGGCAGAGTGTGACCACTCACACCCAGTGTCTAAACAAAGCTGGTCTGTTTCAGTGTGTGTAGTACACACCACACTGGCAGCTGGATCCCTCCTTCTCCATGCTAAGGACCTCAAAGGCCACCCCACAGATGAGTGGCTCAGGACACTTGTTAAAATTCTAGATTCCCCGCTACTCCCCTAGGTACTGTCATTCAGTAATCCTAGGCAGGAAGGCACTCAAGAATTTGTATTTAAGATTTCCCAGGAAGTTCTGGTACATGATGCACACATTGCTTTACTCAACGCTGGAATAACTGCATCCCTACAATCTAACTCCGAAGTAATCCTTAACAGTATCAAGGGGTTCTACAAAAGAATTAAACACAGAACTATCAGATGATCCATCAATTCTACTCCTAGGCATATACCTAAAACAATTTAAACCAGGGCCTTTATGATAGCTGTGTATATCCATGTTCATAGTGTCCTTATTCACAATAGCCAAAAGCTAAAAGCAATCCAAGTGGCCACTGATGGATGACTAGATAAATCAGCCTTAACAAGGAGGGAAACTCTGATGCCTGTGGCAACATGGATGAACCTTGAAGACATTTTGCTAAATGAAATAAGCCGGGCACAAAAGAACAAATATACTTAGAGGATTTCACTTCTATGAGGTTCCTAAATGGGCAAATTCACAGAGACAGAAGGTAGACGGGTGGTTGCCAGGAGCTATAGGGTGGGAGGAAAGGAGAGTTCATGTTCGGGGGGTAAGGAGTTTCAGTTGGGAAAGATGAAAATGTTCAAGAGATGGATGGTGGAGATGGTTGTGCAATACTATCAGTGTGAATGTCGCCAAGCCATACCCCTACAAAGAGTTAAGACAGTAAGATTTACACTGTACTCATACAAAGGGGCTTCAAAAAGTTCATGGAAAATGGGGTATAAAGGTTATTTGGGCACAAGAAATTTTTGAAATCCACACAAAGTGTCTCTAAAAGGTTCATGAAAAAATCCATGAGAAAGCTATGCATGGATTTCAAAATGTCTTACATCAAAACAAACTTACCTTTTAATTCTATTTTCCTAGGAACTTTCTGAAAGACCTTCAAAATTTTTATTATATTTTACCACACACACTCAGGTGAGTATCATTAGCAATCACTGAAATAAATCATGAAGTTCTTTCTAGCCATCTCAAAGAAGCCATAGCCAATAAAACAACTTTTATTTTTTGGTACAAAACACTCTCGGGAAAAAAAATCTTTAGAAAATAAAATTAGTACAAACCAAGCTTATTTTATCCTATCGGGGTCACTCATCATAAAATAAACAAGGAGAGGAACAGGAAATGAGAGACTAAAATAAACTCTCTGCTTAAAGGGGGAAAAAGTCACTCCTACAAGCTTATAAGCAGATATTAACAATTTCTCTGAAGATTTGCAGCTTAAAGAATTCCAAATACCATCCCCTCTGCCCAGTCCTTGAGGTGTATGCATTTACTTCCCCTCTTAGAGGAATCATCTTTCTTTGGTGTTCAGAGTTGGTTACTCTGGAGGGTGCCCCACAGAAGAGCACTGTGCCAGCGGGGCACTCGTCAGGGTGGGAGGTGACTTTCTCTAAGACAGGTAGGAGAGAAGGGAGGCAGTGTGACAGAAGAGGCTATGAGCTGGAGGAGGCTTATTAGGAGATAGAAACGTGAAAGGCTGTTAGGATGGTAAGCTGCTAATCGTTGTTTCCAGACAATGACACAAAAAATAAAAGTGGCCTGTGCTCCAGCTGGGTGGTATTTGAGGTTGGTGAAAATCCAAGACAACAGTGGCTTCAGCTACACAGCAGTTCATCTTTCTCTCTGTAGTAACTCGGTGATGGTGCCAGGGACCCAGGCTCCTTCTGTCTTGTGGCTCTACCATTCTCACTCATGAGCCAGTGTGACAATCTGAGGACAAGGGTACTTCAAGAAAGTTCATGGAAAGTGGAATTTAAGGGAAGTTTATTTTGGTGCAAAAGTTTCTGAAATCCACGCACAGTTTTTTCATAATATACCTTTTCCACAAACCTTTTGAAGACTCACTGTATCAGCCATGAAATCTGTATTCTGGCCCTGGAGACAAAGAAGTGGGTGGAGAAAGTTACTCCTTCCAAGGACAAAAGCTACATCTGACAGTCCCAGTGCATCCCAGTGGCCACAACAGCCTCATGGCCACACTTAGCTGCAAGAGAAGCTGGGCCATGTGGTCTTTATTCCAGAGAGCTAAAAGGGGAGAACCCAAGTTGGCATATGTGATTAGCAATCATTGGTGCTAGGAATTTAGGTAGGAAGAAAGAATTCTGGGAGCTCCTTTTCAGTCTAGGTAACTACGAGATTTTGACAGCAGATTCTTCTAGACCCTCCGGCTTATTTAATGCTCATGCTTCCTGCTGGGTTTTTGTTATCAGTTCCATGCCGCAAACAAGAGTACGAAGATCCCAAGAGCTTATGTCACTTATCCAAAGGAATGCTATAAACTGTGCCGTTGGCTTCCACATTCTTCAGAATCAGCCCCGTGTGGTCCCAAATCCCCTTCCTCTCTGGCACCAGGAGGAGCTCATTAGAGTCTGGCCTGGGGATGGCTGTGTTGGTCTAGACAGGGTCACCTCTATACTCATGTGTCTTCTTAACTCCTGACCACGCCATGGAAGAATCAGGAGGCTGTTGCATGGCAACTCAGCCATCACCCCAGTGCTCTCTCCTTTTATCCAAAGCCTCGGTTGGGCTGCTGGCTCACTTGCTCTGGGAGCTGATGTGAGCACTCTGGGTGGGGGGACTTACTCATCCTAGGGTTGCCTGCTATACCCTCTTTCATGGAGAACATTCTTGTGCTAAAGTGTGTGTGTGTGTGTTGTGTGATGCTGACCACTAGCCCCACAAGGCCAAAGAGAAAATGGAACATTATCCACAGACATCATTACCCATCCCTTACTTACCCACCCAACACTGACACAACCATGTTAGGAGGAAATACCTGAAACTGAGAACGCTAAGAAGGTCCCTTTTATTGGCTTGCTTCTCTCTTGGTGCTTATATATGTTCCTTTCACCTTTTTTAAAAAGTTTATTTATTTATTTGAAAGGCAGAGGATAAAGAGAGGGGGGAGAATCTTCCATCCAGTGGTTCACTACACAAATGAACACAAAGGCCAGCACTGGGCTGATCCAAAGTGCGGAGGCAGGAACTTCTTCCAGGTTCCCCGTGCGGGTGGCAGGGACCCAAAGACTTGGGCCATTCTCTGTTGCTTTTCCAGGCCACAGCAGCCAGGACTCAAACCAGCGCCCATATGAGATATCAGCACTGCAGGCAGCGGCTTTACCTGTTATGCCACGCTGCCAGCCCCTGCCTGCTCCACTTCTGACACAGATTCCTGCTAATGTTCCTGGGAAAGCAGCGGAAGATGACCCATGTCCACATGCCCCTGTACCCATGTGGGATACCTGGATGAAGCTCCTGGCTCCTGGCTTCAGTCTGGCCCAGCCCTGGCCCTTGAGATCATTTCAACCAGTGGATGGAAGACTCATTTCTCTGCCTCTACATCTCTCACTCTGTAACTCTACCTTTCAAATAAATAAATGTTTAAAAATGGTTCTGGGACCAGCACTGGCATAGCGGCTAAAGCCTCCACTTATAACACCAGGTTCCCTTATGGATTGCTCCACTTCTGAGCCATCTCCCTGCTAATGAACCTGGGAAAGCAGCAGAAGATGCTCCAAGTGCTTGAACCCCTACACCCATGTGGGAGGCCCAGATAAAGCTCTTAGCTGTTGGCCCAGCCCTGGCTGTTGCAGCCAACTGGGGAGCGAACCAGCAGATAGAAGATGAATCTCTCTCTCTCTCTCTCTCTCTCTCTCTCTGTTTCTCTCTGTCTCTCCTTCTTTCTCTGTAACTCTGACTTTTAAATAAATTAATAAAAATATTTAAAAAAAATACATCTTTCCTTCCACGACAACCACACCTGAGAACTCAGGACCAAAGGCTGCCCAAAAAAGAAGGTAAATCACAATCAAATTCAAATACATCTGTTTCAGAACATCCTCTCAATTGCGCCAGCCCCTGAACACTTATCCTGCCCAACAATCCTCCGTTATCTGTGACCTAGGCTGAGTTCAGAGCTGACCTAGATAGAGAACACTTCCTAATTTCCAGCCATCCAAACCATCTGGTCCTGGATAAACAGGTTACCTACACAGTTGGAAGCCTCCTCACTCAACTAGCTTTCTCCTTGCCAGTTTTCTAATAAATATTTCCTACCTCGCTCTTTACACGAAAAAGAAAGTGTGGATGTCCTTTTCCCCTGAAAGCCAAGGAGCTTACATTTCTAACCTTGACAACCCTGCAGAGTCGATCGGAGCACCTGAAAACTCTGGAGAGAGTGGGAAGAGAGAGAAGAGGACACAGCCTGGATTCTTGTGGTCACAAGGACTTGGGCCTGCAGAGTTGTCTCTGTGTGCTAATTGAGTTGATTTAAATATTTTAAATATTTGTGGTTGGGGGGGGATGCCAATTATCTTCAAAATTGAGATTCTGTTCTTGGCTACAAATGCTTTTCCAAATTCCTTAGGATTAAAGCAGATTGTTCTCCAGGCTCATGAGCTATTTTTATCTGCAACAATATGGAGTGCACGCACCTGTTTGCACGCACGTCTCTGTGCTTGGAAACTGTGTTCCCTGTGTTGAAGGCACAGTTAAGAGACAGTAAGATTGGCATCTTAACACCTAGGTGGATGGTGCTGCTGTGGGACGAAGGACTGCCCTCCTTTACAGCTGCTCTTGTCTTTTATGATATTTTGGGTTCCTACAATCAGTCTTGTGAAACAAACTAGACCTATTTTTAGATGCCTCCATTCCCAATCGTGTTCACTGTTGTGGTCTCTATTCTTTTGCTCAAGCATTTATTTAACCATGTAAAGCATCCCTGCAAGGGGCTACCATGGACAAAGCCCTCTGCTGATCGCCACAGCAGACACAATCTCTGGCCCAGTTCTATACTTGCAAGCTGTCAACAAGTAGTTGACACAACCTCAGTCTCTGTCCCTTTAAGACAAGGCACCTGTGCTATCTTCCATGGGACATTACCTTCGCTACACTTGTGAGCTTCTCTTGGCAGCATGTCTTTTCAAATACCTGCTGACCATTTGTGTGTCCTCTTTTGGGAAAATGTCTATTCAGGTCCTTTGCCCATTTTAAAATCAGATTTTTTTTTTTGCTCTTGAGTCGTCTGAGTTCTTTACATATTTTTATGTTAATCCTTTATCAAATACCTGGTTTAAAAAATTCTATTTTGCTGATTGCTTCCTTTGCTGTGCAGAAGCATGTGTGTTGGTGGCAATCTGCAGTTGGCATCGCACACCACAAGTCCGAGAGACAGGTGGCTCACTCTTGGAATGAGGCTAGAGCCCGCATGGAGCTGTCCATCCCAGCCATGGATACAAGCACAGGTAAGTCACACAGAAACTGATGTCACATCAAAGCTGGCTTGTTCAGAACTTCACACCATTTGTTGTCACATATTTGTGCTATTTTTACATGTTTCATTATGAAAACTTTCAAAAGAACATAATGTAGACAGAAGAGTATACTAAAAGTTAGATATTCATCACTCACCTCCAACAACAGCTCCGTCCATATTACTCCCTGTTGTGAATTCCAGACATCCTCTCATTTCACCCACTAGTGCATCTGTAATTGATAATGACTTTTTTATTTTTGACAGGCAGAGTGGACAGTGAGAGAGACAGAGAGAAAGGTCTTCCTTTGCCATTGGTTCACCCTCCAATGGCCGCTGCGGCCGGCGCACCACGCTGATCCAATGGCAGGAGCCAGGTGCTTCTCCTGGTCTCCCATGGGGTGCAGGGCCCAAGCACTTGGGCCATCCTCCACTGCACTCCCTGGCCACAGCAGAGAGCTGGCCTGGAAGAAGGGCAACTGGGACAGAATCCGGCACCCTGACCGGGACTAGAACCCGGGGTGCCGGCGCCGCAAGGCAGAGGATTAGCCTATTGAACTGCGGCGCCGGCCTGATAATGACTTTTGAGAAATGTAACCATCACACCATTATCCATCTTAACAAAATGAACAATTATTCCCTAACACTGGATTAGTTCTCTTAAACATCTCTCTTTCAGGTTGATATTTTTGCCAAAGTTAGAATCTAAAAAAGGGGATTGGCACTGCAGCATAGTAGGTAAAGCCACTGCCCTGCTCACTGCCTGCAGTGCCAACATCCCATATGGGTGCCAGTTAGAGACCTGGCTGCTCCACTTCCAATCCAGCTCTCTACTAATATACCTGGGAAAGCAGCAGAGGATGGCCAAAGTGCTTGGGCCCCTGCACCTGCGTGGGTGACCCAAAAGAAGCTCCTGGCTCCTGGCTTCAGATCAGCTGAGCTCTGGCCATTAAAGTCATATGGAGAACAAATCAGCAGATGGAAGATCTCTCTCCCTCTCTCTCTCTCTGCCTCTGCCTCTGCCTCTCTGTAACTCTTTCAAATAAATAAATTTTTTTAAATCCAAAACAGGCTCATGTATTTTATCAAATTGTCATATCTCTTAAGTCTCTTTTGTTCTTTAATAATTCCCACTCCTGACTATGTCAAAGTAAAAAAGCTTCTGCCCAGCAAAGGTAACATTCAACAAAACGAAAAGGTAACCTATAGATTTGGAGAAAATATTTGCAAACCATATATCTTATATGAGGTTTATATCAGAAATATATAAGGAACTCAGACAACTCAATATCCAAAAAAAGCAGATAACCTGATTTTAAAATGGGCAAGGGACTTGAATAGACATTTTTCCAAGAAGAATATAAAAATGATCAGCTGGTATATGAAAAAGTGTTCAACATCATTAGTCTTCAGAGAAATACAAAGCAAAGCCACAAGAAGACATCGCTGCACATTTCTCAGGATAGTTATTATCACAAAGACAAAAAATGTCAAATATTGGCAAGATGCAAAGAAAACAGAATTTTTTTAAAAAAAATATTGCTTATATGCCTATGCCGTGCTTTTTTTTTTTTAAAGATTTTATTTATTTACTTGAAAATCAGAGTTACACAGAGAAAGAAGGAGAGGCAGAGAGAGAGAGAGAGAGAGAGAGAGGTCTTCCATCTGCTGGTTCACTCCCCAATTGGCCGCAACAGCTGGAGCTGTGCCGATCCGAAGCCAGGAGCCAGGAGCTTCTTCTGGGTCTCCTACATGGGTGCAGGAGCCCAAGGAGTTGGGCCATCTTCTACTGTTTTCCAGGCCATAGCAGAGAGCTGGATTGGAAGTGGAGCAGCCAGGTCTCTAACTGGCACCCATATGGGATGCCGGCACTGCAGGCCATGGCTTTACCCACTACACCACAGCACCAGCCCCTTTCCACACTTTTTATAAAATATCTACAGTGGGTTAGGCTGCCATCTGCAGTGCCAGCATCCAAAGTGGGCAACAGTTCAAGTCTCAGCTGCCCTGCTTCTGATCCCGCACCTGGGAAAGCAGCAGAGGATGGCCCAAGTCCTTGGGTTCCTGAACACACATGGAAGATCCAGAAGTTGTTCCTGGCTCCTGGCTTCAGATCGGCCCAGCTCTGGCCATTGTAGCCATTTGGGCAGTGAACCAGTGGATGGAAGATCTCTCTCTCTCTCTGTCTCTCCTCTCTCTTTGTAACTCTGACTTTCAAATAAATAAATAAATACTTTTTAAAAAATGTTTGTATTTGAATGTTTTAAAAATTATTTATTTGAAAGTCAGAGCTACAGACAGAGGACACACACACACAGAGAGAAAGAGGGTGGGGGCTGGCGCCGTGGCACAGTAGGTTAATCCTATGGGCGCCGGTTCTAGTCCTGGCTGCTCCTCTTCCAATCCAGCTCTCTGCTATGGCCTGGGAAAGCAGTAGAAGATGGCCCAAATCGTTGGGCCACCGCATCCACATAGGAGACGGGGAAGAAGCTCCTGGCTCTTGGCTCCTAGCTTCGGATTGGTGCAGCTCCGGCTGTTGCGACCATTTGGGGAGTGAACTGACAGAAGGAAGACCTTTCTCTCTTTCTCTCACTGTAACTATGCTTCTTAAATAAATAAATAAAATCTTATAAAAAAAAAAAAAGAGAGAAAGACGGAGAGGTGTCTTCCATCCACTGGTTCACTCCTGAAATGACCACAAAGACCAGGGCTGAGCCAAGCCAAAAAGTCATGTGTTTAATCTGAGTTTCCCATGTGGCAGGGGCCCCAGCACTCAGGGCAGCCTCCTTTGCTTTCCCAAGCCATTAGCAGGGAGCTGGATCAGAAGTGGTGCATCCAGGACATGAACCAGCACCCATGTAGGATGCCAGAGTTACAGAAGGCAGCTTAACCCACTATATCACACTGCCAGCCCCCATAATAGAACTCCAGTACATTGATGGTGGGAATGCAAATTGGTATAGCAAATACAGAAAACAGTGAAGAAGCTTCTCAAAAAAAAAAAAAAAAATAGAACTATCATAGAATCCCACAGCGCCACTCTGAGTACATATCCGAGGGCAGTAAAAGCAGTATGTCAAAAAGATGGCTAACCCTTGTGTTCACTGAAGGATTACCTACAATAGACAAGATATGGAATTAATTTAAGTGTCTATGAACAGATGAATGGAAAAGGAATATGGATATACAATGAATACATACACAATAGAGTACTATTGAGCCTTTCAAAAGAAGGAAATTGTGTCAATTATGACAACGTGGATGCACCTGCAGAACATTAGCCTAAGTAAAATAAGGCAGATGCATGCAAAAACATTGCATGACCTCACTCATGCCACGTAGAATCTGAAGATTCTGAGTTCATACAACCAGAGTAGAATGGTGGTTATCGCTGGGAGGCCATTAGGATGAGACAGCTCCAGTGTCGTGGGTTCTTACCTAAGCAAACTGAAACTCAATTCAGCATAAAGGGTAGGAGGAAATCTGAGCTTAATCAATCAGAAACTACCAACTAACTTCCTTTTTAAAAAAAAAAAAAAAAACTATTTGTTTTATTTATCTGAAAGACAGAGTTACAGAGAAAGGTAGAGGCAGGGAGAGGTCTTGTATCCACTGGTTCATCCCCCAGATGGCCACAACGGCCAGAACGGTGCTGATCCAAAGCCAGGAGCCAGGAGCCTCTTCCAGGTCTCCCACCTGGGTGTAGGGGCCCAAGGACTTAGGCCATCTTCTACTGCTTTCCCAGGCCATAGGAGAGAGCTGGATCGAAGCCAGAACTAGAAGGCTAGAACTGGCACCCATATGGGATGCCAGTGCTTCAGGCCAGGACTTTAACGTACTGCGCCACAGTGCTGGCCCCTGCCAACTAACTTCTAATTAGGGGCTTTCTTCTTGAATGATCCAAGTAAGTTTAGTGCCCCCCCCCCCTTAATCAATCAGTATTTTCTTTGTCTTACTTGCGCTTTCACAATATAGAAGTCTTCCCTTTGTGCCCCTTCAGGGCACAAAACAAATATTTGGGGGGCTGCCTGACTCATGAATCAGCTCAGATAAACTCTTCAAAATTGAAGGTGCCTATGTTTATCTTTCAACACCAGGGAAGAGGAGTTGGGGGATGATATAAGGAGGTGATGGTCTTGTAGAAGGATGGAGAAGTTCTAGAATCTATTGCCCAGCATAGTGACTATAGCCAATAACAGTGTCACGTTACTCTATGCTTAAAATTTGCTCCAGAGTAGATCTTCAGTGTTGTAACGACACACACATTGGTAACCATGGGGACTGATGAACATGTTAATTAGCTTGACTATAGGCCACACTTTCCAATGTATATGTCTATTAAAACACCATTTCAAGGGCAAGCACTTGGTGTAATGGGTTAAGCCATTGTCTGCAGTGCAGGCATTCCATATGGTTGTTAGTTCGAGTCCCAACAGCTCCATTTCTCATCCAGCTCTCTGCTAATGTGGCTGGGAAAGCAGTGGAAGATGGCTTAGGTTACTTAGGGCCCCACAGCCCAAACTGTGGGAGACCCAGATGAAGCTCCTGGCTCCCAGCTTCAGCCTGACACAGCCCCTGGCCATTGCAGCCATTTGGGGAGTGAACCAGCAGATCAAAGATCTCTCTCAATCTCTCCCGGTCTCTGTAATTCTGGCTTTCAAATAAATAAATACTTAAAACATCATTACACTCAAAAGATAAGTTTCTTTTGGTGCAAAAATGTTTTTTCATTTATTTTTTCTGTTTTTCTTGAAAACAAATATTAATATCATAAAGTGAGAAATTCATGGGGAAATAGAGTATATTGTCTTTTACATGGTATCATTTAATGAAGCAATATTCATAACTATATACCAAATGATATGACATCCACAAAACTTTTATACTCTACAAACTTCCACAAATAGCAGAAAACATGGGATCTTTGTCTTTCCGAGACTGACTTATTTCTCTTATCATAATATTCTCCAGTTCCACCCATTTTCTTGTAAATGCTGGGATTTCATTTTTTGTTAAATCCTTGCAGACATGGCTTTTCAAAAAAAATTCATCATAGATCTGCAATGTGAAAAAACCATGCATGGGTTTCAAAACTTTTTGCACCAAAATAAACTTGTCTATTAATTCCATTTTCAATGACCTCTTTGAAGTACCCTTGTATATATAATTTTATTTCAAAAACAAAACAGTTCTCATTTCCTTTTGTCTTCTTTTCCATGCCATTAATTTGTTGAAGAAAGTAGGTCATTTATCTTGTAGAATGCTCTCCATTCTAGATGGAGCTGATTGCTTGTTTATAATATTGCTTAAATTGTTCTTTGGTCCCTTTTCTGTAAACTGGTAGGAGATCTAGAAGCTTGATTAGAGCCAAGATCAATTTTTCTAAAGCAAGAGTGTCTCATAGTTGGTGCCTGTGCATTTTGCATGAAGCCACCGCAGGAAGCGTATGTCTGTTTATCTCACCTACAGTGATGGATTCCTGGGTTTAGGTGGGGTCAGCCTCACTCATCTGCCATAGGTTCCCCATCATCTTTTCCTTTAAGGCTGACAGCATCCAACAACGATTGTATCCTAAATTCATTAAGGGCTATTATCATTCTTTCTGCAATTAATTTTATATAAAGCGATTTCCCCACCCATAGTTTTGTTACCCACACACACAGAAAGGAAAGGTAGAATAAAGTTTTTCTCTTTACTAATTTTTTAAGAAATGAGTTGAAATCCCAGCAACCTCTATTGGAGAACTGCTATCTTCTCTCTTCCTTTATTTTCTTTTGTGAAGTACAATTCGGAAATCATGTTTATACAGTTTACTCCATTGTTCTATTTTTGTTGTTGCTAAAAATTTTCTACCTTCGAGTAGAAACTTCCGGCTGACCTCTGAGGTGGACCACATGTCCCCTTCTGGACCAAGACATCCCAGCATCACCTTGCACATTTGCTCCTCACTCTTGGAATCAGTCCTTTCCCTCAAGGTGCTCTGTCTCTGATACAGGGAAATGGTATGTAGAGACCACAAGCTGGGCACTAAGGAGCTTAGCCCCGCCATGGCTTTTCAGTGGCTAGCACTACAAATAAGTATCTTTTAAAGGGGAAAACTATAATTTCACATCCCCTTTCTTTCTTTTTTTTTTTTTTTTTTGACAGGCAGAGTGGACAGTGAGAGAGAGACAGAGAGAAAGGTCTTCCTTTGCCGTTAGTTCACCCTCCAATGGCCGCCACGCTGATCCAATGGCAGGAGCCAGGTACTTATCCTGGTCTCCCATGGGGTGCAGGGCCCAAGCACTTGGGCCATCCTCCACTGCCCTCCCGGGCCACAGCAGAGAGCTGCCTGGAAGAGGGGTAACCGGGACAGAATCCAGCGCCCCAACCGGGACTAGAACCTGGTGTGCCAGTGCCGCAGGCAGAGGATTAGTCTATTGAGCCGTGGCGCCAGCCTCACATCCCATTTCTAATTCAAATTTCAAATTTCAGATTACAGAGTGTTGGCTTTACATCAATATATGGATCTACTATAACTGATTCGGGTGCCTTTGTTGTGTGGTTACTTGGTTAACTCATGTGTCCTCCCAGACTCTAAGTCTTGTCTGATGTCTTTCAGTTCCTTCTGTATTCCTTTTTCTTAGCACAGTACTTCAGACATAGTAGATGGCCCAGAAATGTATGTGGGATGATTAGATGCTTGATCCTGTGCAGGTACCCTCCAGCCATGAACTGGTCTCCTCTGACCCAGCCACAACTCACCAGGTAACAATCTAGTACACTCTCCTTATTTGCATTGCAAGCCAATGAACCACACACTTGGCTACCCTCTGAGAAGAGGAGGGTTGTGGTAAATTGGATTATCAGCTTCAATTCTCTACTCCCCATGAATAATAGGGTTATATGCCTTTGCCAATTAGCTGTGCAGTATCCTCCCACTGTGGGCACAGTACATTGCTCCACCCCACCAGTGTAGGACTTGAACATGTGACCCGTTTTGGACATCGAACGTGTGTGGATGCAGGGGTGAGCAGAGGACTTCCACATTCCTGTGTGGTCTGGCCTGGACTTTTGTGTCTTTTGCATGAAGCATGAGAAAAACGTGGCCTGAATAACCATTGTCCTTTCTTCCTGAGTCCCAGAACAAACACAAATGTACTGTATTTGAACCCATCCTGAAGGGGAGAGTTAACCTCAGCCAATCCACAGTACAAAACAGAGCCACTACTTGAGCCCAGCCTAGATCAGCCAAGCTATAGTCAACGTACTGGCTCATGAGCACAGGAATACATGCTCACAGTTGATAAAGCCATTGACTTTTGGATACTTCATTAAGTAGAATGAATAAGGCAGGAGCTGACTGATACAGATGAATGAAAATTCATAGAGCCTGTGACATCTGACCATCTACAAGGTTTGCTCCTACTACATACTCACCTAAGTCAGCATTAGAGAAATTCCATCTCTTCCTTGCCTGCTCTCTGCCCAGTCCTGGGCTCTCTGCCTCTCTAAGGCCCAGAGGCCAATGTTTGTATGCCAAGTTTCTCTAGTTCATGCAAAGGTACTTAGAAATAGTTTTGTCTCCTTTTCATCTGAGGTTGCTCAACAAATAGAGGAACAATAATGAAAACAGTAGCTAGCAATGATTGAGCCCTTCTTTCTGGCCAGGCACCATGCTAAGATAAATGTAATAGTTCTGCCAGTGAACTCTTTTACTCCTGGAGAAGCCAAGGGTCTAGAGGGTTGGAGGGAACAGCAGTGGTAAGTTAACTGGGCTCTCCAGACAAGGAGCAGATTTGTGGTTTGAACTTTCTCAATCAGACTCCAGAATTCATACTCTTAGACATGACCCTATTCAATGGGAAGGGCAGATGCTCTACTTTTATAGCCTTTCTCTATTTCTAGGTCCCTACCCCAATCACTCACCCTACCCCACTTAGCCTTTGTGGAGTGCCAACACCACTAGGTGCAAGCCAGCCTAGGTGTTTTAAACTAGGCAAGAAGACTAGTTCAACACGCTAAGCCAATGGAAGGGCCAGGTGTCTCTGTCTCAGGTGCTCCTTCTCTTCTCTCCTGTAGGTGGTGGCGAGAGGTATAAGGGGTGGTGAGGGCGCAGAATCTGATGAGTCTTCCTTGGCAACTGTGTTTCCCTTTGACCCTAAAACCATCATGCCCTGCCGAAAGTACATCAGACCCCACAGTGCCAAATGTCAAAAGGATTGAGAATGACTCTGAAAGAATGTGGCCGCATTTGTAGGCAGGCTTTATACTAAATTACCCGATTTGTGCAGCCTTTATACTGACTGACCCGTGTCCTCACTTTGCCTTCTTCTCACGCCCTCTTCTGTCGAGACTTTTCTCATGGGCCTTCCTCTATCTTGCTCCTTCTTCGTGGGACAGGAGTCTCTCAGCACAAGTACTTGTTGAAATCACACTGCCAAAAGCAGTGCAGGAGCAAGAGAAATTGGGTGTTAGGGATGCTGTTCTCCGTTTATGTCTCCACCAGGGGGCTTACGTTCTCAACCGGGGGGTCTGCGTCCACTTCTAAGAAGGGAGGGAGTGGCCCCCTCAAGAAACTCCTGGCCAGGTCCTAGACAGAGGAAACTCAAAGCATCATGGCGGCGTGGAAAAGACAGAGAAACAGAAGAGAGGTCATGTGACTAGAAATTAGACAAATACATGACACCAGCCTCTGGCCCTCCACGTGTGTTTTGTTAAATTAACTCAGGCACTTTCCACTCAATGCTTAGCTGTGTTGCAGGCCTTCCCAGCGCTGTGGGCCATGGCCCAGGGGATCTTGGGAGTTTTTCCTCGGCTCTGTAGGCTTTGTGACTCTCTGAGCCTTCCTCTCTGACACTTGCAAGGAATATCTGTAGGGTGGCTAACAGTTTACAAGGCCATGGACCCCCATGGACACTCACAGGTGCATGAGTCTGAGTGACCTGCTGGAGATCCAGGATGAAGTGGCTAACCTGAGCCTAGAGCCCATGGCCCTGGGGTGCTGAGCATCTGCTCCCTGCCTCCTCCTTCCCTAGGAGACTCACTTCAGAGAGCCGAGAGGGGCCCGGCCACCACTTGCTTCAGGGCCCAGGGACTCTTTTCAACTGGGTTGACAGTACCAGTTACATTTGCCTTCTTCGTGGTCTGCATCCTGTGGGAAAACATTGGCTGGTTACTCAGACTGGAAGAGGAATTCTGGGGGGGGCCTCCTTTTCCCACACTAGTTAATGAAGGCTTTTGTAGTTCCCCAGGGTGCCTCCTTGTGCCACATTCCTGTTTTAATTGTTGTTGCTCCTCCCCACCACCATTTTTTATGTTTAAAAATAGCATTTTCTTAACCCTAGGAGTCATATGCACTCATTCTGAGGCTATCAGAAGAACAAAGAAAAGCATAAAGAAGAAAAGAAAGCTTGTTTGGTCTTGGGCCACCAGGAGCCCCAGTGGGGACACGTGTTTCCTTCTGCCATTTGGCTTCCTGAGCCCCTCAGGCCCATGCTTTAAGCTTCTCTGTGCCTGGAGCCTCCTCAACACAGGCTGCCCTCTTGAATATCTGGGTTCGGCTGCTTTGAAGGCCTGGCAGGACTGGAAGGAGGGGGAGGCTGGGGAACTGGTCCCACTGACTCCCTCTCTGCTGGGTAATCTTGCTGAAGATCATTGCTCCTCTCAAGACCCAGGGGTCTAATAAGTCACTTCCTCCTGCTAGGCTCTGATTACTGCCACTAATCCCCTTCCTGTGGGCCTCAGGGTGGTGAGACACCAACTATTGCACTATTGGTTGTGCCTCCACCCACTGTTTTGAGTGTGCCATCTGTTTTCTGTTGGGAATTGGATTCACCTCTGACTCATTCACATTTCAAGCCTTTTCCCTGGAAGCTCCCGTAGCTTCTGGGTTTTCCGAGGTTTCCAAAGCTATTGCATGGAGTGGTATCTACTATCAACTTACAAGCTGTGGGAAGAGAAGTCTTTTGATTTCCTGATTCTTTCCTGATGCCACCCCGACCTGGCCTTGCACAGAGTTGGCCCTATCCATGTATTGTGACGTGAAGGATTCCACTCCTCCACCACTTCCAAGAAGCTCCAGCTCCTACTGCCACTAGCACTGCATGAAAGTCACTCCTTTAGTTACCAGAATTATCTCCCGAAGGTCCAGACTGGAAAGGAAGTTGTAGGAGAGAAGGAACGAGCTAGGACTTGCTCAACCTAGTGTCTTTGCAGACCCCATCTTACTGTCTGGCTGAGTCCTGTGTACCTCACTGGCCTCAGCTGTGATGAGGTCTCCGCTATGCAGCCTTCTGGTGATGGGTCCTTCTTCTGTGTTTCCCCATAGCTCTTATTACTGTGTTGTAATCTGCCTCACGAGGCTATGAGGTCGTCCAAGAGGGCAGAACTTCTGCTTGGCACCTGCCACATCCCCTGGTTTAACCTCTTCCATAAATATGTTGAACACTGCACATTTGGAGATGTCTTCCAATATTGTTTCCCTGTGAGACCCATTTTGAGGGCTATATCTCATCGGAAGGAACCCTGGCTTGAATAAGTCAGCCACCTCTTTCTTGAATGTATGTCCATTAGAATCCCTTTCTCCAACCCACAGGCCCTAATGTGATGAGACCCTGGACAGGTATGCTTCCAGGTTATGGGGATGAGGTGTAGAACGAAAAGCGGACCTTTGTCAGAGAAGTTTGTGGGCTTGATACGTGTGAGCGTGAAGAAGCAGAGAAGTTTGTGGACTTGATACTTGTGAGCGTGAAGAAGCAGGTGAGCAGAGCCAGGGAGAAGGAAGCAAACACTCTATTTCACCATTCTCCTAAGAGCCAGGTGCAGGGGAAACTTCTGGTGCTGCTGCTAATCACAGGAACACAGACTCTGAATGCAATCTCAGTCTTCTGGGGTCAGTTCTCGTTTTGTCTGCCTTGTTTGACTTTATCTTCTAGTGTGGGCAGAGAGGAGCTTTTTGCACCAGTACAAAAGCTCCCATTTTAGGGAAAACAGAAGAATTTGCATGAGGGAATTTTAGAGGACGTACAGGAATGCTGAAGTATGAAACCATGACCTCCAGGGGATGGCATGGAGGACACAGACAGACTGCAGCAGCCATGAGACTGCAACGTCTCACTCATTTCTTTTGATCTCATTTTGACTTTTGAATCATAGGTATTAATAACCATGCACACAAACAAAAAGAAAATGGCATTTGAAAAACTTTGCCTACGGAGAGCAATCACCTTCCATCGTTGTCATTTTGCTTTACAGTCAACCTACTAATGTGGAGCAAAGCCCTCGTTCTCCATCTAGTTTATCCTGTCTCACTTTTGAAGGTTAAAAAAGATGAGTCTCCTTTGTAAGACCTGAGTGTCACGGTACAAGAAGGACTTTTAGGAGGGGATGTTATGAAGACATTTGCTCTCACAGTAGGGATATTGACTCCTATTGACTCTCAATGCATATCTTTCGATCTAGTTATTAGAAAAATCATAGGATCTGAATACCGCTATGGTGGAGACAGAATCCTGAACGTTGTAGGGTGATGAGATCATAGGCAATGAACTCCATGGATAACACAGCAGTGGCAACTGATGGAAGTGACAGCGAAGCTTGCTTCCTTCTGGGTGTGGGCATTCCAGCCACCCCAGGTGTGGCAGCCCAGCAGGAAGTGTGGTAGTTACGTGTGGCATGGATGACAGAATTTGGGGGAAGAGGGTGTAGCACATGGCATTAAATTCAGGTCACGCATAAATTTTGGTTCACAAATTCCAAATTCAGTCATCCTTCATGACTCTCTTAATAGGTTACTAGCAAGGGGCAATGAGTTCTCCACGCAGATGTCAGTGGGAGGACCTAGGGCATCCAGCAGAGCGGAGAAAGGATTTATATGTTTGGAGATGAGTTCTGTTCATCAGGAGAATCCTCCCGTACCGTCAGCGGTCTGCTTAGAACCACTGCATTGGCAAACTTTTATAAGCTACCTAGCACAGCCAAAGTCCTACAGAATTAGGACTCTGGGCTGGAAAAGGTCACTCAGTCACCTCAGGCATTTTCACAGCCAGCAGCAGCCCTCCGACGATGAAGGTCCTTCTGACGCATTAGCTTTGGCATCCGGCAGGTCGTTTCTGGAAAGAACTTGCCATGTGCACTACAAACACGTGGAGAAATCTTTTCACAAGGAGGCTGCAAGAGCTGGCACGGATAGAGCAGCGCTATCCCTTACCCCACGCTGGCTCATAGCCAAGCTTCCCACAGCAAAGCCATGGTAGAGATCTCGATGCAAGGGTTTTAGACCCACTCGTTCCACTGCACTAGGATCTTCTCAACCTTCTCGCCTTAGGGTCTCACCAGCAGCTTCCCTGCTTTTGTTGTCTCTTGGGTCTGACCCCACACTTGTCCTTTGAACTTGGGGACCCTCTTGGGCTTTCCCAGCTTGGTCCATTTCAGGCTGTCATTTGAGACTTGTACCTACTCTCATTTTACCTACATTAGTCTATTTCAGGTAACCATGCACCTGACCCACCTCCAGTTCCATCTCCACCCCAGTGAATCAGAGCAGAAGAGCAATGTAGTAAAATGAAGTCCTTCAATCAACTGAATCCAAATGTGCCTGCTCTGTGGCCTGCTGTAATTACTCACCATGAATACCTAGGAAAAAGCCAATCATCTACTGTGGATCAGCACTTTCTAGAAACTGAGATGGTGTATGAAATCTGAGTTCACAGTCAGCCAGATAAGTACCGAATTACTTCCATATTGCTTAGTGTAGCTATTGTCACACCACCCTGATCACTGGGAACTCTCTGGACCTTTTAATCCTGCAATTAAAAGGGGCAATGCCAGACCAACTGCAGTGGCAGTGGGAATTGAGCTCTGATTGGTTGCTCTGGCCAACTCCCTTCTGATTCGTCAACAGTTGAGCAGGGCTAGTTGTCGTAAATCTTAAACATCAACCCTGAGCAAGTCAGCCCTGGTCTTGGAGACTTCCATAAAAAAAAAGAAAAAAAAAAAAAAACAATGAAAACGGAGAGGAGTCATGCAAGTGACAGCTGTGCCTCGAGTCCTTGCCTGCATTTTCTTCTCTCCAAAGGCCACCCAGAGGTGTGAAGGTTTCTTTGCAACAAGACAATGATTTCATAAATGTTGCTCTTTGCCAAATCCCCTGAGGCCTTGCATGTAGGGTGCTAATAAAGTGCAAATTATTATTAGGCATGTGGTCTATGTAGGTCACTGCCAAATACTGGCGTGAAGAAAAGGAAAGGAAAGAAAAGCAAATGTGCTCACCCTGGAGAGAGCGTGGAAGAGGGCTGGCAGCTCCTCCTGAGGATGAGGAGCCTGCCTGGGATCTCTGTTCTTAGTCTCCCAGAGGGACTTAGTTTTCCCACTTGCAAAATGAAGACCCCAGAAATGACCTTCATTCGTCATTCAGGATTTTGGAAAACAGGAGGCTTTTCCAGAAGAAAGGACCGGGGGGGGGGGGGGTGCTACTAAAGAACGGATTAGGAGGCCGGCACCGCGGCTCACTAGGCTAATCCTCCACCTTGCGGCGCCAGCACACCGGGTTCTAGTCCCGGTCGGGGCGCCGGATTCTGTCCCGGTTGCCCCTCTTCCAGGCCAGCTCTCTGCTGTGGCCCGGGAGTGCAGTGGAGGATGGCCCAAGTTCTTGGGCCCTGCACCTGGCTCCTGGCTTCGAATCAGCATGATGCGCCGGCCGCGGCGGCCATTGGAGGGTGAACCAACGGCAAAAAGGAAGACCTTTCTCTCTGTCTCTGTCTCTCTCACTGTCCAGTCTGCCTGTCAAAAAAAAAAAAAAAAAAAAAAAAGAACGGATTGGGTTGGTAGACTCAGCCTCACCCTATAGCTTAGGGTTCTCAGTCACTGCCACATAGTTGCGGCATTTGGCTTTTGCTTTGTTTGGGCAGTCCCCCGTGAGGGAGTGTGTCATGAATGTGGACAATACGTGCTCCAGGAAGGCAAAATATTAGCTGAAGCCAACAGCGGGTGTGTGAATCTGATGCTGCTGTGGAGGCTACGCTAACAGGAAATTGGCCTGGGTCAAGCTTTCAGCCCCCTTGGACAAGGCCCAGGACAATTCATTAGGGAGACCACTTCCTGAGCACAAAGGGACACACGCATTTCCCCAGCATCCTGTTGGGTGGTGACATCCCTTTCCTTTCCAGGGTGCTCAAAGTTGCAAAGGAATTGGTACATGCAAGAGAGGCAGCTGGACCATGTGAAGTCTGGGGCCATGGGTCTGGAGGTTGAAGGTGGGGTTGGAGGTGCCCGGGGGCAGAGGGAATTATTACTGAACCCTAGATTTGGTGGGCCACTCCAGGGAAGGAGGAGGAGGTAAGACACTGCAGAGGCGATGGATCCACTTGAGCCAATATGGCCTCTGGGGAGGAGTTTCCTGCCTGGGTCATCCCCTTTGACTCTGGAGATGAATAGGAAAACTTAAGGAGGAACTGCAGGAAGTGCAGGAAGAGATAAACTGAGGCTGAGCTGGAGGCAGGGGGTGGAGTCAGGGGACTTATAGGACAGTGGAGAGCAAATCAAGTCCTGAGCTTGCTCCTGTTTGCTTATTTGTTTACGGAGAGAGAAAAAAAAAAAACTCAGCTGATGTTTGCATTTTCCTGTCTTAGAGAATATTTCAGGTAAACTCACACCTTTATTTTTATTGATGGATGAAATCAGCTACATGTGCACCGTGCCAGAGATTTCTGATGCATTTTAGTCCCCAGGGACTAAAGGTGTGTGGGAGTGTGTGTGGTTCTTCTGGGTGCAGTGTGAGGAAACTGAGGCACAGGAGGTTATACGTCTGTCCTTCCAAGCTGTGCAACCTGTGAGGAGCTGGGATTAGACTCCAGCAGCCTGGCTTCCAACTGTGTGCTGTCCCCTCGTGACACTGATTTGAAGAACAGATTTGTCTTTTTTAGAAAAGATTTACAGAAAATTAAGACAGTACTGAGGGTCCCAGCAAATGCCATACCCAATTCTTCTATAAACGTCTGCCTTTAGCATCGTTCATTAGCTAGTTTGTGAAGCAGTGTTCCTGTGAGATGTCTAACTGAAGCCCAAGTTCATGTGGGTTTCCTTAGTTGTTACTCATTTTGTCCCCTGTTCCAGGATCCCATGCAGGACACCACATTACATTGAGGGTCCTCCTGGCTGTGACCTTTCTCCCTTGTTCAAGATGACCCTGATGGCTTTGGGAGCTAGTCAGGTATTTGGGGATGTGTCTGATTTTTTTTTCTCTCATGATTAGATTGAAGTTCAATCATTGATTTTGATGGGTACAATGAGCTCTTGCTAAGAGAGACATCTGTATTGATGCTACCAAGAGTTGGCAGAATTCACACTACACACACACACACACACACACACACTACATATTTGTTTCTTTTTTGAAAGAAAACCAGACTCCTGTTTGGTAGTTGGTCCAGGTCATCTGGTCCCAATTAAGAGGAATAATCTTGACACAGACTCCAGCTGGTATGGGGGAAGGGCCCTTGATCTGTGCCAGTCTTCACAATACCCCAGGTGACCTGCAGTCAGCTCCCTGAGCCCTCCAGCCTAGCCTTGCTCATCCCTGCTCAGACCGGAACTCCAACACAGAAAGGAATCATAAAAGCAGCACTGGCGGGGCCTTGGCCCTGGAAGACACTGCCCTGCCCACTCTTCTCTCATCCGGTTCTGTTTGCCGCTGTGTCGTCCTCTCTTCCTCATGCCTTTGTTTCGCCCTGATGAGCCAGAGCCACAGCCCAGGTCACGTGCATGGCCGGCTGCCTCCCAGCCCCTGACCCCTGCCTCTGTCTCTGCAAACTTCCCTGCAGAGACCTCCTCAGGGAGCCCCGCAGGTGCATGGTTGTAGGACCCCAACCTCATCTTCCTCAGGTGCTCCTGGGCCAGGTGGGCCCAAGCACCCACCAAACCCACCCTCCCAGGCTGTAGGTCGACACTGTTGGGTGTCTCCTTGTTGTCCTAAGAACATCTCCATTTCCTCCTGCCAGAGAGAACTCAGATCACAGAGATGTTTACACACAGGCGAAATGCTTGAGACACCGTATAAAAATACGCACAACCTTTTAAAACCATAGCAACACAAGAGGCAGGAAAACAGCAAAGTAAATTGCATTTAAAATATGGCTATGGGTGGCAGCTTTGGAAATAAAGTTTTTAAGGAAAACTGCTAAAGGGAATAAGGGCCTGGCTCCAAACTCACCTATACTGTGTTCCAGCTCAGGGCCCCACCAAACTCCAAGCCAACCCTCGTAAGTGTTTTTTGTCTGCATGAGTGAAGGAATGTGCAGATAGCATTTCCCAGTTGCCTCCAACAGGCCAGAGCCCACACTTCTGTCCCTCCCTTCACCCTCTTTTCCCGTGGGCGGGAGAGTCAGATGACAGCTCCATGACTTACGTTACCTTCCCAGTTCTCTGTGCGCTTGATTGAATTTCTGGCCTCAATTCTTCTCCTTCTGCTCCTTATGCACCCTCTACACCCCTTGCCGTGGGACTTTGTAGATCCTCCCACGATCTTGGAAAGAGGATACTGATTTCGCTTTGACCCTTGACTCTGGGCTTGCTCATGGGACGTTAGCAGATACGAAACACCAAGGGGCTTACAATGCGCTTGTCCAACTGGGTGTGTTGGACCTCTGCCTCTGCCATTGCCCTAAGGAGAACATGCCCCAGCTAGCTTGCCAGTGCTGAGACGATGAAAAACAAATGGAACAGGCCTGTACCCAAACAGCAGCTTGGGCTCAACCCTGCTGATCCCAGCCAAGATCAGCCAAACCCCAGCTGATGTGCAACGTGTGAGTGCGACACTAACACCAGCGGTGGGCTGCTGAGGCGCTGAGCTGTTTGCTACCCAGTAATAGCTGGTAGTCCTCTCCACCTTCCATCTCTTCATGTCACATCCTGTCTCAGGAGAGCATTCTTCCCTTAAGTGAGACTCACTAGTGATGTCACAGCCACTGTGACTCACTCCTCCCAGAGAGCATTAGTGTATCGGTAATAACAGTCATTAGCATTCACCTGGGGTTTTATGAGCAGAAGGTGGCTGGCGGCATACAACTATCATATGAGGTAGAGAGGCCAGGATTATTATACCCATTTTGCAAACAGAAAATAAAAAGCCCAGACGAGATGAATGACTCACAAGGACTGGACCAAGAGGCAGCTGTCTGAGGGAAGAATGAAGATAAGGAGTTGCTTTCATCCAGTGTGTGTGTGTGTGTGTGTGTGTGTGTGACATCTATGTGTGTGCTTTTTTTTTTTTTTAACTTTTTCATTATAAAAGGGACACCTGCCAATTGTAGGAAAATAGGAATTAGGTGATGGTATTGTGGGTTAAACCATCGCTTGCCACACCAGCGTCCCACATTAGAGTGCTGGTTCAACCCCCAGCTCTTCCACTTTTGATCCAACTCTGGGCTAAAATGCTTGGCAATGCAGCAGAGGATGGCCCAAATACTTGGGGAGCGAACCAGTGAAAGATCTCTTGCTCTCGTCTCTCCCTCTCTGTCACTTTGCTAATCAATCACTTAAAAAAAAAAAAAGCAGATGCAGACATCATTTAAAACATGGCCACACTATCTAGTAGTATTCTATGTATTCTGCCTTATTATTTTCAAGCATGCATATCTGTTATAAGTTATACTCATGCCCTATATGAGGGGTCTTCAAAATGTCCACAGAAAATGCACATTATTTAAAAAAAAAAAAAAACAAAAACAACTCTGGCCGGCGCCGTGGCTCACTAGGCTAATCCTCCACCTTGCGGCGCCAGCACACCAGGTTCTAGCCCCGGTCAGGGCACCAGATTCTGTCCCGGTTGCCCCTCTTCCAGGCCAGCTCTCTGCTGTGGCCCGGGAGTGCAGTGAAGGATGGCCCAAGTGTTTGGGCCCTGCACCCCATGGGAGACCAGGAGAAGCACCTGGCTCCTGCCTTCGGATCAGCGCTGCGCACCGGCCGTGGCGGCCATTGGAGGGTGAACCAGCGGCAAAGGAAGACCTTTCTCTCTGTCTCTCTCTCTCTCACTGTCCACTAGGCCTGTAAAAAAAAAAACAACAACAAAAAAACACAACTCTTCATGGATTTCAAATTTGGGGTGGAGCATATTCTTCCATAATTGTTTTTGCAATTTTTTCAATGTACACTTATTTTTAATTTTTTAATTTCATCTTTCTGCCAACTTTTTGAAGGACCTTTGTACATAAGAGCTTTTCCTGTGGCACTTAAAATTATTTAAAGACTTAAAATTATTTAAAGGCTTTAACGTATACCATTATATTCTATGCACTAAGTTAAGCATTCTCTATTGTTGTATATATAGAGCTTATTTTTAATATTTTTACTAATAAAACGCTTTTTCGGTGAACATCTTTGTGACACAGGGGATCATTTACATATATTTAGTCCATAGTACATGGTATACACATAACAAATGATAACTAGTGAGAATCCCTGCCTAAATCCCCAACAGTGTTCTTACTTCCAGGTAAATTTGCTGGATTAATGAATTTTAACATTTAAACAGTTTGAGAGACGTGTTGTTGAATTGCTTTCTGGAAAGGATGTCAAGGTGCCGACCTCAGAGCCTCCTCACTGGCACTGGGCACCTCTTTAAAACAAAGTGTTGCTGACCTTACAGGTGGAAACTAGGAGCTCACTGTTCCTTGCTTGATTACTAGCGAGGCTAAAAATTCCTACATAATTAGTAACCATCCATCACAGGATGGCTCAGAGGGCATGCGGGGCAGGACCTGGCACAATCAGTGGCTTTGCATGAGTGAGTTTCTCAAAGATGGCCATGCTGTGGGTATGCGTGGTGTCACTAGGTCCTGGAGTGGCTGAAGCCTTGACTTTGTGGGCAGGGATTTGTTCCCAGTCCCATCTTTCTCACTTTAGAGTACTTTCCAATGCACAGAATTCTGGGGTAGGAGTGTCTATGGGGTGAGAGTGCTGGGCTTCGAAGCTGCCAATCACTCAGTTCCTGAGAACCCTGCGCAGGGCAAAGAGCTGGGAGGCCATCCCTGGTCTGCGCTCAGCACCTGGAACTCGCACAGTGGCCCACGGAGGCAGTGAGCATATTTGGGCTCTGCAGAGAGTTCTGTTCTCGGGGAGGAGGGTGGGGAGGCAAGCTCAAGACTTCTCATTTGACCTTGCCAGATGTGGCTCAGCCGCAAGACTGGTTGGACTGGATCAAGCCCTGCCCCGCTCCCTCCTGTGTTTCTGTTCCTCCAGGCAAGGTGGGACCTCCTCCCTCTGTCCCAGTGCCTCCTCCACCTCAACCCAAGCTCCCCTGGGTACTGAGGACCCTGCATTGTCAGGTGCCTCTCACAAGCCACAGTGGTCTCCTGGATACAAGCTACTTGAGGGTGGAGACAGAGTTGTATTATCTTCGTGTGTTCAGCAGCCAAGAACATGAGAACGCAGGCATGGGAGCTCCAGGAGCACCGAGAATACACCAAGCACCTACGACTGCTGCCGAACCTAACTGGCAAAGTTTATTCTTTATCGATCTGATTTATTGCATGGGGGAGTCACAGCGCAGACAGGAGAGTCTGGGGTTGGCTGGGTTTCTGGCAGAGGTTACATTACACGCCGTAATGCCCGGAAGGTCTCTGTGCTCTGGTCTGACTTTGCACCGAGAACCAAATCTCGGCAAAAGCTGGGTTTGATTTTCTTTTTTTCAACCACCTGCCCAGCTGTCTTCTAAGGCAGAGGTGCTCAAACCTGAGAATCAGAATCCTATGGGGGACTTCTCAGAGTGCAGGGACCTGAGACCACACCCAGAACCCACGCAGATGGTCTGGGCCACAGTTTGAGACCTCTGGTCTGAATATTTTAATCAGGCCCCACACGGGGTGCCAGATGGGCCTTCTTCCCAGTCCAGGGAGCTTGGTGTATATAACATATGGAGGCTGCACCCAGGCCCTGCCCTGTTCAACTCCATGTTAGGGATGGGCAGTTCTTTCATGGCAGGAAGGCAGACTAGGTGTTGGTGGCCTAAAAATCACTCCTGCAGGGTCTGATACCTTCTCGGGAGGTCTGGTAGATTTCTAGAAGCCTCAGGGAAAGTAGAATTTTATCTCCTGGGAAGCCCCAGGCGGTAGACACATGTTCCTTTCTACCACACTACAAATAAAACCCAGACTCGTCACGGTGGCCTGAGGACGCCAGGTTCTCAGACACTAAGGATGCTCTCCAAACTTGTCCACTCCACTCCGGATGCACCGGGCCCTCTGCTGACACTCAAACCCCAAGCTTCTTGCCCATCTTGGAGCCTGCAGATGCTCTGCCAGAAAGCCGGGACCCCAGGTGGTGTGCACGGCTGGCTGGTCAGGTGACCTCCCTCTAAAAAGAGTTTCCCATCAGCCTCCCTAAAGCAGCCCTGCCTCCCACCTGCACAGCCAGGACCTGTCACCACTGACATGTGCGTAGTGGTTTGTTTTTTAAAGATTTATTTATTTAAAAGGCAGAGTGACAGAGACAAAGAGAGAAGCAGAAAGAGAGAGGGAGGGACGGGAGAGAGGGAGATGGAGGGAGGGATGGAGGGAGGGGGAGAGAGAGAGAGAAGGAAAGAGAATCTTTCATCTGCTGGTTCACTGCCCAAATAACACCACAATCCAGGCTGGGCCAGCCTGAAGTCAGGGGCCCAGAATTCCATCCTCGTCTCCTACTGGGGTGGCAAGGGCTCAAGCATCTGCCCCGCCCCTTTTAAACAGTTTTTTTGTTGTTGTTGTTGTAAGATTTATCTTATTTATTTGAAAGACAATTACAAAGATAGAGACAGAGAGAAAGAGGTCTTCCGTCTGCTGGTTCACTCCTCAGATGGCCCAGAGCTGAGCCAATCTGAAGCCAGGAGCCAGGAGCTTCCGCTGGGTCTCTCTCCCATGTGGGTGCAGGGCCTCGAGGATTTGGGCCATCCACTGCTGTTTTCCCAGGTGCATTAGCAGGGAGCTGGATCAAAAGTAGAACAGCCGGGTGTTAAACCAATGCCCATATCTGATGTCGGCGTTGCAGGCCAGGGCTTTAACATGCTGCACCACAACGCTGGCCCCTAGGCCACCTTCCCAGGCACATTATCAGGGAGCTGGGTCAGAAACATAGCAGCTGGGACTTGAACCAGTAATCGGATACAGTATATATAACCTTGTTGCAAGTGGTGACTTAACCCAGTGCACCACAATGCTGGCCCCTCCTAATTTGTTCACTTGTGTACTTCTCGCCTGCCCACCCCTTCCAGAATATAAGTCCCCTGAAGGCAGCAGCCTGTCTGCCTCACTAGCTGTGCCTGGCACCTGGAACCTCACACACGTTCCATAAATGCTTATGGCTTTTGTGGACTCTTCCAGGTACACCATGGAAGGTGCAGTCTGAAACCTTTACACAACACATCCCAGACCTTGGCCTTTAAACCCAGAACCAGACTCCAAGGTTTGCTTCCAAACAGCTTTGTTCAAAGAGCCAGGAAGGGAGTTCTGTGCCTCCCCTGCCACTCTGGATATGCACGTGTGAACCTGACTGTCTCCCTCAAAGAACACAGGTGCTACCTGCCCCCAAGACAGCATCAGGGCTCAAAGGCAGTAATTGCTGGGGAACTGCTGTGCCAGGCAACAGGTGAAAAAGATGTGTCTTCTGGCTTTAAAATCTGCACGTGGCATTTAGTTTTAGGTGATTTCCTTCATCCCATTCTGGTTTTTGAAAGCAAACGCTGAGGGCCGGCGCTGTGGCACAGTGAGTAAAGCCATCGCCTGCATCCCATATGGGTGTCGTTTCGAGTCCCGGCTGCTTCACTTCCCATACAGCTCTCTGCTATGGTCTGGGAAAGCAGAAGATGGCCCAACTCCTTGTGTCCCTGCACCTGCATGGGAGACCCAGGAAAAAGCTCCTGGCTCCTGGCTTCAGATTAGTGCAGCTCCAACCATTGCAGCCATCTGGGGAGTGAACCAGCGGATGAAAGACCTCTTTCTCTCTGCATCTCCTTCTCTCTCTGTTTAACTCTTTCAAATAAATAAATATTTGAAAAAAATCAAGCATTGTTTAACTTCTTTGCAAGTTCCAGGCAAGCCCATCACAGACAGACTAAACATGTAAGGAGCTACATTTGAAAAGGAATATTCTAGGCCGGCGCCGCGGCTCACTAGGCTAATCCTCCGCCTAGCGGTGCCGGCACACCGGGTTCTAGTCCCGGTTGGGGCGCCGGAGTCTGTCCCGGTTGCCCCTCTTCCAGGCCAGCCCTCTGCTGTGGCCAGGGAGTGCAGTGGAGGATGGCCCAGGTGCTTGGGCCCTGCACCCCATGGGAGACCAGGAAAAGCACCTGGCTCCTGGCTCCTGCCATCGGATCAGCGCGGTGTGCCGGCCGCAGCGCGCCGGCCGCAGCGGCCATTGGAGGGTGAACCAACGGCAAAGGAAGACCTTTCTCTCTCTGTTTCTCTCTCTCACTGTCCACTCTGCCTGTCAAAAAAAAAAAGAAAAGGAATATTCTGGAATTTGACCCTGCTAGAGAACCTTGACCTTGGTTCTTTCTCTGCCTCTTTCTTCCCACCCAGGAACACACTTGCCTGCTATCCTGCCAAGGCAGGCTGAGCTTCATGCCTGGCATTAGAGAATGAAATTGTGAATTAAGGAACAGTTTGGGGTGCACGTTCCTCACCCTAGGTATGACTGGGGAATGATCTTAAAGTGCCTTTTTCATTGATTTCAGATTAATGGCTACACTGGGGAGATCTGACACTCTCATGTAGCCTGCAGTCCTCCTTAGGCATCTGGCCTCCTATTTCTGGGCAGGCAATGGATGGAAAAAGTTCCTTCTGGAAGAGAACTGGAGGTGAGGTTGCAAGAGTGAGTCAATAAAAATATAGGATGCCCTGTTCCATTAGAACTTCAGATAAGCCACGCATGTTTCAGTACGAGCATATCCTGCCAGAGACCAGCTCCAGCCCATCCAGGGGCTGCTTCACCAATATCCCACATTGCTGTAACTGAGTAAGTAATTGTTGCGTATTTGAACGTCAGATTTGACTGTGTGTCCTACATTTTACCTGCCTCATTCTGGTCTGTGAGTCTTTGGTCCCAGGAAGGGAGGCACAAGGAGACTGCTTACCCTTCTCTTCTCCCAGCCTGCTCCACCCCACAAATGGGACTGTGCCGCCGCTTGTCCCCAGTGACTGCAGGCCCTTTCCCCTTCCTCCTCGTCCCAGGCTGTGGGTCACAGCCACAGATGGATGTGACCTTAAGTAACCCTTCTGCCTAGGCTGTCGCTAAAATGCTGTCCGTGCAGTCACACTCCTTGGAATCCACGGGGCACTTTACCAAAGCGTGTTGCCAGAAAAATGTTCAGGTCGGGAGACAAACCGGGGCAGGAATGTTTTATAGCTGCTGGGAGCGTTTGATTCGTAGATAAAGGGCCTAGGAGGCCTGGAACACTCTTCTAAATGCAGGGCAGAACTCCCGTGTCAGCTTATTTGTTATGGCATTACCAAACACCACTTTTATTACTAATAATACCTCGCACTCATGTTGTGCTTTTCATGCAGGCATCCCTAGGGACTTATTAGCATGAAGCAGCATAGCCTTATAACCCCTGCATTATATAATTGTACAGAGACTTTTTTTGAGGTAGGAAGCCTGATCTGTTGCAAAAAGACCTGGAGAGAAATTAGGAATCGCTGGATCTGCACCCGACCAGGTGGACGTTTTGGGTACAAACATGATGGATATTTGGGTGTCGGTTCCCCACGCTACTCTGCTGACTGCCGGCCTTTCAAGGGTAAGGTCAGTATTGTCTTCTTAGAAAAAGAATTCCCATCATGGAAAACACAGTGATTGGAACATAGCAAGTGCTTGGGAAATGTTTGCTGAAGAAAGTAACTGAGTTATGAACACACAAGAACATTTCTGAGTCCTCTGCTTTGTTTATTTGGGGGTATGATGTGTAGCAGGTGCTGTCTGTCCTATGTCCACATGTCCATGGAATCGTGGCCATTTCTGATCTCCCCCTGTGCCCTGACCCCGCCAACATCTGTGTGCCTCTGTCAGAGGATGGCCAGCAGGTGACTGGACCCACTTTGCTTGCCTACACCGTGAGCCTCCCCGGCTGCAGTGTTTAGCTAACGGCCAGAGGAATGAAGAGATGAAGTCTCCAACTTCCTTGTCCCTGATGGGGTCACTCATGTGTGACCTCTCCTGTGCCCCGTGAGGGACCAGGCCAGCATTGCACTCCAGGGCACTTGACTTTGGCTTGATAGCACAACCATTCCCAGCTCCATTTCTCCAATCCACTTTGGGTTGCCCTGAGAACACCTCCTAGAAGCTTCTCTCAGATTCTGCTTTGGAGGAACCGAGCCATGGGTTACTACTGTCAAGTAAGTTTGTCAAATTCTTATGCACACAGGCCAGTGGCCCTTGTCACGGGTTCCGCATCTGAAGGCTACCTTCTGGAAAATCTCTGCAGGAGCCGGGAGTCGAGACTGGGAGTGGCTGAAAGGTGGAGGCAGGGTCCCCAGTAGGAGGTTGTTTCTTTGCCTTGTCTCGGTGAGATCAGGTGATGCAAAATGGTGGGTCGGGTTGTGTGTCAGTGGCGATGAAGCTCAGGGACCACGTGTCCTGGAAAAGAGACTTTTGAAGATGCGTTCCTGCCTTCTTGGGGTCTTCCTGTCCCATGTCTTCCTGCTGGTTGAGATCACGTTCAGGGATTTGGAGGGGCCATTCCTTCTCCATCTGAGAGTTTCAGCAGACCAGATGGAATGGATTTAGTGACTTGTTTCTACTCTACAAATGCAGGCGGGGCCAGGTGTCCCTGAGCTCCTGAGATTTTACTGGCTTGTGACATTTTTAAGGGGCCCTGGTGATATTGCCATAACCTACTTCAGAGGAAACGATTTATTATTAACACGGGTTTAACACTTAACTTTCTTGGGTATTTGTGGATGACACAGTCATACATCTGCCTTTTTATAGTACCTGGTGACAGAGCACAAGACCTTCTGACTGACACCTCATAGATCATCAAAATTAAGACCTCTAGGCAAGAAGAAGGAAGCAGGGCGGGAGTGGGGAGGGGGCAGTAACTAAGGAAGACTCCGATGGCCTCCATGTTATCTTGCCTTTAGAGAGAGACCATTTTTATTACAAACCAAATTATTCTTAACATGAAGATGTCCTTGTCTCCGTGGCAACGCACAACAGCTAGAAAGAAGTGGTCCTCCGTGGCCAACCAGCAGAAGGATGCTTCCTGTCTGATTGGTGGTTGGAGAAAATTAACCCCGAGTTAGAATAGCCAGCTAAGGGTCAGTACTCAGCAACACAACCCTTGAGCTCTGAAACCTGGAATTCAGCAAGCCACGACAAAAGCCTCTGTCTCCAACATAAACCCGAGATTTCTGCTGGAGATTTAAAAATTACGTTAACAGAAATTATGATCACAGGAAGAAAAACGCCTTTTGCTGTTGCTGTCGAACTCTCCCAGTGTAAGCAGATAAACTGGGATCTCTCTTGCCTGACTATGGAAACACAAGCAAGGATGATGGCCTTGTGGTGTGGTGGGTTAAGCTGCCACTGTGATGCTGCCATCCCATATCGGAGCTCCAGCTTAGTCCTGGCTGCTCTACTTCCAATCCAGCTCCCTGTTAATGTGCCTGGGAAAGTAGCAGATGGCCCAAGTGCTTGGTCCCTGCACACATGTGCGAGATCCAGAGGAAGCTCCTGTGGCTATTTGCGGGAGTGAACCAAATTTGAAAGGCAGAATGACAGAGAGAGGGAGGGAGGGAGATCTTCCATCTACTGTTTACTATATATATATACTGGTTTACTATATATATATATATATATATATATATATATGACAAGCAAGAGACTATAGCGATTGAGTTTTCTATATGCTCACACCCATGGACTCCCTTCTGTAGCTCAAAGTGGCCCAGTGTGACAACCAGGAATGTCTTATTTTTCCACTGCTCTATAGCAGATTTTGACCTTTATCTGGGCTACAAAATCTACTCCTGTAGCACAGGAGCCCAAGCTTTATGCTGAGAGGGGACAATAATTTTATTGTCTGTAAGCCCTGAGGCCAGCACCATTCTGGCAGAGGGAAGAGAACCAAGGAAAGGAGGATGAAGATCCCCAAAATATCCACTTGGGGAATTCTTGCATGAGATGACATAAAACCTTGAGACTGTCCCACGGGTGCAGTGGCTGCTGTTTGCTCTGGGCTGTCAGGAGTCAACTGTGTATCACAGGAACGTAAAACCAGCCCCTCGGCAGGGATCTCTTTCCTTGTCACCTTTTGTCAACAGTGTGACATTAACAACACCATATGACATTTGCATTATGCATCACATACTTGTGTGTGCCTGCTGGTTTCCAGACAATGTGCCCTGAGAGAAAGAGAGCATCACAAGCCAGAAAAGGAAACGGGAGAGGAGAAGGAGTCTGCCTCCTGCTGTTGCTGGTCGATAAGTTCTCCTAAAGGCACTTTACAGCCAAGAGAGTGGGAACAAGCAGAGAGAGCCTTCCCTGTCCTGAGGAAATGGAAAATGACTGGGGGTGGGGTGCGGTGCAGGGAAGCTGCACCTGCTGCTATGAGAACAATGCCCAAGTCCTTGCCTCCTTTCACCGATGCTCCTTCATCAAGCCCAGGCATCCATTCTGGAGGAATCGATCTGGAGCTAGGTTATCCTTTTAGGATTTTTAAATCCTGAATGATGGCACATTTAAGTTTCCTGTCTCAGCTGTGTGTGCGCGTGAAGGCACACATACAACAGTGACAACAGCAACACTATAAACACCAGCTCTCAGACTGTTGTTTTAATCCACCGTGGAGCAGAAGTTAGGGCAGCAAGTGAGCCGGGAATGTCTGCCCATCACCTTCACGGGAGGGAAGATGTGGCCTCTGCTGGAGTTACCCGGGTTTGGGCAGCTGCTACAGAGGAGCAGGTGACTGGTTCTGTGGGCCCTCAAGATGACCAAGTAGGACTGGATCATTTGGTGACAGCTGATAAACCACTTAGAGCCCACGGAGAGCCACTGGGCATGGAGTCAGTTCTTGTATGTCCCTCCTCTGCACCCTTCCCAAGCTTCCGGTTCCCTTCCTCAGCCCTCCTCCCCCTGCCTGCATGCCCTTCCCGTCCTGCCTGCACAAGTGCTGGCGTGGAGCTATCACTTCCCTCCATCCTGGCTTTCCTTCCGCACTGCTGACGTCGGCAGGGGCCTGGCCAGTGTCCAGGACAGGAAGGGTTTTTCCACTCCAGGCCAGAGGCTGGGGAATCACACCGGGAGAGAATGCCAGGTTGTGGGGCTGCTCAGGGGACCCTCAGTTTCTAAGGCTGTGGCCTGGATGCAGCGCTGGGTTTCAAGTGTGTGCACACATGTGGATGCTGTTCATTACACACCCACACAGAGAAAAAACGAGGCGAGGCGTCCCTGGCTGGTTCCCGCACAAAACTCTCCCAGTCTCAGTCCAGCAACAGCTGGGAGGAAGGGCTCCCTTAGACCCCGGCTTCCACCCCTCCGTTCTGCACCCAGCCAACTCCAACAGCTCCCTGTGAGCAAGCCTTCCCTCCTTGTTGCCTCACACATGTCTCTAAGCGGCTGGATCCGGACTCCAGCAGTTAACATTCTAAGGAAGTAAAGTTATAGATTCCCACTGGAAGTGAGAGGCACCCCAGCTGTGGAGTGCAGGCACAAGGAGGAGAGAACCGTGTGACTTTCCTACAAGCCTGACTTTGATTTACCCTGAGAGGCAGCTTAGCATGGTGGTTAGGCCATGAATTCTGGGGCCAGCTTCTCCGCTCTGCTGGGCAACCCTGGGCAAGTCACTTAACATCCTGGTGTCTCAAGTTTTAAATCTGGAAGGTGCAGTACTAACTCGCCTGCTGTGTTGGGTGGTTAGGAAGATGCAGTGAACAACACACAAGAAGCACTCGAACCAGCACCTAGCCTGGCACCGTGTCAGCTCTCTCGTCCTGTTACCTTGTCAGGTCCAGCAACCTCACGGACGTGAGGCTGGTGCAGAAGCCCAGAGCGTCATATACTCAGTTCAATACTTCGTGGCTTCCATCTTATTAATCAATTATCTTATCAAGGCACTTGTGTTTTGGAAGTGAAGACAATGAGACAAGAGTGCATACCCGTGAGCAGAGATAAGTGAGCAACAGAGCTGCCCCATTTGCATAAAGAAATCATGATGGCCCCTAAGCCCAGAATTCCAGGGCACCCACGAGGCAAAGGGAATTCAGTGGGACCCAAAGTGAGTACAAGGGACGTGTGTTACCTCTGTGAATGGCAGCTGCTGACAGTCCAGAAGAGCCCTGCTTTCCACTGAACCAGAACTCGTGTTCAGAAAGAAGCCAATGCTGTGCTAAGCACATCCGAGGAACCTGATCGTATTCTTACTCACGTTACTTCTGTGTCAACCAACCACTTATTCTGAAAAGTATGGCATGGCAAGAAGGACAGCAAGAGTTTCTGATCCTTTCAGGACTTCCTTAATTCTCAGAAAGACGAAGGCAGAGGGAGCTGGAGGAAAGTGTGCATAAGGAGAGATGGAGAAAAAATGGTTAACATTTGACCTACAAAAGGAACACTGCACACTTAGATGGTTCTGTATCTGAGCTAAATACTTTTACACGTGCACTTAAAACCAGTATTGCATTATGTAAAGATTAATGGCAAAATTCATGCTAATAATTTAAACTATTTATACTTAGGACAGCATTAGAGGACAAATTTAAAAAAAAAATACCATTACAAGTCAGAGAGAGATCACAGAAGAATGGCACAAGCTTTCTATTTAATAGCTTCAACTTTAACTTTTCTTCAACAACAAAATTTTTTTTGCACTGGGTTTTGCAAATTCTGTAGCTGGGGGTGTATAAAGACAGGGGTTACGAGGCTGAAGAGCTGTGAGGTGTTTTTTAACTGAAGTCTGGCTTCTTAGAGGCACTTGGTTTCCCCTAAGAGCCCTTTGAGGTCCTTTGGCACCTGTGGACAGCACTGTCTCTGGCTGAGAAAATGACATGCGACCTCACCCTGAAGCCACCATGCCAGTGTTTTCCAGATGTCAGGCCTGAAAGAAAAGCCCAGCCACAGGAAAGGAAGGAGGGACCACAAACCCACATCACACGGGGCAGGGCAGGGCCCCGCCATGCAGATCAGGCCTGTGGACCAGGCCTTGTTTTGAAGGGCAAGAGTGAAGCAGGGTTATCATTTTACTTCCCGGGATCAAAATCAGACAAATCTCCTCTTTGGCTTCCCAGGCGGTAAGTGGATAACGCCAGTGGCTGTCAGGGCAAATTACAGCTCCAGTCTCCTGTCGTCAGCTTGGTGCTGCTTCTTGTCACTTTAATGCAAAGAGACAGCAAGGCGCTGATAACAAGCCAGAAGGGTAGGGGCTTGGGGGGGGGGGGCGGTTTGACTGTGCTGGGGACAGGGAAAATGCACATCAGAGAGATGGATTCATGACAGTAGAGGCCCACAGGGATGCTTTGTTTCAGGGCATTGGGTGCCTGGGCCATGTCTCCAGGGTATTCCCAAAGCTGAGCAGTCACTTCATCCACTCAGTCCCACACTCATCCATGCGACTGTCCAGCCATCCATGCTCACAGGTACAGGGCAGCGGGGCTGGGCCTCCTAGTACAGTGCAGTCTGAAGTTCTCGTGGGATCGCCGTCAACTGCTCACCACTGTTTTCCCAGGGTTTCTCCAAAACAGAAGTTTGAAGGACTCTTGGGAGGGAAAAGCTCCTTTCCTAGCAGTAAACAAGGGTGTGGGGGATTTTTCATTTTCTCAAAACCAGTCCAGGGACTGTTCAAAGCATTAGTTATACCCTGTGGAACTGCATCTCCCAGAGTTGGGGGTAAATGCCACTGTCTCAGGGGCCCCCAGAGCTGAGAGGTCTGATGTAGCTTCCAGCCAGGCGAAGGGAGAGAGAGCCCGGCATTTTGCATGCCAGCACTTGAGTGTGCCTGTCTGTCGTGGAGCCTGCCAGGTCACCCTACAGAATGACGCAGCCTCTCTCTCCCTGCCACCTGCACTGCACGTTTGAGGCACAGGCGCAATCAGAACAACACAAACCCAGTCCTTCTAGGGTGGTGCTGGCAAGTTTGTGTCCGAGAAGTTGCAAAAGGGCCCAAGAGGATAACCGTATGGTGGATGCACCAGCACACCTTTGCAGGCTCCCTCAGCGACTCGGTTCTCTCCCACAGCTGGTGCCACATCTGCTGTGGGGGACCCTACAATGGAGGGTTCAGGTAAACCATCTCTCCATGGTGAGCAGTCATCAGAGACAATAATACAAAATGGGGACTCACTCCCCTTGGGGTGAACCCTGGCCTGAGACATAGAAGACTGGGGGAGCAGAGAAATCCCCCCACAACTTTCCTTCTTCCTTTGGCTGACCCTGGATCACGCTTCCTTCCTGCAGCCATTCCTGCGCTAAGAGGACAACTCCGCGGCTGTCCCACCCCTGCTCCTGGTGAAACAGGTCATCACAGGAACACAATGTATTGCTTCACAAGACTTTGTCTTTTGCCTCACTTCCTTCCTTCCCCCTCATCTCCGTCGCCCTGGGCTTGCACCGTCTAAACAAACCCCAGCGTGGGAACAAGGCCCCTTCCTTGCTCAGGTTCTGCTTGCTGGAGAGCCCAGACAAAGGCAGTAAATAATATTCATTTGGGGCCGGGGCTGTGGCACAGCGGGTTAACGTCCTGGCCTGAAGCACCGGCATCCCATATGGGAGCCGGTTCAAGTCTCAGCTGTTTCTCTTCCAATCCAGCTCTTTGCTGTGGCCTGGGATAGCAGTAGAGATGGCTCAAGTTCTTGGGCCCCTGCATCCACATGGGAGACCTGGAAGAGGCTCCTGGCTCCTGGCTTCGGATAGGCGCAGCTCCGGCCATTGCAGCCATCTGGGGAGTGAACCAGCGGACAGAAAACCTCTCTTGCTATCTCTACCTCTCTCTGTAACTCTGTTTCAAATAAATAAATAAATAAATCTTTAAATAGTAATAATAATATTTGTTCGGCACCTGCTAAGTGTCTATGGGTGCTTATGATAAACCCAACCTGACCTTAGTAACTTGGGAAATTTATTCAGAAGAGCAAGGCAAGGAAGTCAGTGGCAGCGTGGGTGTGGAATTGTTGGAACTGGACTGAAAAATGGCTGGTGAGAAAAAGAAGGAAAAGAAGGGGAACAAGGTGCAGTTGGGGTGTCATGGGGTCTCCTCAGTTCAGATAAAAAGAGAGGCCTTTTTATTCCTTGAGACTGCTGTCTGGATTGCAGGCCCCCAAGTTGGTCCCCAACTTAGAAAAGATATCCACTGTATAAATTTACTTTATACAATGATTTTGTGTTTTTTTTTTTTTTCACAGCAAAAGGAATTAAAGAGTGAGGGGAGAGAGAGAGAGAGAGAGTTCTGTACCAATGTACAAGGGTACTTCAAAATGTTTTTGGAAAAAAGGAATTAAGTGATAAGTTTATTTGGGTACAAAAAAGATTCTAAAATAGATGTGTGGTTTTGTCAAAACATATAATTTCCATGCACTTTTTGACAACCTCTTATATGCCTATCTGTCTCTCTACCTCTCAAATAAATAAATAAAAATTTAAAAGAATCTGTTGGATTTGTTCCAGCCAGTGAGGCTTCTCTAGGCAAGTGATGATTCAACTGCCACCTGACAGCCTCAAAGTTGGGTTCCGTTATCAACAAAATAAGGAATTCTTGTTCCTGATTTATTTGTTTTCTCAGATATTGAACTTTCCACCTGCACAAGGTCTACTTGGGCTCTCTTTTATGTCTTCCGTTTCTTTCATAATTGAGCTTAAGTTTTCTGTGAACAGCCTTGGATATAAAAGATTTATAATCGCTATTTTAATATCTTTGTTGGATAATTCCATCATGTCTGCCATTTCTGGGTCTTTTTCTGTTTCTTTCTCCTGATGATGAGTCATATTGTCCTGCTGTTTTGCAAGCCTGGTAATTTTGTATCAGATACCAAATAATGGAAACTTTACAATGTTGAGTGCTGGATTTTGTTTTATTCTTTGAAAGAATATTAGATTTTACTCCAACCACTGTTACTTGGAAACATTTGCTCTTTCCAGGACTTGCTTTGAAACTTTGCTATGGTAAGTTCAGAAAAAAACTCTTGAGCCTAGGACCAATTTATCCCTAATATTAAGGTAATAGGCTTCTGAAGATGCCACCATGGACAAGCTTTTCAAGGTCTTTCTATTTGGACTAGTAAGAATACCAAATCTTTCTGGACCTCTAAGTGTAATCAAGAGTGTAGGATTTCGGGGAGGTGGGGGCACAGGAACATGGGCAGAGAATGAAACAATTTACTCCCTGGAGTTTATTTTTCAGAGGATGTTCTGGGAAAGATTATCCCATAGCATTGTGTTCAGAAGGGACCAGGCCACCAGGGACAAGGAAAGCTTAAGACACCAGTATGAGCCAGATCTTTACACAATGTGTGAAGATGCATGTCGCTTGAACTCCTGCTCCCCGTCTTCCACATCCCTGATGCTCCCCCTAACCCTTGCTTCTCAGAGAGGCAGTTTCTTTAGGGAACGCCCTACCACTGCCTCCTTGTCACAAGTAAATAAAACTTTCCTCTGAGCAACCCCCCACCATGAGGCTGATTATTCTGGGACACCCCAAGCAACTACACCCCTCATGTCTGCTAACATAAGGCCCCGAGGAATTGTCCTGCCTCCTCTTTGCAGGTGGATCTCATCCCTGCCTTGAGGAATTTCTTCAAGGTCAACTTTGCACCTGACCATCTCTGCAGTTTTCTATGCCTGGAACTCCCATGTCTCAGGTACTCTGCCCTGCACATCTGAGCTTCTGTGGCCTCCCAGAATGCTGTCCTGCGTCTCCTCAACTCTGTGAGGGCCCTGGGTTTCTCTCTAGGCAAGGACCTGGTGGCTTTACAGGGCCTAACCTTTTTCTTTTTGTTTTTGACAGGCAGAGTGGACAGTGAAAGAGGGAGAGACAGAGAGAAAGGTCTTCCTTTACCGTTGGTTCACCCTCCAATGGCTGCTGCAGCCAGCGCACCGCACTGATCTGAAGGCAGGAGCCAGGTGCTTCTCCTGGTCTCCCATGGGGTGCAGGGCCCAAGCACTTGGGCCATCCTCCACTGCACTCCCAGGCCACAGCAGAGAGCTGGCCTGGAAGAGGGGCAACCGGGACAGAATCTGGCACCCCAACCGGGACTAGAACCCGGTGTGCCGGCGCCGCTAGGTGGAGGATTAGCCTATTGAGCCGTGGTGCCGGCTTTTTTGCCCTTTCTAAGATCCCAATCTTTTCCTGACTGTTAAACAATGTTGGAAATTACTGTTTCATAGACATTGTCTGTTTATCTAACTGTTTATCGCAGATGAATCGGCTGAATCCCTACTACTGCATCATGCCATTCCCATGCTTTTTTTGTGCTAATTTTAAAATCAGATTTATTATTGATATAACAAACAAAAATACAGCATACAGTTAATGAGTGTTGTCATCTGTGCCTACACCTGAAATCATCACCAGATTCCATTCACTGCCCTCCCCAAGCTCCTTCATGCCTCTCTGTAATCCTTCCTCCTGACCCTGGGCCCCTGCCTCCCCACGACAAGCACTGACTGGCTTCTTTAGTCACAACAGAGTTTGCATTTTTCAAAGGTGTATATGAAGGAACTCATCCAACGTTACTCTTTTTGGTCTGGCTTTTTTCACTCGGTGTAATCACTGTGATACACCCACAATGTTACTTGTCTCAGTAATTTCTTCTCTGTCACTGCTTGGTAGTATCATTTTGTATGGACGCATCACAGTTTGTTCAGTCGTGTATCCCATTTGTAGACATGTGTGTCTGATGGACAATTGGACTGTTTCCAGTTGAAGGCCACTCCATGTAAAGCTGCTATGTTCTTCCATGTAAAAAAAAAATGTGTGGGTAGATGCTTTCTTGTTCCTTTGGGTAAATACCTATGAAAGTAGTGGCTGGACCATATGGCAGGTGCGTGTGTATACATGTAACTTTTCTTCAAGAACCTGCCAAACTTTTCCATGGGCATTTGTTTTAAAAGCCAGTATTTTTTTGTGTTTGGGTTCATGCGGCGGGATGGGAAATCTGTGAGATATTTGAATGTAAACTTATATTGCAAAGCAAAAGCAGACATCACAGCAACTGTCACACTGAGAAGTGCAGGGCCAGCCCCCATCCAGGGGTGGGGCAAGTGGATTTCTACCCCGAGGGCAAAGTAAGAAAGGGAGTCGATGAGGGGCTCTCAGTCTTCCTGACAGCCCTGGGAGATGAGTCAGAACCCAAGACTTTTTACTTTGCAGCATTTACATGGAAATAAAAGCAGATTTATTCTTTTTGGATAATTCATCCTTTTCTTGTGATTTTTTTTTGAAAATATGAAGTGTTGGAGAACTTAGGTTTTTTTTTTTTTATGTTTTGATCTGTTTCCTTGATGTTTTGACTTTGGTGCTTCTGTCCGTGAATAAATTCAGCCTTAGTTTCACCTTTCCCTGCTGAACAACGCCAGTAAGTTGGAAGGAAAGATCCTGTCGGGATCAGTAGCTTTTCTTTGATCCACACACAAATCAAGCACTGAGATCCATTTTAGCCCACAGAGTGGGATTCACAAATGCCTGTCTGGCTCTCAGCCATGCATTGTATTCAGTAGAATGGACAACGTGGCAAAAACCACGTCCCACCACCTTCCTCCCCTTCGCAACACGCCCCTGCACAGAGGGATCCTCTTAAAGGAGTTTGCTAATGACAGCCTCACACACTGGGCGATATTTTCATCCGTGTATCCACATCTCCTGCAGTAGAGAACGTCAGGCAGTCGGCAGAGCCCCTTGCAAGCCGCTTCATGCTGCAGGTGGGATGGGGCAGATCTAGAACGGAGAAGAGTGCTGATTCCATCTTCAGTTCGGTTGCCGTACTCACAGGAACAGAGAGGAGCTCAGACAGTCTGGAGGACGCCCCTGATACTTAGTTTAAGGGCAACTGGTGAGGTCTTTATGATCTACCAGCACCAGCTGACAGCTTCAGAGCCGTGGCAGCTTTGCTGGGGGTTGTGGGCACTGCTGAGACTCTGACTGACATAGCTCAGCATGCAGCCTGTGGAAATCCATGCTAGCACACCCGTGTCCACACTGAGCAACCTCTGACTAGAGAAAAGGCAAAGGAGGGCCGACACTGTGGCACAGTGGGTTAAGCAGCCGCCTGCAGCACCAGCATCCCATATGGGCACTGGCTAGAGTCCAGATTGCTCCACTTCTGATCCAGCTCCCTGCTGATGCACCAAGGAAAGTAGCAGAGGATGGCCCAAGTGCTTGGGCCCCTGTACCCATGTGGGAGACTCAGGTGAAGCTCCTGGCTCCTAGCATCAGGTGGGCTCAGCCCCAGCCACTGCGGCCATTTAGCAAGCGAACCAGCAGATGGAAGATCTCTCTCTGTCTCTCTCTCTCTGTCTCTCTCTCTCTCTCTGTCTCTCTGTCTCTCTCTGTCTCTGTGGTTCTACCTTTCAAATAAATAAAACAAATCTTTTTAAAAGAAGAAATAACAAATGAGCCCCTTGGTGCCTTTTCTTGGCTTGGCCTTCTGGTAAACCTTTAGCTATGAGCTATGGGAATCACACCCAGAACCCTGTCCCCACTCATCATTCTTAGCTTCCTGTTGTTGGTTTTAGGCTTTACTTTTGATAGCTGTTTTGTGAGGCAGGCTCGAGTGGCCCACCTTCTCATGCGCAGTCTGGGACATGCGCTTGCATGGAGTCTTCTCAAGCCCTGTAGCCAACCTGGTGCTGCCTATGCCTCCAGGCAGAGGCTACTGGCCCCACCTACCTCTCCAGTTCCCAATGGATTCACGACTGCTGTAGCCAAACAGGGCGATACAGACAAGGAATCAGATGCCGAGCGTAGCTGTCACTGATGTCACGACTCATGGCAGGCTGGAAACAGAAGAGCCAATCCCTGACACCCACTCTAAGGTGTCTGGCTGGTAAGAGGTGGGGGCCAAGGCTTCTCCTTCTTGGCTTCCACTTCCTTTGGGATGTGAGTCGTGTTGGAGAAATAAACATTCAATTGATGTCACTGCCTCCGAACCCCTGGCACTGTGGCTGATGATTGCAGTTGTCATGGCAGCAAGCGGCATTTCCATTATCATCCGTGGCCTTTCCCCTCCCCGGGGAGATGTTCTACACGAGTCTTGTATCTCTCTGCTTCTGTTCCTTTGCAGGGCACAGCAGCTTTCTCTCTGCCCTGCCCAGCAAGACCTTCCATGGGTTTGGAGGGACAGGGCGATGTGGGGAGAGAAGGGGGCAGGGCGAGAGAGAAGAGACAATATATGGTTGCGTATGGGGGAGGGTGTAGGGATGGAGCATCGGCACAGGGACACACTCATACAGCGGCAGGGCCCCTCCTGGCATCTCCATGCTTGCTGAAGAGGCCCCGGTGTGGCGCCCTACACCCTCCCCTACAGCAGACCCCTGGTGAGCCAGGACTGATTCTGCTTCTCAGGCTCCGCCCCCGGCCCCAGCACCTACTTGGTGAGCCATTCAGTGATGAATGAATTTGTTCTCAGAAATGTAGGATCACAGAATGGGCAGGCTGGGGGATATCAGCCAGAGAGTGGCCCCTCCTCCTGCTGGGAATCACCCCCATTTCAGAGGCACCTGCTGCGGGGCTGCCACTCAGATGCACTGTCCATGGCAGAAGACAAGCTGGAGGCCTTGGCCAGGGGCTGGCTCGGTTTTCCCAGGGTCTCTAGCTTCTAAGTATCCAGGCCCAGGGGCTTCAGGCCTGCAGCAGGACAAGTGGCTTTCGGCCACTTTCTCTCCTATCTGCCCAGGTCATGCCCAAGCTCTCTGCCTCTTGGGATGGGAATATGTGTGTGTGAGTTAGCACGCATGTGTGTGAGCCTCCCTGCTATACGGTGAGGATTCAGGGGTGGGAGTCTGGCATAGCAGTTGGGACACCATGCTCCATACAGGAGTGCCTGGACTCGCGTCCTGGCTCCATTCTGGAGTCCAGCTTCCTGCTCACACACACTCGGAGGCAGCAGTGATGGCTCCAGGAGTTGTTTCCCTGCCACTCTCATGGGAGACCTGGATGGAGGTGCAGGGTCTCCAGCCACTGGAGGCATCTGAGGAGTGAACAAGCAGATGGAGCTTCCCTGGACCCAGGCCCTTCTTGCAGGGCACTTGGTGGGGGATGAGAAGAGGTTAAAGTGAGAAAAGAGAGGGAAGATGCCGCTGGTCTTGCCTCCTGGGAATGTCCCATAGAAAAGCTGGACTTGTGTTCCTTCTCATATTATGGTCAAAGCTAAGGGTCACCTCCTGACCATGACCAGCATTAGGAAGCAGAAATGGTTTACAGTGGAAAATACCAGCTTATATGCAGTGCTGGCAGGCTTTGGCCTGTTTGTTTGTGGGAACAAACAGCAAGAAAATAAAGTAGTAGTTGATCTATGCTAACCAAAGTCACAGGGGACTGACTGCTAAACCCACACACTACTTTTAATACCTATAGTTCATTCTCCAAGTTCTTTGATATCTGAAAATCTTTCCCTGATGCTAAAAAAAAAAATACTCATCTTATGACTAGTGGTGCAACAATATCCATAAAAGAAAAAAAAAAAAACAGGTCCATATTTTTTCCCAAGAAAAGTTTGCTGTTCTTCTCCCTGAGTAATTCTTGGTTTCTGAGTCAAGCAGAACTTGATGAGAGACACAAAGATTAAGATCCACAGAACGAAGGCCCCATTCGCTTCCTTGTGGCTGTACCCCAGGGAGTTGTACAGTTTCCCAGGCCTGGTGCAGACCCAGGTAACACAAGTGCCAGCCATCACCTCTGGAAGAGCTAAGCTCTCTCCATGGTTCTGCACATCCTCAGGAGGCTGGAGTTGCTTGCGACCCTTCTGTCTCCTGCGTCCCCTGGGGGCTCCTGTTTGCCACCAGTGTGATCCCCATTCTCCATGCTTGCAAGCCAAGTTTTGTCAACTTAATGAAAAAAATCTCTCCTACGAAACATTTCTGAGCCGAGCAGAAGGTATCAACTGTTTCAGGAGTAAAAGAGCTAGGGCGGGCGGTGAGGACAGTTTGGGTCTCAATAACACAACCTCAAAATCTGGCAGGAGAGTGTCTGATTCTCCCAGCCGCTCTCTATCCTGCTCTCTTCCAGTCCTTCCCCTTCCTTCCAAACGCCCTTAGGACTGAAAAAATAGCACTCACATGTTTAATGGCAGTGCTGCTTCAACTTCAAGGTCACCCATTTTTTAAGACCTTTTTCCCGGGGCCGGCACTGTGGCTCACTTGGTTAATCCTCTACCTACGGCGTCGGCATCCCATATGGGCGCTGGTTCTAGTCCCGGCTGCTCCTCTTCCAGTCCAGCTCTCTGCTGTGGTCCGGGAAGGCAGTGGAGGACGGCCCAGATGCTTGGGCCCCTGCATGCTCATGGGAGACCAGGAGGAGGCACCTGGCTCCTGGCTTCGGATCGGCGTAGTTCCAGCCATAGCGGCCATTTGGGGAGTGAACCAACGGAAGGAAGACCTTTATAATAAAAAAAAGGCCTTATTCCCAAACAAAAGTAGTTCCCTCAGAGGCACATTTATGCCACTAAATCAACAGATCATTGCACCTTTTTTCCTAGATGAAACCTTACATCACTCCATCACATTTTTCCCCCAACGACTGACCCGTCCCGAGAGCCGCTCCTTTTCGGGAAGGGTGCTGACCGAACTCCTTGCTACTCTCTGGCTATTTCTGAAAAAGCATTTACCATAGTGGCAGGTGGTGCTGCAGTAGGAGTGCAGGCAGAAAGAAGTTCTGGCATCCGCTGGCTGCGAGATCTTGGACAAAGTGTGTACCCCTCCAAAGCCTCCCCTAGAAGGAAAATAACAGCCAAGACACAAAACTACTTCAAGGATTGAGTAAGAAGAAGCATGTGAAAATACTGTCAGCCACAAAGCTCAGTGAAATGCCTACTCAGGGGGCCATGCTAGCCAGGACATCAAGCAAGGTGGCGTTCATTGTCTGAGTTTTTTCCTGTGTCTGAAATTCCTTCCCCCTTGGCATCTCTGTGCCCAGTAGGTCACACCATTTAATTTTCCTAAACGAAATTGAAACCATCTCCGCCACCCACTTGTCAGATCCATTCACTCATGCAACAGGTATTTACTGAATGCTTTTTTATGGGTTAGGCACTCTTCCAGGCACTGAGGGTGGAGCACCGAGGATGAACAAAAATCCTTGCCCTTGCCTAGCTGACAGTCTACTGGGGGGTGGAGGGGGAGACAGGCAGGGAACCAAAGAATAAGAAAAGCAGGGTGGCAGCTGGGGACAGGTGCAGTGGAAACATCGCAGCAGAGGGATGGCACTGAGTGTTGGGCAGATCAACAAGGGCTAGGCTGGGAAAGCCTGAAAGCCATGGCCTGAAGGAGAGGATGGGCTGAGGCACCTGGAAGTGGCAGGCAGAGCTTCCCAGCATGTGCAAAACCCCTGGGGTGTCCTGGGAACAGCATGGAGATCAGTCTGGCTTAAAGAGAGCATGTCAGAGGGAGGGAGGGAGTCAGGGGAGAGACAGAAAGGGGGAGGATTCGGCCAACTGAGAGGGGAAACCATTGGAGGATCTGAGCAGAGGAGTCACACACGGACTCAGGGTTGAGAATGAACTACCGACAGGAAACGGTGGGAGCAGCAGACTTATTCTGAGGCTGTCAGCATAATCCAGGTGTGAGATCATGGCTCCTGGGACCAGGAGGATGTGACAGGTGGTAAGATGAGATGGAGTCGTGACCTATAGATTCTCCTTGACTTCCCACGGGGTTAAATCTTGGGAAACCTATCGTAAGTGGAAAATGTCATAAGTCAAAAATGCATTTAACCCACATCACCTACCTGACACCCCAGCTTACCAACGCAACACCCGGCAGAGCACTGGTGGCTCTTTGCACCTGCCCTCCACTGACTGAGTGGCTGACTGGGAGCTGCCCAGCACAAGAGAGAACACAGCACACACTATGAACCCAGAAAAAAAAATCAGTACTCACAATTCCCACTAAGGTTGCTACTGAATGTCTAGCACAACCCTGCCGTCCCAAAGTAGAGAAGCCATAAACTGTTAGAAGACAGGGAAAAAACATCTTGATGTGTATCGTGGGGATGATTTTTTGGATATGACCCTAAAAGCACAGGCAAGAAAAGCCAAGATAGAAAAGTGGGATTATGTCAGACCAAAGAGCTTCTTCCCAGAGAAGGAAACAACCAACAGAATAAAGAGGCAACCTATGGATTGCGAGATGTTTGTAAACTGTACACCTGATTAGGGGTTAACTTCTGAAGAGCATAAGAAATTCACACAACTCAAGAGAAATAAAATCATAACTCAATTTAAAAATGGGTAGGTAAAGACTCAAATACACATTTCTCAAAAGAATAGCTTCAAGTGGCTAATAGGTATGTGAAAAAATGCTCAACATCAATAATTAGGAGGGAAATGCAAATTCAAATCACAATGAGTTATCACAATTGTTAGAATAGCCATCGTCAAAAGGATAAAAGATAATAAATTTTGGTGAGGGTGTAGAAAAATGAGAAAAGAGAATCCTTATATATTAATGGTGGGAATGAAAACATTTTTAAAATTAAGAGCCAAACTACCAAATGAACCAGCAATCCTACTAAACATATCCAAAGGAAATAAAATCAGCATGTCGAAAAGATATTTGCACTCACACGTTTATGGCAGCATTACTCATAAAAGTCAAGACACAGAATCCAAGTAAATGTCCATTAACAGAGGAATGGATTCAGAAAATGTGAAACACACACACACACTGGAATACTATTCAGCCTTAAAAAAGAAGAAAATAAAAAAAATTGGAAAGAAAGAAGGAAATCATCCCATTGATGACAACAGGAATGAACCTGCAGGGCACTAAGTAATGAAATAAACCAGGCACATAAACACTAACACTGTATGAGCTCGCTGACATGTGGGATCTGAAAACACTGCACTCAGAGCAGCAGAGAGTAGAATGATCATTTCCAGAGGCTGGGAGGCAGAGTGAAAGTGGGGAAAAATACTGCTTAGGGCCGGCGCTGCAGCTAATCCTCCGCTAATCCCGGTCAGGGCTCCGGATTCTGTCCCGGTTGCTCCTCTTCCAGTCCAGCTCTCTGCTGTGGCCCATGAGTGCAGTGGAGGATGGCCCACATGCTTGGGCCCTGCACCTGCGTGGGAGACCAGGAGAGGCACCTGGCCCCTGGCTTCAGATCAGCGCCGTGTGCCTGCCGCAGCGTGCCGGCTGCAGCGGTCATTGTGGGGTGAACCAACGGAAAAGGAAGACCTTCCTCTCTGTCTCTCTCTCTCTCACTGTCCACTCTGCCTGTCAAAAAAATAAAAAGAAAAAAAGAAAAAAGAAAAATACTGCTTAGGAGCCCAAAGTGCCAGTTAGATAGCAGGAATAAATCCAGAGGCCTGGCATACAGCATGGAGAGTACAGTTAATAATGATAAACTAGATACCTGGAAGCTGCAAAGAGATCAGATCCCAAATGTTCTATACACACACACACACACACACACACACACACAGTATATGAGGCAACAGATAACTTAATTCTTTCACAATGTATGCATTTACCAAGACATCTTGTACATTGTAAACAGACACAGTTCTTATTTATCCATTACACCTTAGTAAATTTGTGTGAGGAGGGTGGGAGAGAGGGAGAGAGAGAGAGGGAGTGAGAGAGAGAGAGAGAGAGAGAGAGAGAGATCCTCTGCTTCCTTTGTCCAGGCTTTCCTGAGATGACCTGTGAGCAGCAGAGCTATTTGTGGGCTGAAGGACAGACGTGGTGTTCACTCTGTCCCCGAATCTGTGCCTGGAACCTGGGCCCTTGTGAGCCATTTTCACTCTCAACAATTCTTGGAATTCCTGCGCCTCTTTGGATCTCAGCTCTGAATAGCTGGTTAATATTTTCCATGAAGCTTCTCCAAAGAAAACAGAACACGCAGAGCCCTTGAAAGGAGCTGACGGCCTTGCTCCTGGTTGTAGGGACGTTTGTTCTGGGGGCTGGGAACAGACGCTACCGAAAGGGTTTTCAGTTTCTCATAGCTAAAACTGAGGGAGGGTCTCCCCGTTTCTGGGGAATGCAGCCAGCCCTCCAGAACACCCAGGGGCTCATTTCTCCCTCAAGGCGTCTCAGAACATGGTGGAAAAGTTAGGAGTGAAATAGACCTCCTCTGAAATCCCAGTGCTAGCCCTCCCCCGTTGTGGGAAACTCAGTGGTTCTACATCCACTGACTTATACTGCCAGTGAGAAAAACCAAGGCCTACATTCATGGCAAGACTCGTGGCTAATCCTCTCCCCTTCTTTTAAACCCAAAACGAGCCCCAAGGCCCAGGCCAGTGACCCTTTGGTTCCTTGATCCTGCCTGGTTTCCATATTGCAAAGATGACGTCAGAGGCCCTTCCTGGCCACCATGTAGAGAAATGCAACTGGGGGCTCCGCGAATTCATCCATCGCCCTCCTCGGACACATCTCCCATGAAGCCAGCATGCTTCATTGTCTCTACCTTCTCAGGGATTCCAAGTGGGCTTGCCTTCCAGTTGCCAGAGACCACAAAGAACACACTTGGGGAATCCTGTGTCAAATGTGTATGCCTCTCCGTGGCTGCTTATGTTCCAGAGAGCTGCTGGAGCTAGGCAGTGCCTTTGCCAGAAGAAAGACTGCCTTCTCCCCAGGAAGACAGCCCAGCTCCGGAAGCACCAGCAACAGGAACAGGAAGGGTGCCGGGTAAACAGGCCCGAGCTGTTGCTTAGCAATCAGGCAGTGAGTTTAGACTGAATTTCCCACAGATCATAGCTGCCTCTCACCTGCTCCCACGGTCGGTCCATCCACGGGACAAATCTCCAGCTTCCCTCCTCCCCCTCATGTCTTTTCTCCTTTAACTTTCCTGATCCCTGTGTTTCCTACGTTCTCTTGTCCTCTCTCTCTCTCAGCTAGAACCCCAGACCTGGGTTCCTGGTCCTTCTCTGTGATCATCTGAACTCGCCCCTGGGGAGAGGACCAGCCTTAATATGTGGCTTTGCCTATGACCCATTACTGGAGCAGAGTCCTCACGTCAAGAAAGGAGCTGTCAGAGAAAACTGCTTTGCCCTCCAGTGTGTGGCTTGGAGCAACCTATTTCCCTCTGATGGGCTTCAGCTGCCTCCAGCTGTGCAATGCACGGGTCCCTTTCCCAGTGTCACATCCATGGCCACTCCCTACTAGGCTCACCAGAAAGACGTGCCTGAGGGGAGTCGACACTGAGTGTGATGCAGCTTACCAGGGCTGGCCTCAGGGCTGTGGTTTGATCACCAAACCACCTACGCAGGTGTCACAAGCAAAGGAACACCAGCCTGCCCCTGCCCCACCCGTCCTGCTTCAGGGAGGAAGCTGGAATGACTCAGATAACAATGTTTGCAGTCAGGCTGATATGAGATCAAACCCTGACTCCTTGTCTCCAAACTCTGTGACCTGGGCTACAACTGTTGACCCTGTCCGAGCCTTGGTGTCCTAGCTCTAAACTTTGGTGATAACCTCTTGGTCACCAGGCCATGATAAGAGGCATTAAAGGAGATCTCTTAGGAAACCCTCTGGCCATAGGAAGTATGCAATAAGTCTCCATCCCACAAGCCGCACAGGCAGATCAAGTAGGAGCAGCACACACTGCCCCTTGCAGAGAGAGCTCCCAGACTGCGCATGGGAGTCAGCTGAAGCCGGCTGTCCCGGACTTTGCCACGACGGCTGGTTTATGATCACCCGCATGTGCTGCACCTGCCTTCCTCTTTGCTCCAGTTTCTCCACCACACTTCATCAGGCCTGCACCCTCTTGTCTGCAGTCCCTTCCAGCAAGATTATTAAAAGGAGTGACCAGGTGAGCAGAACGGCCTGGATCACAGGCCAAGAGGCATCTGGCTACAAAGCCTGCAGCATATTAGCTGTTATCTGACTCGATTTTTTTTTTTATGTCAAAGGTTTAATTTAGGATCCAGATGTTCACCAGAGCTCCAAATGATGAAAACAAATGTATTTTAAAAGCCAATAGCACAAGCAAACATATTTTTTTCTCTCTCTCTTTGCAATTCTATTGGGCTACATCCTGGCCTTGACCTTAAAATAGCTCAGTTTATGTGCAGACAGCCAATGTGTACATGGGCAGGATTTCCCGTGCCTCCACCTCGCCATTTCCTCTCTGCTTCTGAGTGGGTCCCATCATGCCCTAGTCCCCCCGCCTGCCCCCAGGTTCAGGTCTGTGGGTAAATCTGTGGGTGAGGTTTTGGGAAGCAGGAACATTTAAGCTCCAGCCAGGCATGAGTTCAAAATTCCAGCTCAGCCATTTCCCAGGGAATGCCCGTTTCTGAACGTCAAATCTTCACCTGGAAACTGGGAGCCTGGCATGAGAGAGAAGGCAACAAATGAAAGAGACTGGACCAGCCCTGTCCTCCAAAGCCAAGCGGGAATCTGTGACTCCCTCCTACCTAAGTCAGACTGACCTGTCCTGGGTCCCTGCCCAGGATTCGGCCAGCCATGAACTAACCCTGATGAGTGGACCGTGGTGATGTTCGACCAGGGCCAGGGAACAAGGCTTCAGCCAGCCCTGGCTGTCACTCTGCCAGCATTTCCCAAATGTCCTGGACCAGGAGATCGCTTTTGGCAATGCCGCCATGAACTTTGCCCAGCCCTAAAGGGAACTAATGGTAGGCACCTGGGCAGCAGTGGGCAGGCTGACAGAGGAAGACCTTTGCCTAGGACTTGAAGTCACACTGCTTGGCCCATCTGTGAATCCACTGTCTGTACCTTCCCAGAGCAGGCAGGAGTGGCAGGAAGGCAGGGCGGCTCTCGAGCTACGTGCCGCTCGTGCCCTCTTCCTCCCTTTCTCCTGGCTGTTAAGATAATGCCATGCCAGGGTCCAGAGGTCAAGGGTAGACCCAGTCTGGCCATGACTCACACATGACACAGGGCAGGCCACTGCTCCACTGTGCTGGCTAAAAGGTTGTGTGTTTGGCCTCTCCCTGCCTCTTAACGGTGACTCGGAGGAGGATTAATGAGGAAATGAAGGCTAAACTTTGTAAATACCAGCTTTGTTCCCAAGCTGGGGCCTCCGATTATTCCACAAAGCCCATGACTAACAGCCAAGGTCAAGGTTCTCATTGTGTGAGGTTCAGGTTCTATGGTCGCAGGAGGTGCCTCTCTCAGTGTGGTTCTGAGCTCTGGGTGTGTGTCGCTGTCACCAAGGCCCAAAGAGACACACTTGCAAAATGCTGACCTGTGTACACGGCAGAGGAGGGTCTCATTCTCCAGGCACTGGTCAAGGGCTAAGGTGTTTCCTATGTGAAGTCACCAAGGGAATGGATCTCACTGGGCCTCTCGGGATCTTCCAGGAGCAAACCCCACAAAGCAAACAGCACCTGTCATGGCCAAGGCCAGCAACCGTCTTGCTGGAGATAATGCGTTTCAGGCTCAGCTCTGTTTGTTTCCCATGGTGGACTTTGTTGTGTTACTGAGTTTTGTCTCTCCTGGCAAGTCGACAAGCCCCCTGGCACCACGTCTAGGACACAGGCGGCTGAGGCTGTGGCCCAAGGAGAGAGGGAGGAGGGAGGGAAGCAGATGGGGTGACCGGCTGTGGCCCCATCTATGGAGCCAGTTGGAGAAGTGCCTTCCCTTGGGGCTGTGGCTTTTGTGGCTGAAAACCAGAAGCTGCCTTGGTAAAAGGGCTGAACAGCATTAAACTGACTCTCCCAAGAATTAAGGCCTAGAGGATACAGCAGATTCTTTCTAGGTAGATAATAATTCACATGGCTCAAAAATCAAAGTGATATAAATTAGATATAGAGGTGGATGTTTGGTGGAGTGGTTAAAGTACTGCTTGGACACCCACATCCTGTATCTGAATGCCTGGGTTCAAGTCTCACCTCCATTTCCAATTTCAGCTCCCTGCTAATGCACACTCTGAGAGGCAGAAGGTGATGGCTCAACTGCTTGGGGCTCTGCCACCCATGCGGGAGATAGGATGGAGTTTCAGGCTCCTGATTTCAGCCTGGCCCAGCCCCACATATTCTAAGTATTTAGGGAGTCAACCAACATGTGGAAGAACTCTGTCTCTTTGTCTCTCTCCCTGTCTCTCTGCCTTTCAAACAAAATGAAAATAAATACATACTTAAAAAATTAGATGCAGGGGCTGGCACTGTGGAGTACCGGCATCCCATATGAGTGCCAGTTCATGTCCCAGCTGCTCCACTTCCAATCCGGCTCCCTGTTAATAGCCTGTGAAAGCAGCAGATGGCCCAAATGCTTGGGCCTCTGCACCCACGTGGGACATCTGGAAGAAGCTCCTGACTCCTGGCTTTGGGTTGGCCCAGCTCCAGCTATTGTGACCATTTGGGGAAGACTTTTCTCTCCGTCTCTTCCTCTAATTTTACCTCTCAAATAAATAAATAAAATCTTTTTTAAAAATTAGATGCAATGAGAAATCTTATTCCACTTCTGTGCTGGGCCGCACAGTCTCCCAGCTATGGTAAGCTACTTTCATTAGTTTCTCATGGATCCTTCCAGTATTTTTCTATGCAAATTCAAATATGTATTTTCATCCTGACACCCCCCCTTCTGTACACAAAAGTTCACCCATGGTACACCCTGTTATCAGGTAGGGTCTGGAAAGAAAGCAAAGGGAGCTGGATAACTGGGCAGGGAGGGTGGCGGGAGTAGGGAGATTATTAAAAGAACAGTTAGCAAGGGTGTGGGGGAGGCGGCACCCCACAGCTGGTGTGGACGAGAGAGAACACTGTGTGGAGAGGCGTGAGCTGCTGCAGTTCTGCAGGAAGGGACCCAGAGGAGGGACACGCGGCCCTCATTCCCTTCTCACTCTCTGGATCGCCTGCAGGGCCCCCCGCTGGATGATCCCTACTAGAACTCACGGGACAAGGAGGCCTGTGGGTGCAGCCTTTGTGAATCAGCCTCCCCAGGCAGAGAACATTATGGAAAAGCATGTGGGCAATGCAGGAGGGGTGCACAGAGACACTCGCTGGGGTGTTGCTCCCTTGATCACCTGACAAGGGGTCCTGGGGGTCTTTCTGACATCACTCTCCAGCGTGGGTTTCATGTGCCACTTCCTCACCTGCTCACCCACTGTTCTGGTGCTACATGGCCTTGGGTCCGAGTGTCCCCAGCCTGCTGGGACAACCTTCCTTCTGACACCAGAGGAACACCTTATCCATCCTCACCAGTGGTACAGTGTTTTTCTGGATAATTCCCAGAAATTGCAGGTGTCACCTCGTCCTCACAGCCACCTGCCCCCTTACCCTTCATGCTCGCCTGGCGCTTCTCGTCCTTGTCACTGGCTCTTTTGTCATTGCTTTGCACATCACTGTCCTACCCGGCCCTGCTCTGCAGGGGCAAGGACACAGCTCCCCCGGTCCCACACATGCGGGAAGTGTCTGTCCTTGAGGTTTGAGGACAGCAGAGAGGAATGACCGTGCAGAATAGGAACCCATTTCAAATTTACCAACAGACCTCAGTGCTGGCAAAATTCACTGCCGGCCCTGCCTCAGGGAGTCCTTTCTTGGCCATCTGGTCTCCCTGGGCTCCCGCCACTGCTGTGTTCTTGGGGCTTCCCTCCCTCCCCGTCCGTCTCCATTTCCTCTCTCCTCCAGAACCAAGTCCCGTGCTTCTCGCCTGTCCTCGTCCAGCTCTGTGACTGCCTTTCTTCCATTTTCTTAAACAGAGTGATTAAATTCCCATTTGCCTCAAAGTCTCCTGTGAGCCTCTGTCCAGGAACTTGCCCTCTTAAACCAATGGACGGTTTTCTCTCCAACTGACTCCTCTGCACCCTGTCAACACAACACCATCCACTCAGAGACAAGGGATGAACCTTACATGTAATGTTCACATGTGCCAGTAGCTATGTTTTTTTTTTTTTAAAAAAAAAGGAAAAGGAACAGGTGAGATTCATTTTACTAAGTTCTATTTAACCCAACATATCTAAAATATTGCCATTTCAACATTTACTCAATATGAAATTCCAACGAGACATGTTAATGCTGGCATGTAATGAGGTACTTTAAACGCCATGTGCATTTTGCACTTAGAGCACTCTTGAGATCAGAAGAACCGTCTTTCTAGGACTTAGAACTATTGCAGTCGGGAGGAATGGGCCCAGCATGCAGAAGGCCCTGCAACCAGCTGTTTCCTAACAATCTGATTTCTCTTTTTTTTTTTTTTTAATTTTTTTTTTTTTTGACAGGCAGAGTGGACAGTGAGAGAGAGAGACAGAGAGAAAGGTCTTCCTTTGCCGTTGGTTCACCCTCCAATGGCCGCTGCGGTCGGCGCGCTGCGGCCGGCGCACCGCGCTGATCCGATGGCAGGAGCCAGGAGCCAGGTGCTTTTCCTGGTCTCCCATGGGGTGCAGGGCCCAAGCACCTGGGCCATCCTCCACTGCACTCCCTGGCCACAGCAGAGAGCTGGCCTGGAAGAGGGGCAACCGGGACAGAATCCGGCGCCCCGACCGGGACTAGAACCCGGTGTGCCGGCGCCGCTAGGCGGAGGATTAGCCTAGTGAGCCGCGGCGCCGGCCAACAATCTGATTTCTCAAGCCCCACCATGTAGTGGCTCCCAAGTTACATGAACCCCTGTTTATCATCCTCACTTCTCTTGCCATAAACACTCTGTGGCCCCTTGTAGCTCTTTTAGGTGTTTGCAGACACAAGTGTCATGTTCTTCCTCCCCAGACCATCTCCTGCTCCAAGGCCAAGGCCTCATTCTCAGCTGTGTCTGTCCGCTTGCCCCAGAGGCCAGGGCTGTAGTGCTCACTGAATGAATCACAGCCACTCTGTGGATCCCCAGGCAGTGGGGCTGACGCCACACACCCAGAATCCTTGCCACACTCTGTCAACTCAGAGCAGTGGGGACTCTGAACACCCAGAGGAACACAGCTCCTTCAGAAGGCCATGACGCTGGTCTGGAATCCAGGGGCAGGGGCAGCACATAAGGCAGGAGGTGTGCCATCCACCCACACCGCTCCTTGCCAAGCCTCTGCCATCACCTTGCTGTGCCCCATTCAAATACATTATTAGGGGGAAAGAAATGTAAAGAGGAAACAAAGTGGCTTGCAAGGATGCTCGTTGTTGTACTGCAGAAAGGCCTGGAGGGGGTTCCACAGTCCATTAAGTTTGGGAAGCGCTAAGTTGAGCAGATGTCTGGACTCTGGATTCTATGCCTTTAATGCCCGATACATGTCCGAGTATCTAACAGGCAGCATCCCCCAACTCATCTGGCCATAGGACCCCTCTTTTCTGCAGCTCATTCTTAAGAGGGATGAGGATTTCAGGAAATAGTTTTAGACGTCCTGATAAATAAATAAACTTCTCCCTGAAAGTCTAGTTGAGCGCTTCTCTTCCTGAGGGCACTGGTAAGAGCAGGGCTTTGAGGAACAGTTCTCAACCCACCGAACACCATCCCAGCTCTGTACTCTGTGCCTGTGTACCCTGCGGGGACCTCCCCCACTCAGCCCTCCCTGCTCCCACTGATTCCCTGGCAGATACTGATGGACTGAGGGAGTTGAGGCCCACACACAGGGAGTGCAGGCAGACCCTGGGGACTTGCCTGCCAAGCAAAACCTGGAGCTGGTGCATGTCCTAGAGACTTGAGCACAGATCTCCCTGCCACTTATCCATCATCAGAATACTTTTTCATTTTAAACTCTACAAATTAATCTATTCTTATTAACATTGAAGAAAAAAGTCTCCCTCCTCTCACTAGCTGCCCAGAGATAACCACAATTATCATTCTCATCTTTAACTCCCACTATTTCTATGCATTTATTCACATATGTAAGTACCTATGGAAATCAGCTTTTAATGTGGTTATTTGTTTTTTACTGAATGTTATTTTTCTGTAATTTGTTTTCATTTAATAACACACTTTACAGTCCTTTTCACATCACTGCATGTCAGTATCCCACTGTTTTCAGCTGGGCTGAGGAACTTCATAGTGCATTTGACCATCTCCCAACAGATAACTTAAGATGCACCTGAAAAATTTTCAAATTAGCAAGCAAATTTGCAGTAAACATCTTTGTGCATACAGAGGAATATATCTGTAGATTTGGAACTAAAAAAGGGAATGGTTAAATCAAAGGTTATGCATATCAGATATTTTTAAAGATTATTTATTGGGAAAACGGAGGGACAAAAAGACGAAGAGAGAGCAAGAGAGTGAGAGAGCGAGAGTGATCTTCCATCTGCTGGTTCACTCCCCACCAGGCCAAAGCTAGGAACCAGGGGGTAGCAGGAACCCAAGCACTTGAATCATTACCTTCTGTTTGTCAGGGTGCATTAATAGGACACTGGACTGGACATACAGAGCAGCTGGGACTCAAACCAGATACCCCAATATGAGACACCAGCATCCGAAGTGGTGGATCAACCTGCTGCACCACAATACCTGCCCTACATTTTAAAGATATTACCAAATTGCCCTCCAACGTGATGCCACTATTTACACTCCCATCACAGGTGACCAGAGAATCCATTTTCCCACAAGGTAGGACAACTCTCAGGATCACTAAGCTTTAAATTCTTTGGTGAAATGAGAGTGAAAGGAGGCAGGAGAGAAAAATATTTAAGAGGGGCACCTTAGGAGGAGAGCCCCTCACCCAGCAGGCAGGGGAGTCAAACATCTGAGTAATCAGGATTAACAGCGTAAATGAAAGGACTATGACATCGGTGCCATTTGTCTCCCCAGAGGATGGAGAGGCTGACAGGGAAGGATGAGGGCACCTCAAAATGTTCTTAGAAAAATGGAATTAAAAGATAAGTTTATTTTGGTGCAAAATGATGTATAAATTCATGCATAGTTGTCAAAATTCACTTTTCATGGAATTTTTTTTATTGACAGGTAGAGTTATAGACGGTGAGAGAGAGACAGAGAGAAACCTCTTGCTTCCGTTGGTTAACTCCCCTAATGGCCGCTACGGCCAGAGCTACACCGATCCGAAGCCAGGAGCCAGGTGCTTCCTCCTGGTCTCCCATGCAGGTGCAGGGGCCCAGGCACTTGGACCATCCTCCACTGCCTTCCCGGGCCATAGCAGAGAGCTGGACTGGAAGAAGGGCAGCTGGGACTAGAACCAGGCGCCCATATGGGATGCCGGCACTGCAGGTGGAGGATTAACCAAGTGAGCCTCGGCGCCAGCCCCTTCATGAACTTTTTGAAGGTTTTCTTCATGCATGAATTTAAAAAAAATTTTTTTGCACCAAAATAAACTTATTTTGAAATTACAACTCCCATGAATTTTTTTTTAAGTACCCTTATAAAGACAGAAATGCTGGAATTAGAGGTTTGAGTTATCCAGATTATAAACAAACAAAACCAAAACCCTCAAAGATTGAGAATGGAACAACTGAAGAGCAAGTTATTACTTGTAAAAATCTAATTGGGATTTTCTTTTTTATCAGAAAGAACATAGAGGGGCCCGGCACCGTGGCTCACTTGGCTAATCCTCCGCCTGTGGCGCCGGCATCCCATATGGGTGCCGGGTTCTAGTCCCAGTTGTTCCTCTTCCAGTCCAGCTCTCTGCTGTGGCCTGGGAGGGCAGCATAGGATGGCCCAAGTGCCTGGGCCCCTGTCAAATAAAAATTTAAAAAAAAAAGAAAGAACATAGAAATGATGAAGAATGCGGGGCCGGCGCTGTGGCGCAACAGGTTAACGCCCTAGCCTGAAGCACTGGCATCCCATATGGATGCCGGTTCTAGTCCTGGCTGCTCCTCTTCCGATCCAGCTCTCTGCTACAGCCTGGGAAAACAGTAGAAAATGGTCCAGGTCCCTGGGCCCCTGCACCAGTGTGGGAGACCCAGAAGAAGCTCCTGGCTCCTGGCTTCATATTGGTGCAGCTCTGGCCATTGTGGCCATCTAGGGAATGAACCAGCAGATGGAAGACTTCTCCCTCTGTCTCTACCTCTCTCTGTAACTGTGTTTCAAATAAATAAAATAAACCTTTTTTTAAAAAAAAAAAAGAAATGATGAAGAATGCAAAGAATCTGAGGAGGAAATTAAGGGACACAGTTCTAGAAGTTTGGACATTCATCTAATAGGATTTCCAGAGAAGGAAATCATCAAAGAAATAACAAAAGGAAACAGCCCTGAACTGAAGAAAAATAAAAATAAACCCACGCCTTGACACCGATCTTTTAATTTTATCTCAAAAATCATTTCCTGTCAGAATATAAACATGTACTTCACTATTCTTGATGGTTGCATAGAAGTCTATACCGTGTGCAGGTACGCACACACACAAGTACATCCTTATTTATTCAAACACTTTTCTGTTGACAAACACTGATTTTTTTCTTTTTTTTTTTTTCAGACATATTCATTTATTTGAAAGGAACAGAGAGAGAGAGAGAGAGAGAGAGAGAGACAGAGACAGAGAGACAGGGAAAGACAGCGATTCTCCATTTGTTGGTTTACTCCTCAAATGGCCCACAATGGCCAGGGCTACTCCAGAATGAAGCCAGAAGCCCAGAACTCCACCTGGCTCTCCCATGTTCTGGCAGGGACATAGAAATGTTCTTGGCCTATCTTCCACTGCTTTCCTAGGCACACAGGCAGGTAGCTGGATTGGAATAAGGGCAGCCTGGACTTGAACCAGTAGAGATAAGAGATGCCAGCGTCACAGGCAGCTTAGCTCACTGCGCCACTGGCCCCCACTCATACAATTTGTAATAGTCACTGTTAACATTAATGGTCCAATGAACATTGGACATACATCCTTGCGGACATAGGTGAATGTTTCTGCAGAATCATTTCTAGGAATGTTAATGGTGAAATATTTAAATTATTCACAGCTGATGCTAAAATGCCCTCTGGAAATCTGTAACAATGATATTTGTGAAATTGCTGATTTACCACACTGTCCACTCTGGGTATTAAGGTATGTTTCATTCATGCTAATTTGATGAGTGTGAAGTATAATTTCAATTTCTCTGGTGATGTATAAGACTGAGTTTTTCACCTATTTGTTAGCCATCTTTATAATCTATTACTTTTCTATTAGATTTACTGCCTTTTTAAAATACTGAGTTTTAGGACCAGCACTGTGGCGTAGTGGGTAAAGCCGCTGCCTGCAGTGCCAGCATCCCCTATGGGTGCTGGGTTGAATCCTGGCTGCTCCTCTTCCGATCCAGCTCTCTGCTATGGCCTGGGAAAGCAGAAGAAGATGGCCCAAGTCCTTGGGCCCCTGCACCCACAGGGAAAACCCAGAAGAAACTTCTGGCTCCTGGCTGCTGGCTTCAGATCAGTGCAGCTCCAACCATTGCAGCCAATTGGGGAGTGAACCAGTGGATAGAAGTCCTCTCTCTCTGCCTCTCCTCCTCTTTCTGTGTAACTCTGACTTTCAGGTAAATAAATAAACCTTTAAAAATAAAATAAAATACTGAGTTTTAGATGCTTGCTTTGCATTCTCATATAGCTCTCAGTGGGTACTTTGCTAACATCTGCCTTCAGCACTAAGGTGTTTTCTTCTACTATATCTTTTTAACTCCTTTCTACTCATTCTCTGTGTTCTCACCTCTGTAACTCCCATGAGAAGTATTTATCAATGTTTCATTTTATACTTCATTTTCACTTATTTTTTTTAAAAATTTATCTTTTTTTTCATAATACAATTTGAGAGAATTCCTTAGCTTCATCTTCCAGTGTATTAATTTAGTGTTCACTTGTCCATTTGGCCCATTTATTGACTATTTTTTTAAATTTTAGCAACTATGGTTTTAATGTCTAATAACCCTGATGATATCTTTCTTATAGAGGCTCTGTTGACTTTTAAATGCATGAGAGAGTCTCTCAACTCTCCTGGGACATTCGTTTTAGTTGTTAAAGTTTTCTTCTGTTTTGGGAGGACATTGTAGCTTTCATGGAGTCAGTGTCATCTCCGTGTGGTGCCTCTCTTGCTTTTGTTTTTTTTTTTTTTATTTTATTTTTATTTTTTTGACAGGCAGAGTGGACAGTGAGAGAGAGAGAGAGAGAGAGAAAGGTCTTCCTTTGCCGTTGGTTCACCCTCCAATGGCCGCCGCGGCCAGTGTGCTGCAGCCAGCGCACCGCGCTGATCCGATGGCAGGAGCCAGGTGCTTATCCTGGTCTCCCATGGGGTGCAGGACCCAAGGACTTGGGCCATCCTCCACTGCACTCCCTGGCCACAGCAGAGAGCTGTCCTGGAAGAGGGGCAACTGGGTCTAGAACCCGGTGTGCCGGCGTCGCAAGGTGGAGGATTAGCCTAGTGAGCCGCGGTGCCGGCCTGGTGCCTCTCTTAGGCTCTGGCTTTTCTGAAAAGACCAGCAATTCTTGCTGCTGTTGATATTTGCAGATGTATGCGTGGACTAAACAGTGCTGGTAGCTGAATGACATTTCCCTACTCCATGTAAGAATCCTACTCCTCTGGCTGAAGATGCCTCAGGTGATTGTGTGTCCAGGGCAACGGTTAGTGGACAGCGGTAAGGCCCTAGCTCAGCCATCTGCCTTGCAGTCCATCCTTAGCTCATTCTCTCCTAGTGCTTACTGCTCTGTTCTGGAATTCTGCTGGGAGATTTCACTCTGTGATGACTGTGCCTCTGGCTCTGCAGCGCTGCAGCTTCTGTTTTATTTCACCATTAATCTGTTCCTATATTTGTCTTTCCTCTCCCAGAAAGTCCTTAATCTTCTGGACTTTAACCCTCCTCCTCCTCCTGACTGTCCACAACCACTATGACCCTATTCTTGCTTCTGCTCTTCTGTCATTTCACTGGGATTTGGGAAGAAAAGAGGTAAACTCCAGCTTGTCCTTAGCATGCTGAACTGGATGACACTCACTCTGCATCTGGAATTATTTCATAAAAAGAAGTTGTCAGAAGTGGGGTTACCAGCCCAGAGGGCAGGATTGTTGTCGGGGTTGTTGAAACATATTTACACACTGGTTGCTGAGCCAAGGAATAGAACACAGGGAAGGCGGTAGTTTTGGTGGGGAGGGAGTTGAGTTACAAAATCTCCAAGTTTCTTCATTTGCCACTTGCGTAACCTGAGTTAGGAAACCCGTCTGAATCTCAGTTTTCCCATCAGTAAATTGGGGGTAAGGATGGAACCTACATAATGAGTACTGCGCAGATGGGCTGTGTCAAACATCTTACCCAGGGCCCAGCCTATAAAAGGTGCTTGATACACGCAGCTCTTCAGTGTTGTCTCAAATAAGTGGTTTGTCAGCATCAAAGCAGTGTTGATTCCATCAGGTGAAAGGCATTCTGCTTCATGGCCATGGTCCTCTCATGCTCCCAAATCGGGGTCTCCATCTCCCCAGAAACAAGCCCCCTTCCTCCTTGCCTCACTGAAGGCTTCTGTGAAGATCCACTGCTATTTTTACAGCCCTTAGAGACACTTGGAAGAAAATCCCTGTGTGTCTTTGGGCTTCTTTTAATTGTGGTGCTAGGTCCTGAGCCCCTGCCCCCAGCTCCAGACTGAGTCACTCTGAGGTGTGTTCCTCCTCCTGAGCTCAGTCAGGGGTGAACTCACAGGAGATAAAATGTGAGGTTTTTCTTCTGGGTCAAATTTTAGAAATTTAACTTCTTCCTCAACTGAAATGCTGGTATTTATAGCCTCCTTTTCCCATTTGATAGCTTATTAATCAGAAATATCCAGAAAATCTGCTCCGGGAGGCAGGAAGATTTCTCACCATGGCCATGTGCCGGGCCAGGCCCTGGGTGCCAGGACCCAAGTCCTCTCTGCCTAGCCCAGAGGGAGGGCTGACCTTGACTTTCCCTAGAATGTCCTAGGCCAGCAGCCCAGGGAGTGCTGTGACCTGGGAGGTGTTGGGAAAAACAGCAACAAGAATGTTATTTCAAAGAAACCAACTCAGTGGCAGAAAGAGAGAAAATTGTGTTCTCCCAGAACCAAGGCAGCCCCAGCACGGTGGTCAGCCAGGAACCAGCACTGTGAAAGGTTACTGAGGCAAGGTTCTGGCAGAGAGGAATGAGGCAAAGTCGGATGGGATGGCAGAGGAGGAGAAAAGGAGAACTCATTTGGAGAAGGAACAAGAAAACTCTTGGGCAACACAAGGCTTGGAGCAGTCTATTTGTGTTTGATTCAGTTTTTTAAAAACCACAACAAAAAGATGTAGGGCATGAACTTAACAGTAGCTGACCTTCACACAGACGGAGCAGCTGTCACTCTAAGGATCTCTTCCTTTCTGGTTTCAGTAGCCACCATGGTGGAAAGGCAGGTAGAACCAACAAGAAATGCCTCCCAGAGGCTGAACAAAGAGAGGGCTAGGGGACCCAGGGGGTGGGTAAGTGCCTCAAGAAGGGAGATTCATTTCCAGAAGTGACCCTCTCGCTCATTCCTTTAGCCTCTCCCTGCACACCAGTGGCCCTTTCCTCTGCTCCCTGAGGGCTGTTTGCAGCCAACACATGGAGTGCCAACTAGAAGCCCTAGGCAGATACAGGGAGGACAGTGACAATGGCTGACAATTCCTTGACGTCTTGCTGGGGCGAAAGGAAGCAAGTGCAGAGGATTCCATGACTGGCTAGCAAAGGGGGAACTAGCATCCAAACCAGGCGGTTTCTAAAGTGTCTGTATTAGCAAAAGGAAACCACTCTGAAAAGATCTACACAGAGCAGAACATGAGGGTCTTGGAGGGCTGCCGGGGGCATCAGCACCACAGCAAGGGCAGAAGGTCCTATTCAGAGCTCCCCTGGAGGGCAGGGAGACTGCTGTGAGCAAGTCAAAGCCAGGAGCAGCCCCTGGGGGCACCGTCTCCATTGCAGCTTCAGCTCTCCTCATCTTTGGGGAAATTAACAGTGATTCTTAGATGCTATTGAGTCTGGTTTCAGAGCGCTGTGACAGAGGGGAGCCCTCTGCCTTCCTGTCCTTCTGCCTCACTCACACGTAGGCTTTCTTGGTGTCCCCATGCACCCTACTCTGGGTGTAGATATGCCCACCCTCCTGGGGACTCACTCTTCTTAGATGCGAATGCATGTACAGATGTCCCTTACTCATGGTGGGGTTACATGCCAACAAACTTTTAACTCCACTGTTTGATTCATTTACATTTGCTGTAATTATTATTATAGTCATCTTATTACTTCTTACAGTCATCACTTGTTTTCTATATGCCTGTATCTGTGTTCCTCCTCTTTCATTGTTGTCCTTTTTTGTTAAATAGACGTTTTCTGGTGTTATCATTTTAGTTCCCTGATTTCTTTTACTGTACTTTAAATTTGTATTTCCTTTTACTGTATTTTAAAATTGATTTTCTTACTGGTTTCTTTGTGGATTACTATCAGTATATTAATTTAAAGCAATCTACTTGGATTAATAATAATTAAATTTCAACAGTATACAGAAACTTTGCTCATATATAGTCCCATACCTTCCACAATTCCTTTGTGCTATGGTTGTCATGAAAATTACATCTTTATACATAATATACAGCTTACACATACACACAAATTATCTTTATACATGATATACATCAATATTCTCTATGTGGTTGCCTTTTACAGAAGAGTTATCAAAAAATTATACTGTCTGGCCAGCACCATGGCTCCATAGGCTAATCCTCTGCCTTGCGGCGCCGGCACCCCGGGTTCTAGTCCCGGTTGGGGCACCGCATTCTGTCCCGGTTGCCCCTCTTCCAGGCCAGCTCTCTGCTGTGGCCAGGGAGTGCAGTGGAAGATGGCCCAAGCGCTTGGGCCCTGCACCCCATGGGAGACCAGGAGAAGCCCCTGGCTCCTGCCTTCGGATCAGCGCGGTGCGCCGGCCGCAGCTCGCCGGCCACGGCGGCCATTGCAGGGTGAACCAACAGCAAAGAAAAACCTTTCTCTCTCTCTCTCTCTCTCTCTCTCTCTCACTGTCCACTCTGCCTATCAAAAAAAAATTATACTGTCTATAATATTTACGTAAGAAGGTATTTTACTAGTGTTTTTTATTTCTTGATGTGATTATCAGCATCTACTATCTATAAAAACCTGAGGAACTTCCTTTGATGGTGCTTATAAAGCAGATGTGGGAGCTGGTGCTGCGGTATAACAGGTAAAGCCACTGCATCCCAGATCCGGCTCCCTGCTAATGTCCCTGGGAAAGCGGTGGAAGACAGGCCAAGTCCTTGGGCCACTGTACCCATGTGGGAGAACCTGAAGAAGCTCCTGGCTCCTGGCTTTGGATCAGTCCAGCTCTGGTAATTTGGGGAAGTGAACCAACAGATGGAAGATCTCTCTCTCTCTCTCTCTCTCTCTGTCTCCCCCCTCCCCACCCATTGTAACTTGGCCTTTCAAATAAATTAATTTTTTTAAAAAATAAGCATAGCCAGTGCCACGGCTCAATAGGCTAATCCTCTGCCTGTGGCGCCGGCACACTGGGTTCTAGTCCCAGTCGGGGCACCGGATTCTGTCCCGGTTGCCCCTCTTCCAGGCCAGCTCTCTGCTGTGGCCTGGGAGTGCAGTGGAGGATGGCCCAAGTGCTTGGGCCCTGCACCCGCATGGGAGACCAGGTGAAGCACCTGGCTCCTGGCTTCAGGTCAGTGCCGTGCACCGGGCACAGCGGCCATTGGAGGGTGAACCAACGGCAAAGGAAGACCTTTCTCTCTGTCTCTCTCTCTCTCACCGTCCACTCTGCCTGTAAAAAAATAATAAGCATATATGTTATTGATGAATTCTCTCAGCTTTTGTTAATCTAGAATATCTTAATTTTACTTCTATTTTTGAAGGATAGTGTTGCTGAATTCATAGCCTTTTTCTTTCAGCACTTTAAATATGTCATCCAAATGCCTTCTGTCTGCCACTTCTGATAAGAATTTCCATTGCTTGTCTTATTAAAAAGCTCTTGTTTGTGGACAGTAATTTTTCTTTTGTTGTTTCCAAGATGTTTTCTGGGTCTTTGATCTTCAATAATTTGACTAGGACACGTATTGGTGCATATGAATTTATCACACTTGGACTTTATTGGGGTTCCTGGATGTATGGATTAAATTTTTCAATCAAATTTGAGAATTTTCAGCCTCTACTTCTTCCAATGCTTTTTCTGTACCATTCTGTCTTTCCTCTCCTCTGAGTCTGTTATGCAAATATTGGTACACTTGGGGGAATCCTCTGGATTTCTGATACTGTCACTTCATTTTTCTCTCACTTCATCAGAATGGATAATCTCAACTGACTGATGCTCTGGTTTGCTCATTCTTTCTTCTCAAATCTGCTACAGAACTCCTCTAGTGAATTTCTCATTTCAGTTCTTACACTTTTCAACTAAAAAATTTCAATTTGACTCTTTTTTAAAAATAATTTCTGTCTTTTTATTGGAACTATCTATTCAATGGGAATTTGCAGTATTTTCCTTCAATTCCTTAGACCTGGCTTTCTTTAATGACTTGAACATATTTTAAAGTCTAATAATTCAATGTATGGCCTTATTTATGGATAGTTTCTATTGATTGCTTCTCCCCTCTCCCCATATGTTGGTCATACTTTCCTGTTTATTCCATGTCTCTTAACTTTTTGTTGAAAATTGGACATCTTAGATAATAGTGTAGAAGATGTGAGAATAAGAACAGCCCGTCCCCAGGGTCGTTGGTGTTCTTGCTTGTTGTCACTCTGCTTACTTAGTGCTTTTGCAGGATCACTTCCTGTAGAACAGGGACACTGAAGTGTCTGCTCAGTTTGCGTAGGTGTCAGGTCCTGATTGGTCAGAGGGCATTAAATTCCTTAAACCAACGTATTTTCCGCCCTTGCCAAAGGGCTCTGTGTATGCGGAAGTGAGCCTTGAATAGTCAAGCAGGTCACTGCCCGGCCTCAGCTCAGTGTGAGCAAGAGGTGAGAGGTGGGGCTCCATCTTTCTCCCGAGCAGGCTCACAGGATACCCATTTGGCTCTGTAGATTGTCAAGAACACACCAAAGTTTCCCAGCTATGGACATGCAATTCCCTAAATGTTCCTTCTACAGGTCTGACCAGCCTCTTCACTTTGCTCTGGGGGCAGGATTTTTCAGATGCTCCAAACCCAGTCTAACAATTCACTCCAGCTCATAAAACGCCGATGTTCTGCTCTTGCTTTTTGTCTTTTCTCATGAAGAACCCTCCTCCACCCCAACTACCCTATTTCAACTAAAGGACATAGTAGAGCTTCCACAAATTTGGTCTTACTTAAAACCAAGCAGGACTGGCTTTGACAGGACATGATAAAAAGGCTCAGAAAGGGCCTAGTTTTGCTTTCTCTTTTAGCAGATAATGCGGTCTAACTGCCTTGATCCCCCGCAGACCACAGGAGATCAGGTTGCAAGGTAAAGTCAGGATACAACCAAGGCTTCTCATCAGCGCTCCTTGAGTTGTTTCCTCCCAAGGTGTCTGGAGTGGTCTCAGCATCATGAACCAAGAACCAAGTGGACTGTGTGGTTGTGTGTGCTGATGCATCCCCACACCCCACCACCACCACGTGGTGGCCTTGGGGACTGGGAAGTGGGAGAGGGAACAAGTGAACTGGTGTTCAGAGAAGTGCTACCTACAAACCCACAAGACTCCACAAGGGCTACCACTTTGCCACTGGAAAATAAAGTTGGGCCTACTTCCTCAGTGTAGCTATTCCCAGAGCACAGAGCGGCCTCTGGAAAGATCCAGCTGTCATGTCTTTGTCCCTTCTCCATGTTGAGCTGGTTGGCAGTGAACGTGGCAGGAAGAACTTGGCAGCTGCAGTGGCCAGAGGAGTGTTCTGTGCCGCATTTACAGAGTCACGTTTCCCACTTGATTGAAAGTAGAATCTTCAATAATATATAGATTTTAAGCGACTGAAGGCTTGCTCATGCCAAGTCCTAGCGTAAGGCGTATTTTTACAGCTGAGATGATAAATCCCTGAATGACGGCACTTACCACGGAACTGCTGACACAGCCTTTCATTCCTTTCACAGTGATTAAAATCCTCATTTCAATTTGTTTTTCTTTATTTTGAGCTGGAGTCATTTGCAAGCCCAGGAACACATCTCGCTGTGATAGAAAACGAAATGCTGCCCTCTGTCGGGAAGACGATGGAACTGTTCTGAACCCCCTAGAGTGGTCAGATCTTGGTTTGGAGAATCAAGGATAGCCAGAAAAGTGAACTTTCATACCTGCAGTCTTGCCAGGAAAGAAACTCCAATAGGACAAATCTTCGCCACAGAGAAAGTGAGGCAGAGAAGGGAAGACAAGCAATCAAGGATGCATCAAAGCGGACGCCGCAGGAGGCAGCTGGAAATATACCCTTTGAGGAATTCTGAGACAAGGCATCTCAGATCAGCTCTTCTACAGCACAGGGGAGCTGGATGTTTATGCACCAGCTCCCATCGGTCACTGGTTTCAGGTTGCTCTGCACCAACTCCTCTGCACTGCTAGCTTCAATGGCCAGAGGAAGGCCTCAGCAAACGCGTGGTCTCGGCAGTTGGAGGTCGAGCCTTTGCTATGCAGGCCCAGGTACATGTGCTCAGCCTCTGACCTGTCTGCTATACTGACTCTCCTTCATCCCTTCTAGTCTCTTTGGACTGTTTGATTTGCACACATGTTACATGATTGGAATTTAAGATATTCTTTCTGTTTATCCAAGGCCTACAGTGGCTGCCAAACCAAAAGTTCAGTGATCCTAGGAAACAAATGGCCCTGAAAGTCTTTCTACTTTGCAAATCTTTTAGGGTGGACATCTTCATCTGCCAGTGAGATCTCAGCAGTGCTCTGGCTCGGAGAGCTGATGTGTCTCAAATGTTGCAGCTTAGCAAGGCTTCCATCAACAATGCCAATCACAATAGAACTTGACCTAATGGGACTCGAACATATCCTTAGTTCTTCACAGGGTCAGAGCTCTGCAACAGGGGTTTCCAAAATGAGTCCCAATGATGAGCGATCAGTCTGCAAGGATTCCCCTCAGCTCAGAGTTCAGACATCAGCTAAGGTTGATAAGCTGTCTCGGTATAGCATTTCCCTAAAGATCATAATACCAACTAAGACACAACAGCACTTCAAGTCTGTGGAAAATGCAATTTAAAGAGAAGTTTATTTTGGTGCACTACATTTTCATAATATAGATCTTTCATGAACTTTTTGAAGTAGCTTCATTTAAAAAAAATCTAGTTATTTGAAAGGCAGAGGGGTGGGGATGAGGAGAGACACAGAGGGAGAGACAGACAGAGAGAGAGCAAGCAAGTGCACCCATTTGCTTGTTCATTCCTCATTGGCTGCAACAGCTAGGGCTGGTCCAGGCCAAAACCAGGAGCCTGTACATCCATCTAGGTCTCCTACATGGGTGGCAGGGGCCCACCTTCCACTACCCGAGCAGGTGTATTAGTAGGAACCTAGATCAGAAGTGGAGCAGCCAGGACTCACATCAGTCCTCAATATGGGATGCCAGTGTTGCAGGTGGTGATTTAACCTGCTGTACCACAACACTGGCCCTCATGTGAAAAGCTCTGTAACCTGTAAGAGGGAAGGTCTTGTCATCACATGTAAGGGTGGGTCCAAGTCCACGCAGACACATATGCCAACATAGGCTATGTGTTATAGTACTAAGGCTTACGCTCCGCCTGGGGCAGAGATCTTAGTAGTAAAATGAAGCAAAGGGTCACCTTTGCCTACTTTCTGACCAATGTGCCCCCTTGCTGTTCTTGCAGTAGGGTCTGGAAGCAACCAGGGCAGCTGGAGATTCCATCTCTCTAAAATGTGACTGAAGATCCAAGAAAAAAATGTTGTAGAACATCAGACCCTTTTAAGGTCTTGAAACAGAAGTCACAATGAAGGCTTTTGAGCTACTAAGAATGGAAAGACTGGAAAGATACAAACAAGCCAAAAGGGAAGAAAAGGCACTGATGTGTGTCAAGGAAGACAATCAAAATGAGGCAGGATCAGCTCAGGGCACTTGAGATGGAGTTGGGAGGCCACTGGCGAGCGAGCTTTCCGGCACGTGTACAGTGGCACCTTTGACCTGGGCTTCCTGCACAAAAGCACGTATGCCCCAGATTCGTGCTGACCTCTGCACTGGGTCAAACTGCCATCCACTCATTTTCGTTAACCATTTGTAACCCCTCCCCTTGCTTCTCTTAAAGGACCTAAGGGTTGAACTCCCAACCTTTTTTTTTTCTTTTTCTTTTCTTTGTAGTAAGAAAGAAATAAAATTTTAAAATATGAAAGCAGAGCCCTAGTCACTTTTCTTCACACTGACTTGGAACTTCACCTTCTAATACTTACACCTAGTTCAACCTTAGATTAGCTGATGGAAAACAAAACCATTTTCTTTTCTTTAGGATCCATTTATTTATTTGAAAGGCAGAGAGAGAGAGAGAGAGAGAGAGAGAGAGAGAGAGAGAGAGTTCATCCACCTGCTGGTTCACCCCACCCCCTCAAATGCCTGCAACAGTCAGGTGTGGGCCAAGCTAACAGAGTTAACAGGAACCCAAGCACTTGAGCCATCACCTGCTGTCTTCCATTAGCAGGAATGCTAGCCTGGAAGCAGAGGGACTTGAACTGGCACCTCCTTATGGGATACTGGCATCTCAAGCAGGGGCTTAACCCACTGTTCTGCAATGCCCACGCACCCAATCATTTTCTTAAAGTCATCTTGCCACTGGATGGCACCCATCACAATTCCTGACAAGCCAGTGACGTGACCACCATTCCCTTGCTAATTTAAGCTATAGCTGTGGCCACCATTGTGCAAAACCTTGAAACATTTTTTCATGGTGGTTTGACTCGGTGGTTTCCCAACTGCAGTACTAATTAGTCTCTGCCCAAGGTGATTTGGTTCTCCCTCAACAGGGACAATTCCTATGGACATTTTGGGTACTGGACATGTGTGTTTGTGTCTCTGTTATAGCCTTCCTTCATGAAAAGGAGGTTTTTGTTGTAACAGGGATCAATCTCTGTCCTGGAACTATGTTCATTTTCATGACTTCTGATTCTAAGTAGCAGACTCATAAAATAAAGCACCTATCTCAGCCAGCAGAGACCAAAGAATCATTCTGAATGATTTCCAAAACCCCGGGTAGAGGAAAATTCCTTCACATATGCTGTACCTCTTACGGCAAACCAAGAGAGCAAACAAACGGGTAGGAAGAGGAAAAGATAATGCAGGATGATTTCTCAACTGTTAAAATATTTAGTAAAAAAGCAGGATACTGGAATATTCCCAAGACTTAGGAAGGCTGTCTGTGGAAGATGAGTCCAAAGCTGACTTACTTTCCCTTTTGCTGTTGTGAAAATGAAGCATACAGGTTAAGTCCAAGAGTACTTCAAAAATTTGTGGAAATATTGTGATTATGTTGATTATGTTGCAAGGATCAAGAGCCCCAGACAGGCTCAGAGAGACCCTCTGCTGGACTTAGCCCAGGTTCTTGTCTTCCCGTGTACAGGAAGACAACTGGGAGATGTAGACAGAGGTAAGCAGAAAAGCAGGATTTACTGAGCCACAAAGGACAGTACATACTCAGATGTGAGTGTGGGCAACGTCATGAGAGACCACGGCCCCCTAACCAGGCAGGGGGTGACGCTCAGGGCAAGGCCTGATTGAATGTTCAAAGCAGGCAGAGTTTGGGGTAGGGCTTTAGCACACGTGGTGGTCTCTAGGAAGCTGTCATGGTGTCTGGTAGCTGACAGAAAGTGGGGCTTAGCTGCATGACGGGAGTGAGTGTGCTGAGTCTTCAGCCATGTTGAATCAGCCCAGAAGGCGATGGGATTTGAGGGTGCACATGGCTTGGGTGTTGACAGTCCTTAGCTCCTGGTCTCTCACTATCTGCCTACCCACTTCTGAAGATGGCACTGAAAGATAAGTTTATTTTAGTGCAAGAAGATTTTGAAACCCAGGCATAGTTTACTGTAATATGTAATTCCATGGGCTTTTTGAAAATCCCTCTATGCATGTATTTCAAAAATTTTTTAACAAAATAAATTTGTCTTTTAATTCCATCTTCTATGAATGTTTTGAAGCCCCCTTGTATGTTTTAAAAGCATGGGCAAAGCCAGTGACAGTGGTATTAAAGCAGAGTGGGGGGGGCTTGCCTGGGAGGTGACACAGCCCCTGGGACCAGGGACCCCTCACGACTCTCCCACCCAAGGGCTTGTGCAGGGCGGCAAGGCTTCGTGCCCTCCAAACGTGGCTAGGCACAGGCGGGGTGGCTCCAAGTGCAGTGGGAGGTGCAGCTGCTTGTCATAACCTCAGAGCAGCCCTAGGAGGAAGCACCAACACCACCCCTTTACACAAAATCTCCCGGAGCACGAGCACCCCTCTTCCCAGAGGGCTGGCCCTGGCTCTTCCTTCAGCCTGGGGCTCACCTTTCAGGTCTGCCCAGAGAGGGTCTGGGGGAACTCAAGAGCACATGGTAGGGGCCAGAGCTGTGGCATGTGGGTAAAGCCACCACCTGGGGTGCCAGCATCCCACATGGGCGTGGGTTTGAGTCCCAGCTGCTCCACTTCCAATGCAGCTCTCTGCTATGGCCTGGGAAAGCAGGGGACGATGGCCCAAGTCCTTGTGCCTCTGCGCTCTCATGGAGACCGGAAGAAGCTCCTGACTTCAGATCGGCGCAGCTCCAGCCATTGCAGCCAATTGGGGAGTGAACCAGCAGATAAAAGACCTCCCTCCCTCCCTCTCTCGCTCACTCTTTCTGTCTCTCACTCTGCCTCTCCTTCTGTGTTACTCAAATAAACAAATAAATCTTAAAAAAAAAAAAAGAGCACATGGTAGAGCCAGTGCCTGCCTGCCTGCCTGCCTGCCTGTCAACCCTACACACTCAAGTTTTGTGCTCTCAGAGGGTTTACAGATAGCGATGGTTGGAGGGGAAAAACAAAAAATTCTACCCTAAGGTGGACCCATGAAATCATGAGCAAGCTGAAGCCAACAGGAGAACAATCGAGATTTAATCCAAATCTCTTTCTGTTTAAGATAATGCCTTGGTTGAAAACGTGGAGGACAAATCCAAATGTGCAGCATCAAAGATGACCAATGAGTACCCACCAGATGTCATGCTGTCCTGCCACAGCAGGGTGATATAACCCTTCATTTCTTCTGTGTCACATCTTCACATTGTTCTCCCCAACCCTCCATATAACACAGCAGCCCATGTCACCTGCAAACCCCTGGTCTCTGTTTATCTTTAGCATCTCTTACTCTCTGGTGTCCATCATCTTCCTCTCTCTGTTCCCTCCGAGCAGCAGGTGTGTGCGTCAGCTTGTTCACTTGGATTCTCCGGCATCCAGAGAACTGTCTGGCACCAGTAGATTCTCTGTAATATCTGCTGGTTGAATGTCTACACCTGTTATTACGGTAACTTGTGTGTGTATTAGAGCTTTAGGAGTTCAGGTAAGTGTTGTTCAGGGTGATTTGGGCAGTTTGACCTAAGTTAGAGTCCTAACTCCTGCCCCAGTCCTTGCAGTTGCAGCTATTATTATGACAGTCAGAGGTTTCTAAGAGCCAAGAGTCCTCCACAGGCCAGCTGTCAGGCAGCAGAGCATGAGCTGGGGACTGGGCTCTGGCTGCTTTCTCCTCTGTGTGACCTCCAGATGCCCCTTTCCCCTCTCTGCCCATCAACTTCTTCAATTTGACAAGGAGGTGAGGTGGGGTAGGGTAGCCTTGTACTGCCAGATAAGCATCAGCAGGAAAGTGAACACTGACCTTGATAATCAACAAGAAGAGAGAGGGGCCAAGCATAGGAGCCTCCATGGAGACTTCTGCACCTGTCTCACTGGCTGGAAGGCGGTCACATGATGACATCTGTGTGCCAGGGAGGCTGGGAAACAGGGTTTGGCTGTGAACCCAAGAAGAGGAGGACAGAAGGCTTATCAAGGACTGAGTAGGCTTTGTCCCACCCCAAATGTCACAGCTGTCATCTATCTAGGAAACAAGAAGCCGATCTCGTAGGTTTGGCCTGGGCCTCACCCCTCTTCCTGCCCCAGCCCCACTCCTGCAGGCACCACTGCTCTGCTCCCGACACTCATGGGCCAGTCCCTGGATCCCTGCTGTATACCAACCGAGGAGACCCACCTTGCAGGAGCAGGTCAGTGACGGGGGCAGTGGTGCGCGTTTGCTGTTTGGAAGGTGCTCTTCTAAAACGTTCTAGCCTAGTACGTGACTCCCAAGGCCCCAAGTCAGCACTGAAACACAGGAAGCACAGCCCCCTCTTACACCTGCTGACTCCCGCCACCCCACAATTTGCAACCACCTTTCCAAAGGGAGGGGTGTGCCAAGTAGGGAGAGGGGCCTGGAAGTAGACCTCGTTTCACCGTGGGCATCCCGTGACCACGAATATTTCATTTTCTCTTCAAGGCAAGGCAGGTACTTCCTGAGTCAGACTCTCTGCGTGGCTAGTTTTCACAAGAAAAAGGCTGTGTCCCTGCCTAGGAAAGGAGGCGAATCATGTGGCTGCTCAGGCCAAGAGGACTCCCTGAGCCACCCCCAGGGCGCCAGCATGCTTCCCTGCCCACTCTTCCCATCTTTCACCCGGTCTGTCTGGAATCTAGACGTCTCCATGCACAGGGGAGCCCTGAGAGATAAGGCAGCAGACCTCTGTTGGTCTTGTGGGGCTCAGATTCTTTGAAATCCAGCACATTTGGGGTGATAAACAGCTGCATCCAACACAGCAGTAAGGAGCCTGAGTATATTTTCAAACATTTCTATTGGTTTTGTAATTTCATGAGACTCCAGTCTCAGGCTGCCCTTCAGGGAACAACGTCCTTTCAACAAACTTGTCTGGACTTGCCAGGAGCCTGTGTGTGTCTTATACTTTTTTTTAAAAAATATTTATTTATGTATTCAAAAGTCAGAGTTACATAGAGAGAGGAAAGACAGAGAGAAGAGAAAGGTCTTCCACCCAATGGTTCACTCCCCAATTGGCAGCAATGGCCAGAACTGCACCGATCCGAAGCCAGGAGCCAGGAGCTTCCTCCGGGTCTGCCACGAGGGCGCAGGGGGCCAAGGACTTGGGCCATCTTCCACTGCTTTCCCAGGCCATAGCAGAGGCTGGATCGGAAGTGGAGCAGCCGGGACTAGAACCGGCGCCCATTTAGGATGCCGGCACTTCAGGTCAGGGCATTAACCTGCTGCGCCACAGTGCCAGCCCCGAGTGCGTCTTACACTTTCAACAAGGGAGGCAGAACACGACCTGCCCCATTGGCGTTAAGTATGAGGAGCATACAGAAGTTAATCTGCCTCGAAACATAAGACAAACGACGCCACCCATGACGGCACCACCCACCAATGAGGACTGCACGTGACCGACAAGGCCACGACGAAGCGAATATAAACCACCAGCAAAGCAGCCTCCAAAGACTCTCTGAACAGCCTCTCCTGAGGGCGGCAGAGTGACAGCTCCAGGTCGACCCACTGCACTCAGAGCTTTCCGCAAGGGAGTCTCCCAGCCAGTCTGGGGCTGGTCCGATGCCCTGACTCCACTCACGCCCTCTTTTAAAAAAAAAAAAAAGATTTTATTTTATTTATTTGACAGGCAGAGTTACAGACAGTGAGAGAGAGAGACAGAGAGAAAGGTCCTCCTTCCATTGGTTCACTCCCCAAATGGCCACAATGGCCAGAGCTGCGCCGATCTGAAACCAGGAGCCAGGTGCTTCTTCCTGGTCTCCATAAGGGTTCAGGGGCCCAAGCACTTGGGCCATCCTCCACTGCCCTCCCGGGCCACAGCAGAGAGCTGGACTGGAAGAGGAGCAACCGGGACTAGAACCCGGCGCCCATATGGGATGCTGGTGCCGCAGGTGGAGGATTCACCTAGTGCGCCACGGCGCCGGCCCCTCTGCTCACCCTTTAAGACCTACATTCTTTGGCCCAAGGCACCACCCACGTGGATATCCTCTGTGGCTAAGACACACTTCGAGGAGCACAGAGGGTACTTAGGAACCCTAGGGTTAGGCTTTGCCCAGTGTGTTGCGTGAATTAAAGCGTGTGACTTCTTTTTTTTTTTTTTTTCTTTTGGAAAGGCAGAGGCAGAGAGCGAGAGAGATCGTCTTCCCTGTGCTGATTCACTCCCCAGGTGGCTGCAGCAGCCAGGGCTTGGCCGGGCTGAAATCTGGAACCAGGAGCTCCATCCTGGTCTCCCACATCATGTCAAGGACCTGGGTACATGGGCCATCATCCGCTGCCTCCCTAGACACATTGGTGTGAAGCTAGATTGGAAGTAGACCCACTGGGACCTGAACTGGCACTTCAACATGGGATGCCAGCACCATAAGCAGTGACTTAACCTGCTGTATCACAACATCAGCCCCTGTTTAAAAAATAAAATAAAATAAAAAAACAATGCATGTGACTTCCCCACTGCATAATAAAATCCTTACTGGAACCAATGCTGCCTTGGTGCCATTTACTATGCTGGCAACTGTTGGTACAGTAGGCATACATAAAAATTCCATCCAGGCCTTTGAGACCCGGCATAGGTATTCAGGCAGTAGCTACCTCCAATAGACACCTGTGGCCTAGTGCTGTGGTGAGATCGGCTCTGGCAGGGGCGAGCCAGCACCCAACTAAATTCAGCCAAACTGACAAAGGGAGCACCAGAATAGCAACCTCCAAAACGCACCTGTGGTACAAACCATGGTAAGACCAGCTCTGGTAGGAATGAAACTGGTTTCCAAATCAGAAGAGCCACCATAAATGCAAGGCTGGCTGTCAAAAAGGATATATGATTATGAAGAATGGGAATTTCACAACCTAGGAAACATTAGAGATATATGTGGGAAGGTTAGGTGGTACTTGGGGGAAAAGTAGGTTAAACTGCCAACCAAACTGGCCACTGGTATAGCATAACTGACCTCAATAACAACTCCAGGTATAAACTGAGATGGGTAAAATTTGGGAAAAAATTAAAAATTGGGAAAAAAAAGAGGAAAAAGAATTATTGTTATAAAGTCTCTGGTGTAAAATAAAACAAATTACCCAGGAAAAACTTCCAAAAAGTAACAAAAGGACTGATGTTACAATTCAGTGGAGCCAGTCCTAGCAAGAGCACTTCTAAATGAGGTCCCCGCAATACTGTGTAAGACTATTGCGGACACTGACACAGACTGGTCTAAAGGAAAAGAGCTATCTAGATGAATAACAGAGAAAAATAGAAATAACCCATTCTCAAGACATAATCCATTCATTGAGAACAAGGAGTCTAAATCCAGTTTCCCAGAGACAACCAATAAGGAAATGAGGACTCAAAGAACAAGGGATCCCGAAGTCAGCATAGAAACTGGAGAATCTACGCATGCTGACCTTCAAAAATATAGGCGAGATTTTGCACAAAAGGAGACTCCAGACGTCAAGTTCTTATATAAGCTCAAGACTGAAGGAGCTAAGGGCGTTACAGTTAATGGACAAGAAATGAACACTCTCACAGGACTAGCAGGAAAACAGGTAGTACACAATACATTCTGTTGGATAACAGATGATTATATGGAGAATGAATAGTCAGTTTTCAACCGGGTAGTGCAAGCTTGGCAGCAAGCCTTCCCCCAAGTAAGACTTAGCCTCCTTTTATGCCCAGATCAAATGGAACAACATTGATCAAGATGTAAGACTATGCAGTAGAGAGGACAATCCAGGAAGTAAACAAGCTCATTTACATTTTCAGTGACTGCTGGTGTGCAGGCAATGCAACTGAAATTTGCTCTAGTAAGTGGAAACAAAATAATTGGCAAATTAATAGTAAAGATATATGGGCCAAAGAGACATGGATAAAGATCGCCAAATCAACACTTAAAATAATGAGTACTCATGTAGACACCCAGACTAATAAAATCAATCATAAACTTAGTAAAATAGCTCAAAAGTAGCAACTATGAAGACCAAAAAGGATATCAATAATTGGAAAGTAGATATACCTAAATTAAAAATAATTAAAGACAAAGGAGAATATAAAGTAAAAAATACACTAAAATTAAAAAGAAAACCCAACTGGAAAATAGTTAATACCAACCCATTAAAAATAATGAAGAAATGATCCAAATACTTCAATGGTTGGGACATACAAGAACATACAGAATCCATAAAAGGGTCACGGATAGAAACTTATCCATTTTGTGGCAACAATGTAAAAACACTATTAAAAGATGCAAGGGTTGACCAAATATAAAACAGAGATTTAGACACAGAGAACCCCCATCAAATTATAAAATTAAAACGTTTAACTATTTACTACAAATAAGACCATCATCTAAGTTCCAAAACGAATATGCATGTACAATAGTAGACACTCGAACAAGGCTGGGAATAGCTAAAGAATACAAACACCCAAACCGGGATGCCACCATTAATACATTATGTACATGGATTTCACACTTTGGTGTCCCAATAGTGATTGAAAGCCATCAGGGAACCCATTTCACAGGATCTAAAGTCAAAAGATGGGCACAAAATTTTGACATAATATAGAATTATGGCATATAACCCACAACTAGCAGCAATATGGCAAAGTTTAACCTATTAATTAAAAATAAAATACTCCAATATAATGATAACAAAAAATTACAAAATGCCCTAGAAGTTACAGTTTACGAATTAAACTCCAGACCAAGAATAAAGAAGGAAATCCCACACAGTTAAAGTACAATACAAAATGCCAATGACTTATTAGAAGAAATACCACAACAAAATTCAAAACCCAAAATAAAACCATATGAGGTAATTAAGAAAGCTTTTAGGGACCAAACATTATGCCCATAGGAAATTATAGCGAATGGACCAGGAAAAAGATATTGGACCACAGGCAAAAAAGGACAATTAGAACTCTCAAAGAGGGACCAACTTACGTTTTTGTAAATTCATCATCCTGAAACCCTCAATAATAGAAGCCATCATTAGCTTCTGGAGGGCCATCACTGCCCTTGGATGGATTTCTGAAGACTTAACATTCTTTTGAGTATTGATTGTGACACTGACAACATTGATATTGACACTGACATTGACACTG